>NC_068357.1:58617122-58939622 GCF_020536995.1 Dreissena polymorpha | reverse complement strand
CATCTGGCGCATAGTGTGTCTATATGATCTGGACAGAATAAAACCAAATTTTCTGTTGTATGTCTGGCGCATTTATGAGTATGTATATCCCCAGAATTCTGTTTTAAAAACTGAAGTACATCATTCTCCGAAATACAGATATCTAGATTCTGCTTAGTTTCTTCAATTGCAAAAGCCACATGGTTCTGAAATAACTTGGTTGATTTTTTGTGCATTTGAAAACATGATCCACAAATTCTAAAATTACAGTTTTCGCAGAAAGCAACAACTGACTCCGCGGCGCAGACGCCACATTCATTTAAGGAGCATTCCATTGTGTATGATTTCTGTATCTATCGTGCCCTATTTCTGAAAAAAAATGTCAGTTACATGTAACAACACAACAATTTGGATTTAAAAATATCAAATATATTAAACATAAATATTAAAGATATATAAATATTGCAACTACGGAAAAAATATATCAGGATATACATTTTTTCCACTTATCTTTAATTTAAGACAAAATACCGATTGCTTACAGCACAACACAAGTACATAAAATGTGATATAAAATATAAAAGCATAGTTAAAGCTGGCTGACAACCGCCTAAATAATAAACCCACAAGGTAATTTAGTAATAGCGTGCATTTCGAATATTGACTTCGAAGATTTCATACTTTAATCGGGTCAGATCGACGACGTGTAGGTCACGCAAGTTGTGTATCGTGTTATTAAACACAATTTGACCCAGCATTTGTTAAAATATTGCAATATAATACATTTCCAGAAAGGAAATTCATTGTTGCGTTTAATATGACCGAGTTCATGAAAATCGCTGCAAAATTGATGACGTATAAATGGCTGTTCAAATCGATGCACCCTATTGTCGGTGAATACCTTGTTTTATTCACACACACACATTTATATGATAGTGAATTTTTTGTAGAGAAGCTGATAATTCGTTGTAATTGGATTATTTTCCATTCAAAATGATGCTTTTACTAATTAATATCAAAGCCACACGCTAATCACCTGTGCGGAAATGGGCAGGAGTACTGTTCTAGTAATGTAAATTTAAATGAATTGTTTTTACCAAATGAAATGTGCGGTAGTTTTTTGTTTTTGTTTTAATTGTCATTGTTTCGGCCAAAATAATCAACTGAAACGCACGCTTACTGTATTTGTTCCGTTCTGACAATATTCTTTTCTATAAGCCTTTGCTAAGATGTACCACTCTGGATCACGATTGTCTAATTTACGGAGGATTCCGGAGATAGTCGATGTATCACGATTGAAGATGTACATGTACAGCGAGAGCATAGAAAGACAACTCTGTTAAAACTGTAAGGTTTTGTACACGGAAATCGAAAGTTAACGTAATCATTAATTTAATAACAAAAATAAAAGTATGTATCGCTCAGACTTGTATGCATTTTATCTGTGAAAAAACTAAGTCCCACAAATATTTCGCACAGCCGTGAATATATACTGAAATAACATATACTAGACTATCGTATAAACAAGGAAACTACATAATCGTGCTGGTGTGCACAATATATTGAAACAAGAGAAGACATGTTCAATTACAGACAGGCTTGTCGCAAACAGGTTACATTGTTTATTAATGTACTAAAATTGATGAAAATTAAGACATAAAGAATGATATAAAACGTACCTACGTGCATGCCTTAATGACTTTGCAGCTTACGTATGTTACACCCCATGAACAGTGTTATCTTTAAACGTATGGCGGTAGTCTGGATTTTTGGAACGCCTTGTCTGCCTCTTGTTGACTATCGCTTGTTAATTATTGATTTATCGGCTGTTTCATTGAAATGGTGTGGGTTTCAATCATATGATATAACGCCAACTTACAGAATAGCGAATAAAAAACATCATGTTAAATAAACCCGCATGATAGTACATCAAACCATAGCAAATAAAAAAAGGACATCATGTTAAACAACCCCGAATGATAATACATAAAACGCACATCATACCATAATAAACACAAAACATACCATGGCAAACACACAGCATACCATGTCAAACACTCTTCAATCCATGACCAACACACAGGATACCATCAACAACACACAGTATACCATTATTAACACACAAACTACTATGTCAAGCACATATCATATGATTTAAACTTATATCATTTCAATGAAGCACACAGCATACCTTCGGAGAAATCAGTGACTTCCAGGAAAGACTGGATGGCAACCAGGAATAGATTGGTGACAACTGGAGAGTCAGTGGACATCCAGAAGAGACTGGAATTGGGCATCAAGGGCCGGCACCCCAAGATGATGACTCCGTAAGGAGTTACCCACAGAGCAGCTACAACAAGACACAAAGAAAGATATCCACAGGGTCTTCCGAAAGGGGGTTGTGAAAAAAAGATCCAATAGGACGGACATTACGGAATCGACACGGCTAGTACAATGGACATTGACAGGTGAGGCCTATCCAGAGACGGCTCGGTGTGTTTGCGGGAAAATCTGTAAGAATGCCAGGGGTCTCAAGATCCATCGGTCTATGAAGGGTTGTCAGCCTGATCCGGAGCAGTGCACAGACTTGTCTGGTGAGACACATGGAACCACAGCCAGGAAGAACACCACAGTGCTTAGGATCCCCACGAATCTGAGGTGGAACAGGTGGATGAGCATACAAGAACAGAACATGATCTTGGTAGCCAGGGCAGTCGTACAGACGACAGACTAGAGCCAATCAAATGGCTAGCTATGAACGATAAATCATAGAAGGAGTTTGACGAAGATGTAGATGACATCTTGGAACAGGTGTAGAGGAAATTGAGAAGTATGTCGAGATTGGTATATGCAGTCGGTAAGGAAAGGTTTGGTGTGACACCATCGGAAAGGAAGCAGACTACAGCCGCCAAGATCAGACGGCAGATAGAAATAGAGAAGCTGAGGAAGGGCTTTCGCAACTTGAGGAACCAGTACAGACAGGCATCAGAGCTGTAGAAAATTGGTCAACAGGAACTTCGAGACCACACCAGACGCAGACTGCAAGACCTGATGAAAGCGGAGAGGATACAGAAAACCAGGAGGAAGAAGGCCAGAAAAAGATCACGATTTCTTTCCAATCCCTATGGTTTAAGCAAGGAAGTTCTCGAAAAGAAGAAAGCGGGACAGCTGAATTGTTCTACAGAGGAGGTTGAAGAGCATCTGAAGAACACGCACTCTGATCAGGCGAGACATATGCAGATGGACTGTTGCATTTACTGGAGAACCAGCCTTCAAGGAGGTTCAAGAGATAATCAAGAAAGCTAGATCAAAGACAGCACCAGGCCCAAATGGAATACCTTACAACGTGTACAAGTCATGCCCAAAACTGCTGAGACGGTTGTGGAAACTATTGATGGTGGTCTGGCGTAAAGAGATGTACCTGTGGAGTGGCAGCGAGCAGAAGGCATCTTCGTCCCAAAGGAGGAGGTTTCCAATGATATTGGACAGTTCCGGACAATATCATTGTTGAAATTTGAGGGAAAGATCTTCATGTCAGTGGTTGCCATGCGTCTTACAACATTCATGACCAGTAATGGGTACATCGACACATCATCACAGAAGGGAGGTGTTCCATGATTTTCCGGCTGCATTGAACACACATGCGCTATCAGCCAGTTAATCAGGGAAGCTAAGATCAACAAGACAGATCTCACAGTTGTATGGCTGGACCTAGCAAATGCGTATGGCACGGTACCCCACCAGGTAATAGATTTTGCTCTAAAAAACACCACCACGTACCAGAACATATTCAGAGCATTGTCAGAAGCTACTCCAGAAACATCAATGTGCGCTTCACAACCAAGAACTTTACATCATCCTGGATACAGCTTCAGATGGGGATTGTAACCGGCTGCACGGTGTCAGTAGTACTTTTCATCGCCGCTATGAATCTCATCATCAAGGCAGGAGACGGGGAGTCTAGGGGACCGAAGACCCAGACAGATATCAGACCTCCACCACAGAGGGGATTTATGGATGATCTGACCATCACAACAGAGTCCGATGGATCCTATCAGCACTATAAGATGTTGTGGCATGGGCTAGAATGACTTTCAATATAAAGAAGTGAAACTCCAGCTGCTGGAGCAGTATTGAATTTTCATCAAAAACAATTAGTTGGTCCTTTATTTAAGGCAAGTGACCGATTGCCCAAACAGTACAAAACAGCACAATACAGCACAATACAAACCAACATAAACACAAAATATGAATAAAGCTGGGGTCACCGCATTGGAACGGTCAATGCAAAGCATTGGGGGTTTAAACCTGGTTATAGAGCGCTCAACCTCACACTTGGCCCAGCAATATTCATAATACATTTAAGTGTAAATAAAATTTAACGTCATAGCATTGTAACTCAAATTAAACAATAATAAAAGGGAATTAAAACGCATTCAATTTAATTACTATTTAATTTCTCAATTGCATTGAAGATACAAGAGTAACAGAATTACAACTTTTTGACGAACGATCAAATAAAACTATTAACAATTGTCAACTACATTCCTTCTTTATAGAAAAGATTTGAGAATATAGAATCATTGAGTTAATATCTCAAATAATCATCGCGCGAATACAGGAAGAAGCAGCAATAATGGGTGTAAAAATTCCATATTACATAGCTTGGTTGTTTATGTGATTGCTAAACAAAATAAAAATAATTAAATCAAACCAAGGAAGTCAACATTTCTTATCTTGAGAAGAGGCAAAGTCTGGCAGAAGGCAACACTCCGGGTACAGGGCGAGTATATCCCATCACTTATTCACAACCCCATCAAGTGCTTGGGTAAATGGTTTGACACCACACTGGGTGATAGCAGAAAAAACACAGAGCGCATCAGGCAGCAACTAAGGAATGAGCTTGCGAAGATAGAGGGAACGGGCCTACCAGGGAAGTTCAAGACATGGCTTTTTCAGCATGGCCTCCTGCCCCGTCTTCTGTGGCCGCTTATATTGTTTGAGATCCCAACATCGGTGGTTGACAGCTTGGAAAGCATGATCAACAAGAATCTGAAACGATGGTTCGGACTTCCATCATGTATGACAAGTATTGGACTCTACAACAGAACCGGAATGCTGCAGCTCCCTTTTTCATCAATCGTAGTGGAGTACAAAGTTAGTAAGGCAAGGCTCGTGCTGACCCTAAGAGACTCTAGTGACATGAGCATCAATAATGCAGGGATAGAGGTCAGAACTGGAAGAAGATGGTCAGCATCGAATGCAGTTGAGCAGGCAGAGAGTCGACTGAGACATCGAGACATAGTGGGAACAAGTTGTCAAGGTAGACAGGGACTCGGCTTGAACACTAGACAACCGTGAAGTTCAGCCACAACATCCAAAAAAGAGAACTTGTCCAGATCGAGATCCGAAAGGATGAAGAAGAGACAAGAAAGGTGAAAGCAACCCAGATGGGAAGTCAGGGAAGCTGGACAAAGTGGCAGAAACCAGAGAGGAAATTGGAATTGACAGATATCTGGAAGTACCAGTTTTTTCAACCGCAGTTCCTGATCCGGGCAGTTTATGATGTCTTGCCAACACCGGCAAATCTCCAGAGATTGGGGCTGATAGAGACAGCAGAATGCACCCTATGTGGAGGAAGAGCTACCCTGGACCACATCATGTCATCGTGTAAGGAAGCACTTGCCCAGGGGAGACCAGGTACTCCGAGAGGTAGCTGATACACTTGAGAGACATTTCTGCGTTGAATAAGACCGGGTTCATGAAAATCGCTGCAAAATTGATTAAGTAATGGCTGTTCAAAACGATGCACCCCGTTTTCGGATGATTTCGAGTTGGATACCTTGTTATTTATATATTTGATAGTGAATTTGTTTTTTCCAGAAAAGTTGATTTTTCGTTATAATATGATAATTTATCATTCAAAATGATGTTTTCACTAATTAATTTCATAGCCACACGCTAACCACCTGTGGTCAACAGGTCCTGGAGACAGACGAGGCGTTCCTTATGGATAACCTGAGTTAATCGTGCACGAAAATATCACCGAAAAAAAAACGTGTTATGGGGAATTTAAGTCGATAAATAATCTTAGTTAAAACTTAAAAGTCAGCTAATTAATATGCAAGACATTATTTGAGTTGGTAGACGTAAGCGTAATTTAATGAATTATGTTATGATCTCTATGCACATTGTTTTGATAAACTTGAAAAGATGATGTAACGATTCGCCTCACTAACATTCGGTTGGTCATTGTCGACTCCGGTTCTACTTAAAAGTGCCCCGGGTACACTTAAGTATACGAGAAAGTACCCGGGGTACGGAAACTATACTAAAAGTACCCCGGAGTATGACCAGCTGCTTTTAAGCGTATGTTCCGTACCCGGGGTACATTGTAATATGCTTAAAAGAACCCGGGTCTTTTTAAGTACTACCTGAGCCGACAACGACTTATTGAGCCTCACTAACGCATTGCCACAGTCATCTGCCCAATTAATGGTTGTGGTAGGACTCCGTAATATTTCAATAGTTTTTAATAAGCGTCAATGGTGAAATCATTGATTTATAATACTTTTACATTACCTCACAATTATATGAATAACATGAACACCAAATACATTTACAAAAATACATATAATTATAACGAGAATTAATATTACAACTGAAGTTGTTTTTTGCTTATATATTCTGCAAAGTTGTACTTCAAATTAATATTACATTGGGTATCATATTTCAATGCATTGTAGCATGACTGGAGGCAAACGACATGTTTTGACAGATTTGTGATGCAGTAACATAAACGCTTGTTGTTGTTGGAGTATATTATTATAGTGTATACGTTTGTATAAATTTTCATCAAGGTTCATCATATGTATACACATAATTGAAATCATTTCCAGTGAGTTATGTATGAATGAATATCAATGTTTAGGTGGTGTACCTGTCCTGACTGTATGGCAAGTTTCAAGTTATTACTTGAGTTAGAAAGTATATGTTATTAGTTGAATAAACCATATGACATTGTTTCTTGTTTAAAATGACACTGCAATACAGTTTTAACAGAATGTGTTCATACCACACTGTTCAATTAAGGATTTGATATTTGCGACAACTAGAGAGGTATTTTTAAAAATATAATCGAATGCATAAACAAGACGTACATCAATAAATAAAAAAGCACAAACAATGTGGAATAGCTCTAATAAGAACTTTGCCTTCTTTATTTGTTAAACGTGTGCCAAAATTGGTTATGACACTTAAACAATGTTTTAAAAATTTTCACAATACTATTCAGATATATGGCAGCTCATATTAATATGTAATACATTTTTTTTATGTCACATGCCTTTAAATCAGCCTAATAACCACGTAACCTAATAACCCAAAAGATATTTGGCTAATCGACCACGTGCAGGGCCGGTTTAAGCTGTTTTAGCGCCCAAGCTGCACACGTTACGGGGGCCCCCTTCCCTCTTGTCCCCTTCTGTATATTGCAAATCATCGTTGGTACTACAACTACAGAGACCAGTATATATATATATTGTATTCGGAGGCGGTTTCAAACCGTCACGTCCGACCGTATTGTGGAATGTGCCGGGCAATTTTTACTACGAGCCGGGTACCAGGCTACTTGAGCGATATAGCAATCGGTTATTCACAGTTATTAAAGGGGCCGTCCAACAGATAAAGCGTCGTATCGACACGATTTGATATTTTGTGAAACTACGAGGATTGCTCATATAGCTAAACAATACGTCGCCTCTTAATGTGAGCGTGGATGGTGAGTGGTCTAGGCGGGAGGCTTTTTACTCCAGGACTCAGTGGTTCGAACCCTGTTGAGGGTTACTTTTTTTCCTTTTTTTTTAAATTGTATTTTTGTTTTTTTACTGGAGATTTATAGTTCAAATGTTTAAATTCATCAATATAAAGCATTTAATGACAAGCTTCAACACATGCCAAAATCTGTTGGACGGCCCCTTTAAAATCAAGTATGTATATTAAATATACATACCTGTTAAAATTAAAGAAGTGAAACGAGTTTTATCGACGAAACCCAACAAGATAACAAATTAAGGTTCATCCTTTACGCAGCATATATGTGTATCAGCAAAATAGGAGGCTGTTTACGTTTCTAGTAGATAATAAGTAATAAATAAATGTAAAGGAGATCATTTAATTCAATTTTCATATAGACATATTTCTACTAAAAATATTACAATACCAACACCTCGAGAGTGATTATATTTATATGACATGACTTTAAATGTGTAAACGGTGTTACAACATTTGCAAAACATTATGTATATTCTACTATGTTATTTTTATAAAATGGTTGCTTATGATGTGCACTGACGCAGGGAATAATCTAGAATTTACTATCTATGGGTCCCTGAACTCGTAGATTTTAGACCAATAAGTCCCAGGCCAAAATTAATGAGTCCACCTTGAAAAAGAATGGCTCCCAAATTTTGAAAGATACCAAGTAGTGAAGAAAATGAGTCTAAATCACACTAGCTCAAAAACTATATTTTGCAATAAACTTTTAATAATCTCAAAAACATGTTGAAACCAAAAAAAGCAAATTCAGGGTCATCACTATCTTGTTTGCCTTCACATAGGCTTTAAAATTATCTGTTACATGAATGTAACCTGTTACAACATTTCAACTTGATTCAAATCGATGATAATATAATTGTTAACATCCGAATTGCGAGCTTGATAATATTATTGTTAACATCCGAATTGCGAGCCGTTGACCAACCATTATTGAAGTTTAGAGTTGTTTGTTTTGGATTTAGCTTCAACACCTTATTTCGGAGGCATTTTTCTATATTATTTATGACTAAGTTACAAAAAGTTAAAACAGGTTTTCATCCAGGGACTCTAGAAAATATCATAACACACTCTATTTAAATGGTCGATTCTAATTGGTATGTATTATATAGCAGCGGCTCGACTAGAGCCTATCAAAAGACTCATTTGGTTAAACTCAGCGTTCATCGCTACACTTTAGACTCATACCCAAGATGGTTTGTACTTAACGTGATTCGCGTATGTGTTAACGGATTTGTTTCAGCAATGCGTCTGAGTGGACGCACATATTTCAAAACTATGCGTCTATTTCGATATTTGTGCGTCATAGACGCGGGACGCACATGTAGATTATTCCCTGTGACGTAAAAAACACAACTATCAACGAATTATAAATACGACAAGAAATACGTCGCTGATAAAAAAAATATTGCATTTCGGCCGAGGTTTGCCTTTATAAGGCATACGTATGGTATCCCCACTCCTAAACAATGAAATGTATTCAAACATTGTATAAACCTATTTCTTATGCATACATTTAACAACTACAAATTCAATGATACAATCATCAATAAATATAAGAATAATATCAAGCAAGCCAACATGTTTCCTAGGTACATTCCTTCAAGCCTACATAAATCGCCTACTGCAATGAGAATTTTAATACACTACAGTCTCGTTATCGATAGTATGCACTTCTTAACTTCATGTAAATTGCATTCATGAAGATTTATGAACTGATTTTTCCGCGCCCGCTGGAAGTAGCATGACTATTTTATTGAGATTTTATGAAAACAAGATATACTGGTACATCTAAAGCATCCATTAAGTAATACTTATTATATAATATTATTAATATAAAAACAATACCTCAAAAACCGTCGATATGCCTCTTGAAATATGTTGTAGATATTTATAAGAAATTAAATCATTGATCTTTTTAATTTATCGCTATTCAGTATTTTAATATTTCCCAATTCTGCTCAGTATTATCAATGGTGTGTACATAAATATAATTTGTCATTATAAATACAGTGGAAAAATAGCCACGCGTTAAACACGGATAAATATATGTATTATTTCAACAAATATTATGTGTGTTCAGTATATAGGCAGGGTGTTTGCTACTATGTTTAATAAAAAATAAATAACAATCTTTATGGAATAAGGGTAAGGCAACGTTTATACATCAACGATCACTTTTGTAAGAAGCGAAAATTGATTCATTCATAATTAATTAACTACACTTAAACGTTCACTCTTTAATGGTTGTTAAATGAACTAATTGTTTTAACTAGTGGCAAGTTTGGCTTGTATCCCATTGAACTCATATCACTAGGCAGTGTTTTACTAATCATGACAGCCCAAACCAACAAGAACGCCGTAAAAACCACTGCCAACAGAAATAAATTTCAAAATGCTCAAGTGTACAACAAAACCTATTGCGAATTTCCCCTATAAGGCGTTATGCCATTGCCATCAAGGCCATGAAAAAATCTTATGTTTGCTATATACAAGGGCTAAAACGGGTCAAACATTTATTTGGGTCGGGCCGACGGGTCAAAATTTGTATAAAAACAAAACGCGAATTTTGCGTCATATCGGGTCAAATTGAAAATAAATTTTTACCAAAAAAAGTTGCGTTTAATTACCCGTTTCCCTTTTCAAATTAATATGTCAGACATATATATTATTAATCTATTAGAAGAAATAGGATACCTAATCAAATACTGGTGCATTATACTTTTTAGTAAGCATACACCACATTGTTGAAAATAAATGTACGGTAAGTTTTGTAAGGCACTAATTGCATTATTTAAACACGATTAACTTAAAATAACGATATATAACACGCACAAAACTACTAGCTCGTCTTTAAAAAACTCAATTATCTTCATAATTGTATGTCACTGAAATCACGATCTCACAAATGGACTCACTTACTGAGACTTAGATCGAGTAAGGACACTCCAAAATTTCAATTCGCGGTATGAACATAAAATAATATTCGCGGCGCACTTAGAAAACTAAGCTTAATGAATTTACGTCAATATAAGCATGTGCAGTCGACGACACTTTCCGCTTTGATAGAACTTTTCGTCTAAAGAAATTATTATTTTAACGAAAATCCAGTCTAGGTGAAAATAGTCGTCACTGATTAGCCTGTGTAGGCTAATATTGAACGACACTTCACGCACATGCATTTTTCCGCGTTTTCACATGGCGCGGCTAACATCTTTTTTTTTTTATTAATTCGATAAACTTCCACAAATCATAGTATACAACACAAATTGTAACCCCAACCAAATTCCTTCCTAATCGCGCTAAACTGATGCATACCCGTGTGCTTGATTATTGTAATGCAAATAGATTACGATACAACTGTCAAGAAATCATATAAATACATTGTATCAAAAATTATGATCACTTTGTTTCAGTAACTTTATCCATTTTCTTGGAATGCTGTTGGAACAGGATGATCATAAACGACCATTTATTTAAACTACAAAGTTCTATAATAACTTAAGCATCCCGTAAGATCGTTGATAAAACGTGACCCTGATAATCCAAAATTTATACCAAACAGACTTAAATGCACAAGTAAAACGTCATCTAATTCCAAACATGTAAATTCAGGTTGTATTGTATTTCAAATTGTGATACTCCTGCAGTTAAGACTTCGGTATTTGATTTTGTTTAACTGTTAATATGATAGAATATTTTAAATTCAAAGCACCGGGAGTGATTTATATGATTGCGAATATTTCTCTAATTCTTACATTGGTTGTAATCAACAAGTAAAGCAAAGTATCCAAAGAATCACTAAAATCTCGCTTACCGTCTTATTTTTTAGACTGCAATAATGGTATGTTAATAAAACTTGCAGCATGCGTTTTTTGATAAGGAACTGGAAAATTAAGCCAACGCATTATAGAAATGTGATTTGTGAATATGACCCGTGACTTTAGCCGCTGATTCATTGTTTTTTTTGTATTGCAACCAATCGCAATTTTACGTATATGTACATGCACGTTTGAAATAAATATGTACAGGTATATGCGTTTCTTTGGAATTTATATCAATTATAATATTAGT
The DNA here is from genome assembly GCF_020536995.1 of Dreissena polymorpha. Taxonomy (NCBI): domain Eukaryota; kingdom Metazoa; phylum Mollusca; class Bivalvia; order Myida; family Dreissenidae; genus Dreissena; species Dreissena polymorpha. The sequence continues at coordinate 58,927,736 of NC_068357.1, read as the reverse complement.
AAGCACATAAAAAGCTTCCTTCAAGTACAAAAAACAAGTCCGCTATAGTTTGTATAACAATCTTATCCAAGCTGTTTAATTATTTATTATTGCATAAGTACAAATGGTGACGCTTATATGCGGCGCGTAGAACTGTTGGCAAAATCAACATATGACGGTTTCCCAAAAAGACGACCAGGAGGAATTCGTCCAAAATGGCAGCTGATATGTGTCGTCGGCTCCATAATTTGTGTTGCGCTCTACATTTGGCCACCCTTGCAGCGAGAATGATAAACCTTCACAGAGAGTCCTGTTTGTACATCCAATGCCCACGAGGAAAGTTGATTACTACACGGAGTCAGTCGGAGTGATCTAGAACGGGGTTATTACCGCCAGAAAAAAATACGAATTATACGACGAAGATACAGCTGAAAAGAAGTTTAAGCAAAACGCAAATGCCGAAGAAAAGTAATGGGTAAATAATGATGAATACGAATTCGATCCTTACGACAATGGAATGCAAACGAACTTGTCTTAGCGCTATGAACATGAAAAAAGACTACTCCTGACGAAAATCAAAGCAAGTTCAAAAGCTTCAAACAAACCGAAAGGACATTGAGACACTTAATTTACATTAACAGAACAGATTCAAACGCGCTGTCTGCAAAGCGTTTTGAAAAGCCTACTCGCCGAATTTCAAGCCATGTTGACGGGTTTAAACATAACAAGAGCTGTCACCATAGGATGACTTATGCCCCCTATATATGCTTGATAGAAGTTATGAGCTTTTTTCGAAACCTAAACGCAGATTTCGAAACCTAATCGCGGACCCTAAGTTCAAGTTCAAGGTCACAGGGGTCAAAATTTTTGTGCGTATGGAAAGGCCTTAACCATATACACATGCATACCAAATATGAAGGTTATATCTCAAGGAACATAGAAGTTATGAGCATTTGTCGAAACCTAAACGCAGATTTCGAAACCTAAACGCGGACCCTTAGTTCAAGGTCAAGGTCACAAGGGTTAAAATTTTTGTGCGTATGGAAAGGCCTTGACCATATACACATGCATACCAAATATGAAGGTTATATCTCAAGGGACATAGAAGTTATGAGCATTTCTCAAAACCTAAACGCAGATTTTGAATCCTAAACGAGGACTCTAACTTCAAGGTCAAGGTCACAGGGGTCAACATTTTTGTGCGTATGGAAAGGCCTTGTCCATATACACATGCATACCAAATATGAAGGTTATATCTCAAGGGACATAGAAGTTATGAGCATTTTTCAAAACCTAAACGCAGATTTCGAAACCTAAATGCGGACTCTAACTTCAAGGTCAAGGTCACAGGGGTCAAAATTTTTGTGCGTATGGAAAGGCCTTGTCCATATACACATGCATACCAAATATGAAGGTTAATTCTTAAGGGACATAGAAGTTATGAGTATTTTTCGAAACCTAAACGCAGATTTCGAAAAACCTAAACGCGGACCCTAAGTTCAAGGTCAAGGTCACAGGGGTAAAAAATTGTGTGCGTATGGAAAGGCCTTGTCCATATACACATGCATACCAAATATGAAGGTTATATCTCAAGGGACATAGAAGTTATGAGCATTTTTCGAAACCTTAACGCAGATTTCGAAACCTAAACGCAGACCCGAAGTTCAAGGTCAAGGTCACAGGGGTAAAAAATTGTGTGCGTATGGAAAGGCCTTGTCCATATACACATGCATACCTAATATTAAGGTTATAACTCAAGGGACATAGAAGTTATGAGCATTTTTCGATACCTAAGCGCAAAGTGTGACGGAAAGACGGACAGACAGACAGACAGACGGACAGTCCGATCACTATATGGCCCCTTTTCTTCGAAAGGGGGCATAAAGACCTTTCAACAGAAAGACAAATTGATTCACGAACCAACATCTCTAAATGAGGCAGTTAAACATTAAATGAAACGCAAACACACACTTCAAGACAATTTTCAACAAGAAACCGTCGGAGACGGGTGATGCTCCACAAAGGTTTTTTTGTCACAATATTGCACTATATATTAAGATAAAAGGAAACGTCTTGAGGGGCATAACTTTGCACAAAATAAAAGATTAATGGTTTAGCAACTTAAAAATTTCAAAGGGTCATAACTCTCTCAATAAATAATCTAACCAGAACCCACAAATAACATGCGCATCTCCTCAAGGTAGTTAAGCTTCCCATAAAGCTTCATTGAATTCCAGTCAGTATTTGGGGGGACAAAAATTGCACTATATGTACAGTTAATGGAAAATTTCAAAGGGCCATAACTCTGTAAAAAATCATCTGACCAGAACCGGCTGATAATATGCACATCTCCTCTCGGTAGTGAAGCTTCCCATAGGGTTTAATTGAATTCCGGTCATTAATTGCTGAGAAATAGCCCGGACAAAAATTGTGCACGGACGGACACACAGACAGACGAAGCGGCGACTATATGTTCCCCCCAAAAATTTTGGGGGAGCATAAAAATCACTGACATAAAGCGTCCTGGGAAATAATACCAGCAAAGTTGCAAGAATGTAGGTTGTAAAGAAACACATGCTTGACGATGTCAGGTAATCAGATTGTGCTGTTCTGCAAGGCCAATGAAGTGAACACAAAGGGTAATACAAATACTAATCCAGATTGTACTATATGTTAATCAACCAATAAGCTATTTAAGCACAAACACATAGACGCGTATATTTATATGCCACATGTTTTGATTTATGTAGAACACATAATAATTCTTTGTTGCTTATTCCATATCATGTGTCAGAATTGTGTTTCATCGTTATTCTTATTGTTACAGACTACACCATGTTATGGAAAAATTGGGCGTAATGCATTCCTATATTCCCAATTTAGCCTGGGAAGTGCTAACAGGTTTATCAGTGAAGATACTTTCCCCCTAGACTGGATTTTTATTTAGAAAAGACTTCCTCGAAACGAAAAATTCCTCAAAAGCAGAAAGCTTTGTTCCTAATAAGCGTGAGTGGCTGCACAGGCTAATCTGAGACGATACTTTACACACATGCATTAAGCCCAGTTTTCCATACTAAGTTTATTGAACACGTTTCATGATTTAAAAAATTGTAAGTTAGTATTTTTTCTTTGATCTATTAAACAGATTCCTTAACAGAAACAAGTTCATTCAGTATAATGATACTGATATTTCATGCATTAATGTCTGTTTGGTGAGCTTTCATAAGCTTCAACCATGAATGATAAAAGACAATCTTTGAATAAGTATTTATTGCAGCGTTAAAAAAATCATTGAGCCTTGCTCTAAGAAATTTGGGCTTAATGCACGTGAGTAAAGTGTCATCCTAGATTTACCTGTGCAGTCCGCACAGGCTAATCAGAGAAGATACTTTCTGCTTAGACTGGATTTTTGTTCAGAAGATACGTCCTTTATACGAAACATTCCATATTAGCGGAAAGTACCTGGTATTGTTCCTGATTAGCCTGTGTGGACTGCACAGGCTAATCTGGGCCGAAACTTAACGTCCATGCATTAAGCCCCGTTTTTCCAGAGCTCAGCTCACTTATACGAAAACACAAAATAAGCGTTGAAAAGTCCAAAGTATCATCTGCGCAGCCTAAGAAAGAAGGCATGCTTGCAGTCTTTCGTGTCAGCTGGGAAGTATTTGTCATAGAAGTCGAGAATGAACTCCTCGGGCTTAAAACCGAACCGTTGGTACAGCAGCATGGCGTTGTTAGTAGCTGAGCAGTGGAGCGTCACGTCTTTGCCCATGCATGTCTGAAAAAGTTTATCAGTTTTTAAGATCTTCCCAAAAGACACCAACTACAGGTTCTATCCAGGAAACGGCCTAGAAAGTGCTTTAATATGCACTGGGCTCTCGAAACAATCAAACTTAAATAAATACATTTAAACTAACTTTAAAATACTAACATGAATCTATGAAATAATTGAAAAAAGCCAATAACTTAAAACACACTTAGTTGTTGAGGAATTGAGGCTGAGAAATGATAACCAATTCTTGCACCTCTCACCTGAATTAGATGGTACAGCATGAAGGTGGCAATGTTGGCCCGACGCCACTCGGGATGGGTGAAGATAAAAGAGATGTAGGCTTCATTCTGCTTCACATCAGGCACCATGAACCCAAACCCAATTACAATCTTCCTGGAAAAAATACGAGCAGCATTCTGGGAAAACAGAGCTTAATACATGTGCATTTAGTGTCGTCCCAGATAAGCCTGTGCAGTTTGCACCGACTAATCAGGGATGACACTTTTCATTTGCATTTTTTTCCTTGAAAGTCTCTTCATAGCAAACATCTTGTTAATGTACAAAGTGCCCTCCCTAATTAACATGTGAAGCCTGCACTGGCAATTCTGGGACGACAGGTTATGCACAAGCTTTAAGCCGCATTTTTTTAGAGCAAGGCTAAAGTACCAATTTAAAACCAGTGAAATTATCTGCAGATCAAACAAGCCCTTGTATCCAATAGATTTACATTGTCACAAGCTTTTTCCCTGCGTTAGGGATGTTAGGTGTCAAAGCCAAAGAAAAATACATTTAAGCAAGGTTGCTATGAGTGTTACTACAAATAAAGTTTAAAAGGTTTCATATCATTAAGAATCACTTTTTTTATGATTTAGTTGATGGTTTATATTTTATTGATTATATAACAACACATGTATCATTTTTCATTCATTTTAAGCCGAACATCAAGATAAGCTCAGAATGATCACGATCCTCAAGTTAAACCATTATTTGATGGGGAGGGGCTTTACCATAATAAACATGGTGGGCGAAAAAATGCAAAATGACAAAGACTGCAAACCTGAATAGCACCACACAGCTGAAGTCCGGATACTGCAGACACTCGGACACTGCAATACAGAGGAAATAAATTTAGCCTCTCTTTGTGGTAACTGGGTTTAATCAGCTCAGCCTTTTTCTACTTTTAAGAAATTTTTCAATTAAAGGAAGTCTCTTCTAAACAAAAATCCAGTTTATGCAGAAAGTGTGGTGCCTGATTTGCCCGTGTTGACAGCACAGACTTATCTGGGACGACAAGTCAAGCACATGCATTAAGCCCAATTTTCCCAGAGCAAGACTTCAATAATAAACCTTCAAACAGGACTCACATAAATGTTTCAATAAGAATTGGGTTTTCAAAACAATACATCTTGGCCTGCCAATTTATTGACGCATTTTTTTCAAACTCAGAATTTTTTCAAATTGTGATTATCATGTAATCAAAATTCTGTAGAAAGTTAAAGGTTAAAAAAAGGGGAATAGTTAAGCTTTATTTATCCTAGGATAATTAAAATTCCATATACATGGCTTAATGAAATAAAGACCAACGCATGCAACATATCAAGTTTGTATTTGTAAAAGGTTAGGAGTTCTTGGTAAAACAAGTTTGTGTCTACGGACAGACAAACAGATCAGCTTTTATGGTGAAAATCAATAATATTAAATGTATCCAGAACTTCATTTGCACCATGTCTGCAACATAAATGTACTGTAAAATCGTTAATATTAGTGAATATAATTTTCATTGATTTTGTAGTTTGATCAATCCAAACACAAAGACGCAAATTTCTCTTCTTTTTTTCTAAATTCAGAAATCCACAAATTTATGCGTCCACGAAAGTCTTTTTTTTTTTAACCACTCAAGTTAATGAAAACCAATATAAATGATTGTAAAGTATTTATCTTAACATAAATGTACAATTTAATAATACTTTAATAAAAGTTCAGCTAAAGTTTGCAAGAGTTTAATTGTATACGAATACATAATATCAGCTAAGTTTGATTCTATACATACGGTCTATTCCAGGCCAGAAGAACTCTCTGCACAGTGTGTTCACAGAAGGTATGTGTTGTGGTCTCACATAGCAGTAGTCTATAGGAGGACTTGGGTCAGGGGTCCATGAAGTGTCATTTCTGAAATATCAAACTATCAAGATGTAACATCAGTGTTTTGGACACAATGTGCTTTGTAAACAGTGTGATTTGGACATGGTGTGATTTGGACAGGGTGTGATTTGGAAACAGTGTGATTGGGACACAGTGGGATTTGGAATAGTGTGATTTGAACAGTGTGTTATTGGGAAACAATGTGATTTTGACACAGTGTGATTGGGACACATTGTGATTTGGACACAGTGTGATGTGGACACAGTGTGATGCTGACAAAGTTCTTTTTGAGAACAAAGTGCGATTTTGTCTAATGTATCAATTGTTAATAGAAGGACTTAAGGTCTTAATTTCAACATATTTCACCTTGATTTGCGCACCTGTGTGAACATTCCTTAATTTCAAGGTTGTTCACCTTGACATTCTCACCTGTGTGGATAGGCCTTGATTTCTTCCAAAAGTTTCAGTTTCAAGGGTCTAGATTCATAGTCACGTCTAATAAATGGCTTCAGAATTCTGGAAAAAAATTGTCAAGTTTACTTAGACTGAGTGGTTTACATGTTCAAAACATATATACATAACGCTATAGCCTTAATGAGGAATGCTGTGGCGTAGAAGATACATTGTCAGGTCTTTTATTCTCACTTATGGAGTATTCTTAAGATATTTTCATTACACACTAAGTTCTGCTATTACCTAGTATATGTAATTACGATGCAATCAAGATGTGCTTTTAGTGTTGAATATATTATTAGTCACTTGCAAACTAAACTTATTTGACAAAATATAATCAGACTTAATTTAATACCACTTTAATTCTTCTAAATGAGCATTGCTCTTAAAAAAAACAGGCTTATAATGAATGTGCATTAAGTTTGTCCCAGATTAGCATGTGCAGTCTGAACAGGCCAATGAATGTCATTCATTTCTGCTTAAAGTTTATTTTTGCTAAGCATAGGTTTCCCTTAAACAAAGAAATAACAACAGGGCCATAGGCCCTAAGGTTTCTCACCTGAAACCCAAAGAACTACACTATTCTGAAAAAGTGAGAGCTGATTCATGCAGATCGGCATGCCCAAAACAGTGACTTCTAGAGTACTAGCATGTTTGTTTTTTATTTGACCAAATGACCTCAATTTTGAACACATTACCCAGTTTCAATCTCAGCCGAGATTTCATTGGGACAAATGTTCTGGCCAAGTTTCATGATGATAGGCCAATAAATCAGGCTAATATAGCGTCAAAAAGTTTTCACTATAGACATATCACAAAAACTGCCCCACCCCCAGACAGCCAAAATGTCTTATGAAGATTTGACTAAAAATGAGACTTTTAGAGTGTTAACAACGTTTTACCATAGCCATATCATGAAAATATGCGCAGACTGCACAAGCTATTCTCAGAATCAGCAAACCTTGAAGTGTAGGGACTACAGATACTGTGCAGCTGATCATCTTCATAGCCCACGAGACGATTCAGGAATGACGGCTGATGTAGAGTCAGCACCCGTGACTTGCTGAATGTGTCCATCTAGACAATAATTGAACTTGTTGAGTCGAATGATTCTTGTGATAATATGTTGTTTTTCAAGTGATGACAATTGAAAGCTTGACATATTGTTGTTGTTGATGTATTTAAATAAATGATCAGAAAAAAATTAAACACACACCTGAGCTGGTATTTACAAAACTTGAAGAATTAAATGTAATAATTAATCGTTGTAATCTTTACATACCAGTACATTTTGATAGATATAAATGTCATGCTTATGTTTTCTTTCAACATGATGTTTTAAGATTTCATCAATTCCTAAAATAATGAACGAATAACTGATTTTATAGCAAATCAATGGACCCTAAATTTTTAAGAAACAAGAAATTGTATTCACAAAAACGAAAAACTTAGGAGATACCTGAAACTTGTCTAGGACTCTCATATCGCCATGATAATAGCTGCCCGGTAATCCTGAGCTATTGGGGAAATCCTGCAATATGCAGTCACATTCAGCAAGTCAATTAAACAAATACAGTATATGCAGGATTGTGTACACTTTTTTTTTAAATATTTATTCTGGTGAGAATATTAATTTCAAATAACAGTTTTTGTCTACAGGTCCATTTAGTGTAAATAAAATCTAGACATTACATATACATGTAATCAGTTTCAGCGTGAGTTATACACAGAGGATAGTAATTGAGGTTGCCATGTTGTAATGGATATGGTGTCTGCCTAAAGACTGAGTGGTCTCGAGTTCCATCCCCACTATGTGAGCTTTCCAATTACTAGTACTGGTTCTAGGCCAAGGAAACGGACTTGAGAGGGTTTCACACAAGTAGTAAGTACATAAATGCATTTGAGCTCAAATAAATAGGTCTAAACTATAACTAGTTATGGATTTTGTTTTATTATTTATTTATTTCCCAATAAATTAATGATAATTTTCTATGATAAAACTCAACTGCCAAAGTCAAGCATTTTTTTTAATGAAGTCAATGCTTTCTCCAGTTCACATTTCATTTGTAATGGAGAAATTTGTGGGAATCATAACGCCGTGACATCAAAAAAATGAATTGCAGCAAGTTTTTAATGACTGATATATCCCTACAAAAAACATGAAAGCATAAAATAACCATGCAGTCAAATTGAATGGCAACCATATTATTTTTACATATTCTAATTTAACTGAACATTTTTGTTTGTTGGAGAATGTATCGCTAAATTGATATAATTGTGCAATCTGTGTTCACATGTCCTCTCTGGAATACATCAGTCATACTTTAAAATGCCAAAGAAGATTCTTCTAGTCATACTATGCCTATATACACACTTCAAGTACATGACCTTCTTAGTATATATCATGCATGCATAAATACCCTTTGGTGAAAATTAATTCTTGCACAAAAAAGGCAAAAAAGGTCTTCTCAGGTTTTGAGCAAGTGGGTTATTTCATCAAGACAATTTATCAAACTCATAAACAACCAAGAACAGTACTGTAATATTGCCTGTATATTAAATAATGCCATAGAGTAATAAAACTGCACCCACATGTTTATGAGTCTGTAAACCCCAACCAACTTGGGCCAATTTGTTCATCTCAGCGTCCAAATCAAACACAGGTAGACCATTCTCCCGTTGCAACTGAAATGGTAAATTATCACAGGTAATTAAAACGCGGGTTCTACCCAGGATACAGATTCGAGAGTATTTCAATAAGCATACGGCTTTCAGTGCAATACAGCTGAAATAAAGTGGATTAAACTAAAAGCAGCAACACTATGGAAAAACTTGTTTATTATTACATAATACACTCAACTCACTACAAACAAAATACTTGCAGGTAATACGATGTAAGAACCTTTTGCTATGAAACACCGTAAAATTACACGATCTGTAAGATTTTGTTGTTTTCCGTATTACATTGAACAGTCAAAGCCAAACCAGGCAATTAAAATGGCAGCAAACACAGGACCTATCGCCTACAGAATAATATTAAAATAACCCGGTTTCGCAACTTCGATATATCTCAAGAACAAACTTCGTAATATCTCAAGAGTTCCAAACGAGAAAGTAGCCCATACCTGAAGAGTTTGAGTGCCCATGTCAGATAGTAGACTGGTCAAAACAGCCTTAACTGACAACCAGCCTTTTTCATGCCTGAACAATGACAGCCAATTTCATGACTTTGCAAATGAATATAATATTTATAATATTATTTATAATACATTTCTATTCAATTCAAAACAAAAAATGACATTTGTATCCCTTAATAATCACATAATCTTGCTAAGCAACTAGGCTATCATGGATTTGGACCGTCCTGACCCGTATTCAACAGTTATAACGATGCAAACAAGAGCACTGCATAACGGGTGCCACGCTCGGCTGCGAAAGCTTGTCAGAATTTTTTATTTTAGAGGTCACAGTGACCTTGACCTCGTGACCCAACAAGAGATGTGTTTGTCAGAAACACAAATGCCCCCTACTGCGCCACTTTGAAATAAAATTTCTATTTATCATTTGGCAGGTATAGACATCATCTCCCTTTAAAGCTTTATTACTTCCCTTGGATTTTGTCCAATCCAACCGGGGTGGGGAGGTCTGTAGACAGTCAAAAATGACCAAGTCAGACATCACTGACAACCAAGGCCTGTGGTTAATCAAAGAGATCATAGCCAGAGTTCATCATGTATGTATAGACATAAGTCCACTGGTATTTAATGAAAACTAGCATTCACAAATTAGAACAGGTAAGAAATGATAATTATATCAAGAGATGTGTTCGTCAGAAACACAATGCCCCCTATTGCGCCGCTTTGAAAAAAAATTGCTAGTTATCATTTGGCAGGTATAGAAATCATCTCCCTTTAAAGCTTCCCTTGAATTTTGTCCAATCTAACCGGGGGGGGGGGGGGGGGTATAAAAGAGATCATAGCCAGAGTTGCTCATGTATCTATTGAAATAAGTCCACAGGTATGTAATGAACATCAAAGAAATTATAATTATATCATTACAAAATACACTTTGACAAATCAATCATTTGAGTTATAAATAATCAAAATAATAAATCTGTACAGTATCTGTGAAAAGAACTTCAATTCTTGGTAATTTATAATTATATAAATTACTTCCCTTGAAAATAATTGTCTCTAACAAATCTCTATTTTTAGTAGCAAATAATTAAAAGCCACTACCGTGACTGTGATTGACACTCGAAATGTGCAGCTCCATGAGATACACATGCATACCAAATATATCAAGTGGCTATGTTCAATATTGAATAATTACCTCCCTTTTTAAAGCTTGTTACTTCCCTTAAATTTGTATTTTTTACCGTAGACCGTAATGGATGACCTTGACCTTTTACCACAATGTGCTTGTCAGAAACACAATGCCGCCTACTGTGCCGCTTTGATTTATTTACCAAAAATATATACGTTGGCAGGTCAGATAACTATGAACATTTAAAGCTTATTACTTCCCTTGACTTTGTTTTTTCGACCCTAGACCTTGAAGGATGATGTTCACCTTGAAATTTTACCACTCAAAATGTGCAGCTCCATGAGATACACATGCATGCCAAATATCAAGGTGCTATCTTCAATATTTAAAAAGTTATGGCCAATGTTAAGGTTTTAGCACGACGCCTACGGCGGACGACGAGCTGGCTATGACAATAGCTTGGGGTTTCTCCGAAAACAGCCTCGCTAAAAATGGACCAATCAGGTGCCCTCAGAAAATTCTGTCAACAACAAGTGCGCATTGGTTCAGAAAAGTGGATATTCCTATTTTTGCAACACAGAAACTTACAGACTTAAAAACTCGGCAAACCAACTAACTCACTCTCAATTTTTTACTGGACAATCAGCCCTGCAAATTGGACCAACATGCCTGAACTTATATGCCTTATTTTCAGCAGGACAGTCCTGCTTTTGGGATGGTTGTCCTTACATCAGATAATTACCCGACATTGGTCAAAAACAATGCTTGTCCTATTATATTACTATAAAAGTTGCAATATAAGCCCGGTAAGGCCAAAACGTACACAGTTATTCATTATTGCCGTGTGAATCTAAATTTAAATTCCCTTGTTGATTGGTTGTTTCAATAAAATAAGAACAGTGCCCGATGCATGCCCATCATGTAATGTTCTTACACATGATCAATAGGAAATAGCCACATCCCCATAGATGTCACATAAATAATGTCAAATCTTTCAATAGAAAATGGAATCATTATTTGCCACAATTTACTTCCTTGTTTTTTCCCCACAATTCACTTTATAGTTTACTAAAGAAAATGGAAAAACATGGTATACAGATCACCTTTTACAGGTATACAGATCACTTTAGAGAGGTATACAAATCACATATTACAGGTTTACAAATCACATTGGACAGGTATACAAATCACCTTAGACAGGTAAATAACTCACCTTGGGCAGGTAAACAAATAATCTGGAACAGGTATACAAATCATGGACAGCTATACAAATCATAAATGACAGGCATACAAATCTTATTGGACAGGTATACAAATCAACTTTGACAGGTATACCAATCATCATGGGCAGTTATACAAATAACATTTTACATGTATACAAATCACATTGGACATGTATACAAATCCCCTTAGACAGGTATATAAATCACATTGATAGGCATACACATCACCTTAGACAGATATACAAATAGTCTTGGACATTCATACATATCACTGTAAACAGGTATACAGATCACCTTGGACAGGTATACATATCATCATAGACAGGTATACAAATCACCTTGGGCAGCAGTGCCTTCCCCAGGAATTTGTTCAGGCGCCCCGGGGGTGGGTTCGGGAGGGGTGTCCCCTCCTGACGTTGATTTTTTTTTTTAATTTAACGTGTCAATTCACGTTCTGTGGTGCGTTATAACTAAAAAAAAACAGCGTCAAAAGACGTCATTTGGTGCGCTATGACTCTTCAAAAAAAATCCCCCAGTCATTTAAAAATATATTTTTTTATATTGTTTAATTGTTTTAAAACTTTTCCGCACAGATAGTAAAATCCCGACTCGAACGATTCCCCAATACATCCGTTTCAACCCGACTCTATTACTGTATACTTACTATTTTTCAAGTTTCTATTTATTACCCGATAATCTCGTTTATTCCGTTTTTATCAATCTCTTTCTGGTAAATATTTACGATAAAAGCTTTCAGTTATTTCTTTAACACAAACCTTGCCATTTTTTAAGTGACTATTTATAGATTTGATGAAATATTGCCTCTGAATATGCGTCAATCCCCTGACCTGTTGTGTGCTTGTTAAAACGCTCAATACACGCCATTTGTATGCAATAGACGCCACGTTGTACATGCTGCATAATTTTTCGCGCTCTTTTTAATTGAGAAAAAGATTCGACACAAAATAAATTTGCACTGCTAATTTGAAGCAAAATATATAACGTTGCGGTAACATTTACATTCGGAAGTGTGTTTCGGATTAAAAACGCGTTAACATCGACTTACGGTAATGGGTTTCGGATTACAAATTTAATTATTCCCATTTGAGATTTCAACAAATATTAACCGTTGCGTTATAAATTCAACGATAATTTGTTTACATACTTTACGAGTCGAATAAATGTTTTGACGGAATTATGCATGAAATTCACGTTGTCCAAGAGGATCACGGCCGGTTGCCATCATCAGTCTTCTAACTATCGATTATCGGATGAAACATTTACAAGTGTGCGTAATTAGAAAAACGAGGTGAATCAGTTCTATAAATGGACATGTTGAAATATACATATACTGGAATTAAATTAATTGTTATCACATAATTGTAACTGGGAGTCATTTGCACAACTTACTCGCTATAATAATTTATTGTTTACCACTTGCAATTAATTTCTCGTATTAATTATGAGTCATAGGTAACACTTGTTTACAGTAAAAAGGTGTGATGATGATGCCCGAAACCGTCTTTAATGTTCTGTACTGTACTAATTACCGGTTTTATATTACTCAAATGGAACAACTTCTTGCTAATCAAGCTGCGATAAACTCTTACTTCATGCCCGACGTCAATCAAAAATAATGGTCGATAGTTAACCCCGCCCTCATAAGCATTCGCGTAACCGATTGGACGATGAACTTCACAGTTTGACGACTGGAAATTTACCAGATACATCCTTGTCAGCATTTAAATGACCGTGTAATGTGGCTAGAATAATCGATACGCGCGTCATGCTATTCTCTTATCAGTGGATTATCCATTACCCCGTGTGGTGTTTATGGCGATTACTTGTGAAAGTAGGTACCGAGTGCTCTTTTAAAACAGGGAATTTTGATACACTGATAGGGAAACCTTGATTTTTTTGGAAAATCTCCACTTTCTTTTACTGAAGAATACACTGATCGGAAAATTTCAAGCGCCCCGGGGACTCTGATTTCGAAATTCAAGCGCCCCGGCAAGGGGCGCTTAAATGGCCTGGGGAAGACCCTGCTGCGGCAGGTATACATATCACTGTAAACAGGTATACAGATCGCATTATACAGGTATACAGATCATCGTAGTAAGGTTTACAAATCACTTTGGGCAAGTATACATATCACCATACACAGGTATACATATCACCTTGGACAGGTATAAAGATAGGTATACAAATCACATTTGACAGGTATACACATCACCTTGGACAGGCATACACATCATTGTAGACAAGTATACGAATCCCCTTGAGCATGAATAAATATCACAGAACACAGATATACAATTCACCTTGGACAGGCATAAAAATCAAAACGAACCTGTCGCACAATGAGCTTTCGTCGAAATCTGTTGACATGTGGTGGCAGTGTGCCTTGTCGAGACGCTGCATCAAGTTTCCGTAGCAGCAGTCGCTCCTCATAGTTGCTTAGCAGCTGATACCTGAAATACAGACCAGAAAATGTTTACATGAACCTTGCTCTGGGAAAATGGGGCTAAATGCATGTGCATAAAGTGCAGTCCCATAGGCTAATCAATGACGAAAATATCCACTTCTAGTAGACTTCTTGACCTGAGGTATACAAATATATATAGCATCTGACAAGAGTTGTCATATCATACCATATTTTATTAAACGTGTTCAGGAATTTTGTTAGTAAGCGAGCCTTTGGCGAGCTTACTAACGAATTTCCTGGACGAGTTTAATAAAAAAATGGTATGATATGACAACTCGTGTCAGATCTTTTTTATCACATGCTTTTAAATGAGCAAATTTAATAAATATTTACACAAAAATAATGATAAATCCCGAATGTTGTTTACATTTCATGACGTCAATTGATGTTGCAACGTCATTTCAGCAAATTAACAAAATGCTATTGGTCAATAAACAAAAACTAAGCCAAATGTGTAATGGTTGCATTACATGGGAAACAGGGTATAGCATGTGATAAAATGATCTATAGATTCAAGAAACAAAAAAAAGTCTCTCACGTGACGTCTGGCACATTCACGGTGACTGGTTCAGATTCGGTATTCAACTTCCTCTTCCTGCCAGCGCCGGTGGGTGGCCGTTCATCTGTGGCAGCCTGCGCATCAGAATCAGAGTCACTGTCACTCTCTGAGTCCACCACAGACCCTGCCTCATCCTCTTGTGTGTCTAGAATTAAAGCGATAGGCTTGATTTGAGACAATTGAATTGAGATAAAAGACTAGAATCAAGACAATAGAATTTGATTTGTGTACCCTTTACCACTCAATATGTCAAGGAGACTTAAGGGCATGTCCTGCGCTAAATTACATAATCAGCATCCAATCAAAGTAATACCCAAAATCTACCTTTTTCTTTCAAGATTGGGGCGTTGTTGCCAAAATTGAAGATAAACAGCTGATTACCTGCCATGTTAAAGAGGATTGCTTCTTTTGTTGCATGGAAAAAATAGCAGTAAAACTCACCTTTAAACTGACTGTCTACATTATTATCTTAATATTAAGACATTTTACCCACAAAATCAATGGAAATGAATGTCCCACAAATATAAATTACAGTAAACAGATTGCAGATGTACCTTTACTTTGTTCAGTTTCCACACTTTGACAGTCTTCTGTGCTGTAAGTCTGGAAAAAAGCGGCCTGCTCTGCGCCCTGGTTACTGTTGCTATAGCAACTGGTATTGTCCTGGATACTGGTATCCATGGAGACACTCTCCTGGTAGCTGTTGTCGTGGTAACTGCTGTCATAATTACTGCTGTCCTCATACAGAAGTTGGCTAGTTGAGGAATGTGAGTCTAAACATCAACAAATTCAACTCATGTAGTATTTGTGAAACAGGCACGACCACTACAGGTAAAATAAACCTTAAAAAAAAAGTGTTATCAGAAATAAATTCTGTTGTTTTCTTAATCTTCTTTATCTTTAAATCATCAAACAAACAAAAAAACAGAAAATCAGAAAATGACCCAAATAATCCAAAGTTGACTCCACTTGTACATTTGAGCCTAGTTCTAGGAAAACAGGGCTAAATGAAGTCTGCCTCGGCTATTCAGGGACAAAACTTTCCGCCTAAACTGGATATTTGCTAAGAGCAGACAACCTTTCAAACAAACAATAACATAACAGCACAAGCTTATCTAGGATGACACTTTAGGCACATGCATTAACCCTTTGCATGCTGGGAAATTTGTCGTCTGCAAAAATGTCATCTGCTGAATTTCTAAAATTAGCATTTTCTTCGATTTTTTTCAAAGAATACTATCAGAATAGCAAACAGTTTGGATCCTGATGAGAGGCCACGTTCTGTGGCGTCTCATCTGGATCCAAACTGTTTGCAAAGGCCTTCAAAATTCGGTTCCAGCACTGAAAGGGTTAAGCCCAATTTCCCTAGAGCAAGGCTAATTTATGAACAATACAATCTGCTCACCAATAGCAGACAACATCTCCTGGACAGTGGGAGAATCCTGCATTCTGATTGGCGAGCCCGGTGGGGGTGGAGACATAGTCCCAGGGTCGATCTCAAAGTCACTGTCGTCCATTTCCTGTCCAGAGACGTCCTCCGATAACAGAAGATTGGGAACTGTGGCTGATAAAAAATTAACCTAGTTATTTCATGAATAAGGCAGTGAAAGAAACTAAGGTTTTACGGCAGGTTGCCCAGACAACTAACCCTCTTTTGTATTTAAGTGGTGTGTGAAAAGAAAAAGAAGCCCACAATCAAGTACACGTCATAATTATCTAATCCTTACTTTTCAGAAAAAAAAATCACACAACTATATAAGAGTGCTATTATGAATCAATGCATTATCCCCTTTAATGAGATTGAATCTTCATGCTTTCTAAAAATAAAGCAATAAACTGTGGAACAAAAATATGTTCAAGCTTTTCTAAAAAGCTAGCTGCCAGGTCAGACTATCAACTTTTGAAATTTAAAAGCCCGGCTCTAAATCTACTTACCCCTGGCAAATGGGAACCAATTATTTCTATCCCTGTAAGTGCATGACTTTGTTTTAAGATTTTGAATAAACTGACACCATTATACACTGTAATCTGTATATGATGTATTTTAAATCTCATTTTATTTTCAATCAATGATATTGAATTACTACTTGATTTTTCACAACATCATAAACATATTTAAGTGTTACAAGTAGCCAAAATAGCCAAAGGCAACTGAAATCTCTATTTGTTTACTTAATCCTAAAACTGGCTAATACAAGGGCTGTTTGTAAAACATGCATGCCCCCCATATGGGCTCTCCGTTGTAGTGACAGCCATTGTGTGAATATGTTTTTTGTCACTGTGACCTTGACCTTTGACCTAGTGACCTGAAAATCAAAAGGGGTCATCTGCCAGTCATGATCAATGTACCTATGAAGTTTCAGGATCCTAGCCATCAGCGTTCTTGAGTTTTCATCCGGAAACCTTTTTACTATTTCGGGTCACCGTGACCTTGACCTTTGACCTAGTGACCTGAAAATCAATAGGGGTCATCTGCGAGTCATGATCAATCTACCTATCAAGTTTCATGATCCTAGGAATAAGCGCTCTTCAGTTATCATCCGGAAACCATTTTACTATTTCAGGTCACCGTGAACTTGACCTTTGACCTAGTGATCGCAAAATTGATAGGGGTCATCTGCGAGTCATTATCAATGTACCTATGAAGTTTCATGAGCCTAGGCTTAAGCGTTCTTGAGTTATCATCCGGAAACCATTTTACTATTTCGGGTCACCGTGACCTTGACCTTTGACCTAGTGACCTCAAAATCAATAGGGGTCATCTGCAAGTCATGATCAATGTACCTATGAAGTTTCATAATCGTAGCCATTAGCGTTCTTGAGTTATCATCCGGAAACCATTTTACTATTTTGGATCACCGTGACCTTGACCTTTGACCTAGTGACCTGAAAATCAATAGGGGTCATCTGCCAGCCATAATCAATCTACCTACGAAGTTTCATGATCCTAGGCATAAGCGTTCTTGAGTTATCATCCGGAAACCATTTTACTATTTCGGGTCACCGTGACCTTGACCTTTGATTTAGTGACCTCAAAATCAATAGGGTTATCTGCGAGTCATGATCAATCTACCTATCATGTTTCATTATCCTAGGCCTAAGCGTTCTTGAGTTATCATCCGGAAACCATTTTACTATTTCGGGTCACTGTGACCTTGACCTTTGACCTAGTGACCTGAAAATCAATAGGGGTCATCTGCGAGTCATGATCAATCTACCTATCAAGTTTCATGATCCTAGGCCTAAGCGTTCTTGAGTTATCATCCGGAAACCATTTTACTATTTCGGGTCACCGTGACCTTGACCTTTGACCTAGTGACCTCAAAATCAATAGGGGTCATCTGCGAGTCAAGATCAATGTACCTATGAAGTTTCATGATCCTAGGACCAAGCGTTCTTGAGTTATCATCCGGAAACCACCTGGTGGATGGACAGCAAACAGACAGACAGACAGACAGACCGACATGAGCAAAGCAATATACCCCCTCTTCAGATTTTAAATGAATTTAAGGGAGGCAAATGCTGTAACAAAAAGAACATGCATAAACGGTAGATGTTTCCCTTGTTTGAACCATGCTAAATCCTTAAAATGCCTATTTCCAGTAACTGTGACCTTCACCTGTGACCTTGACCTTTGACCTAGTGACCTCAAAATCAATAGGGGTCATCTGCGAGTCATGATCAATGTACCAATGAAGTTTCATGATCCTAGGCCCAAGCGTTCTTGAGTTATCATCCGGAAACCACCTGGTGGACGGACCGACGGACCGACAGACAGACAGACAGACAGACCGACATGAGCAAAGCAATATACCCCCTCTTCTTGGAAGGGGGGCATATAAATGGATAACAATAGCACCGCATAACGGGTGCCACGCTCGGCTACGGGTGCAGTTATGAATAAATGAAAGCTTGTCAGATTTTGATTTTTTTTAAGGTCACATTGACCTTGACCTTTGACCTAGTGACCCAAAAATGGGTGTGGCGTGTAGAACTCATCAATGTGCATCTACATATGAAGTTTTAAAGTTGAAGGTGGAAGCAATTTGATTTTAGAGCCAATGTTCAAAACTGTAACAAAATGTTAAGGTTTTAGCCCGACGCGGACGGCGGAAGACACGACGAGCTGGCTATGACAATACCTCAGGTTTTCTCTGAAAACGCAGAGCTAAAAATTACTTTTTATAAAGCTGATTTTCACACTTTCTGAGCTAAAATTCTAAATAACAAGCATTTTGGCTAATAATTCAGATTTCTTAGTGCCAACCTAAAAGCACAGAAACAAATGTAATGCACTGAAGATAAAATATGATGTTTTTGACTAGGGATAAGTCTGAAGTGATGATCAAGAATTCTTAATCCACAACTAGTATAATGAACCATAGTTGACAATCATTTAAGTTATGTCAATAATAATAAGCAATTGCAAAAACTAAGCATGAAATAACAACAGAAAAATCCAGTTTTTGACATAAGGACTGTTAAAAAAATAGATTCAAATCAAGTCAGACTTCCTTATATGAAAGTTTTCATAATACTTTTTGAAATATTATATGGTGGAAAAAAAAAGTAAGCCGTGTCAAGACATTTTAGTTAAATGACAATATATTCACACCTGGCCAATGAATAAACAAACAAACTACATCTTTGTCTAATGTCATATGCTGAAAGCAAAAATGCTCCAGGACAGCCTGCGCATTTCCACAGTCTGGTCAGGAGCTATGCTGGCCACAATGAGCCCAAGCAATGTTTTGTGTTCTTATTATCCCACAGGCTGGCTCTGGACAGCGTTGCTCAAGAGCTATGCTGGCCACAAATCAAATAACATACTAGTACATGTTCATATTACGTGGCTCATATTATATGAGCTGCACTCTGAGAAAACAGAGCTTAATGAAATACAGTACGCACAGGCTAATCAGGGATAACACATTCCGTCTAAACTGGATTTTCACTAAGAAGAGACTTTCTTAAACCGAAAAATAGCATAAAAGCGAAAAGTGTTGTCCCTAATAAGTCTAAGCGGACTTCACAGGCTAATCTGGGATGGCACTTTAGACACATGCATTAAACCCCGTTTTTCCTGAGCAAGTCTAATATCTTGGCATATTTTTACATGATATTGCTCAAACATTTTCTTAGCACAACACTTACGCTGCAGCTTAAGGTCTTTCTCAGTCAGGTAGCTACTCTGAGACACATTACTGTTCTCGTCGCTGTAATCATGCATCGAACTGGAGCATGGCGACACCAACATCCCCGTTGCCATGGAACCTGATGAACTGGCAAACGACGCCGAGCCGACGATTCCTTAATACATTTTATACATCCATTGTTTTGACTATACACACCGGAATTATTAAAACAAAAATCTGACATGTTTTTCCCAAAACAAAATTACATGTTTACCCCATTCAATGATGTAGCAACTTCTGAAGATGCATTTGATGTTTTATTTCATTCCTATTTGCATTACATTACTGTTTTACTTTTCATGTCAGATGAATATGTATTTGTTTGGAAAAAGGGCAAAAAATTATATAAAAAAAAGGAAATTACCTTCCCCACGTGAGAACAGACCGGTAAAAGTCAGGTTTGAGCCAACGTCAATCTTCCCAGGAGATTTCAGTATTGGGGTTGATGACATCAGGTGCTCTGCATGCTGGGATTGAGGGCACTGGCTGCTACTGCTACTGTTGCTAGGAGACAGTGACGGAGCAGATGTGGCGTGGTCAGGCTCTGTCTTTGCCATCTTGGTCTTCCTGATCTCTTTGGCTTCCTGTAATTGTTTTTTGATGCTTCTTGAAAAAGGGCAGTATAAAATGTAAGTGTTGTTGTAATTGGTCACTTGCAAAATTTAAGTGTTGTTGAAATAGGTCACTTGCAAAATTTAAGTTATGTTGAAGTAGATCTCTTTCAAAATGTAAGTGTTTTTATTTCCATTTTTGGACAAATAGTTGGTGCTTAAATTTAAATTTAATAAATTTTTGCTTTACAACTTAAAGCTCTTAAATTAACTTTCAAACTTGGTTTATATCAAAATGTTTAACTTTTTTTATTTTGCACAAAACTCAAGTGAATTTATAATAAGTTTACCAAGCACAAAACCTGTTTGAAAGTCAAAGCTGAATGCACACTTTAGGCAATGAAATACCTCATTAGAAATGTGTACAACAAAGGACCTCTTAAAAAAGAAACACCACCAAACCTTCACACAAAAACAAAAATATGTTTAAAAAATCATATCTGTTGGCGTAACATTTTGTTATTATAAATGAAAATGACTTTTTGGTGGCCACGTAAATTAATTGATTTCTGTTTTTTGGTAAAAATATGCCTCTGTTGTTTTCCATTTTATTTATATTAAATGTTGGATTGTTCAACCCACCAAATCACCAAAATTAATGTCCAATAAATTTCAATCATTTAACAATACCACACAAATCTGCAAAAAGAAGTGTAACCACAGTTTACCATAAGCGTGGCCCGTTTTGCCTTGAGCTCCATGGCTGCCTGTATGGAGCTCTGCCCTCGACGACTTCTCAGGCCCTCTTTAGGGGGCTCAGTAGGACTGGGGGTGGCTTCCTTCTTCTTGGAGGCAGGTTTACTCAAGGGGGTAGCTGAGAAAGAGAACACATTTCAGCCTCATTCTGGGAAAACTGGGCTTAATGCATGTGTCTGAAGTGTCAAGATAAGCCTGTGCAATATGCAGTCTATGGAATTTTTTATTTAAAGGAAGTCTCTCCTGACTAAGCCAAAAATCATGTTTTAGACTAAGAGTGTCTTTCAAGATTAGCCTGTGCAGACTGCACAGGCTAATCTGAGATGAATATGAACACACTTGCATTAAAACAGGTTTTTCAGAGCGAGCCTCATTCAGTCATTAAGGAACAGAACACTGAAGTACTTAAGCATTAATATAGTCATATATAAGTTCTGTCATGTCATGTCAATTATTTCAGGAAATATGTGAATAAACAAAACTGAGTATCAATTTTGGAAACAATTCATGAGTGCATTCATGTCAATAGAGTTCACAAATATTGGGTAAATGTTTCCAAGCTATACTCAAACCAATATTCAGGTGTGTTTTTTTCACAATTTTGGGAATGGGACCAGGGCCCTTTGGATTGAAAATTTTTTCGTTGTTTTGATCAAAATAGGGAAAATGATGCCCTTGTTGTTTTTGCTAACAAACACTTTAAAAGTCAGGATACAAAAGTGTCCAATATTATATTGACTAAGGTTCAACTGATATAGCTGCACTAAATGATATAAATGTTACAATTAACACACACAAAAATTAACCTCCGCTTAGGAATTTAAGGAAGTCATTTGGGAAAAAAATTACTTTTTTAGATAGGGAATGTGGCAGAATTCTGCTCAAATTTGACCCCCCAAAAAACAGACTGCAATATCTTACCAATTTTATGTGGGCTGGGTGGTTTTGTCTCTGCCAGTCTCCACCAGCCGGTCTCCTTCAACTCCTGGGCCCCGGAAAGGAATATATTGGGGCAGCCTGAGGACAGAACCCCGGCAACTGTACCGTGCCAGAGAGACGTCTTCTTCCTGGAATACATGAGGGTGCAATAACCCTTTCAGTGCCGGAACCGAATTTTGAAGGCCTGTGCAAACAGTTTGGATCCAGATGAGACGCCACAGAACGTGGCGTCTCATCAGGATCCAAACTGTTTGCTATTCTGATAGTATTCTTTGAAAAAAAAGAAGAAAATGCTAATTTTAGAAATTTAGAAGACAACATTTTAGCAGACGACAAATTTCCCAGCATGCAAAGGGTTAACATGACATGAACATGACAAAATGAGTGATGCTCTGGGAAACCGGAGCTAAATACATATGCGTAAAGTGAAATTAATTTCTCACTCTGGGAAAGTAGGGCTTAATGCATGTGTCTAAAGCTTCGTCAGAGATTAGCCTGTGCATTGAGGCCTGCTCAAGCTTCGTCAGAGATTGGCCTGTGCATTGAGACCTGTTTTCCCAGAACAAATAATGTACAATATCCATGTCTTATCAAACCCACACGAAATTTAACATGTGTTGTGATTTCCCACCTTGATGCAGAATGTAATAATTAGCCAAATAATCATGTTATGGAAATTTCAAAGATGTTACAGAGGCAAAACTTTCACATTGGATAAACACAATTGGATTTGCAAATTTTCATATTATACAAAATGATGAATTCAAATAGTCATATTGTACTACATTGCAGATGTTTGTGTCTAAGGAAATAGACATGGACAGACAGATGGATAAATGGACAAACAGATGGACAAAACAACTGACAGAAAGAACAAGAGATGTGTTCGTCAGAAACACAATGCCCCCTATTGCACTGCTTTGAAATAAAAAAATAAATATTTTTGTTGACCTTTGACCTTGAAGGATGACCTTGACCTTGAACTTCCACCACTCAAAATGTGCAGCTTCATGAGATACACATGCATGCCAAATATCAAGTTGCTGTCTTCAATATTGCAAAAGTTATGGCCAACGTTAGTTTTTTTTCGGACGGACGGACAGACTTGACATACATACTGACGGACAGTTCAACTGCTATATGCCACCCTACCGAACAGTTCAACTGCTATATGCCACCCTACCGGGGGCATAAAAACGGACCAAAAGATGGACAAACAGACAGACAAATGGACAAACAGAAAGGCAGATGGACAATTGCACAGACAGATAGACAGACATTCATGGTGTATCCAGTATACCCCCTATAATTTCCTGCATGAACTAAACTGGAATCTTCAGTATTACTACTATTAGCCAATAAATTACACACGATGAATGACACATGACATGGGACCATAAGCTATCGTCCCTTTTACCAATTGCTCAAAGCGGTATAGATGAGCTGCATTGTGGAAAAACTGGGCTTAACGCATGTGGGTATAGTGTTGCCCAAGATTAGACTGTGCAGTCTGCACAGGCTAAAAAGAGACGACACTAGCCGCCTAAACTGCATTTTCATTTAGAAAAGACTTCCTTTAAACAAAATATTCCATAAATACGGAGTGATGCCCCTGATTAGCCTGTGCCGACTGGACAGGCGAATCAGGGACGACAATTCGCGCACAAGCATAAAGCCCACTTTTCCCAGAAACAAAATGTGTTAAGTTCAGTAAGTTAAATATCAATATTACCTGTGCGAGCCAAAAAATGTTGTCCAGTGTTTGTCAATGAAGGAGCAGATGTGTTCTTTCCAGCGGAAGTACCCACACATGCCTGTACCGGCCAACTGGAGGTTATACAGAGCCAACTGTACCACCTGTATCCTGGGATTGGAAACATGTAGGATTTTATGTCAATTGACTTGTTGTGGTGAAAAGATATCCCTGATCCCAAAGTCATGAGCATAGCTTTGGGAAATTGAGTCTAAATGCATCTGTGTAAAGTGTTGTCCCATATCAGCCTGTGCATTCCGCACAGGCTAATCAGAGACAACACTTTGCGGCAAAACTGGTTTTGGGTTAGAAGGGACTTCCTTAAAACGTAAAATTCCAGAATAGGTAAGTGGCGTCCTGGATAAGCCTATGCGGAATGCAGAGGCTAATATGGGATGACACTTTGCGCACATGCATTTAGCCCTACTAAACTATGTTAACAAATGGAGTTGCCTTCCAATTGAGCTATGGCCAGTAAGAGTGTCACTGTATACCAATTTATCAGTATATCAATTAATGAAATGCTTTATGTAACAAGGGCTGTTTGTAAAACATGCATGCCCCCATATGGGCTGTCAGGTGTAGTGGCAGCCATTGTGTGAATACGTTTTTTGTCACTGTGACCTTGACCTTTGACCTAAGTTATCATCCGGAAACCATTGTACTATTTTGAGTCACTGTGACCTTGACCTTTGACCTAGTGACCTGAAAATCAATAGGGGTCATCTGCCAGTCATGATCAATGTACCTATGACGTTTCATGATCCTAGGCGTAAGCATTCTTGAGTTATCATCCGGAAACCATTTTACTATTTCGAGTCACAGTGACCTTGACTTTTGACCTTGTGACCTAACAAGATCTGTCAGACGACAGCGCGCTCGACTATTCAAGTGCTTGACAGTATAATGTAAGCCATCATGGGGAAATTGTTCATATTCAATAATTTATTAGACGATCTTTCAAAAATAAAAAAAGGGAAACAAAATAAATTAGGGGGAGGGTAGGGGGGGGGGGGGGGGTATGGGGGGTGAGAGGCGGGTATAATGTGGGGTGTGGTAATTTATTAGATGTTTAAAAAAATTTGGGGGGGGGGGGTAGGGGGGAGTGAAAAGGGGGGTATAATGTGGGGTGGGGTAATTTATTAGATGTTTTAAAAAGAATTTTTTTTTTGGGGGGGGGGGTGGGGGGGGGGTAGGGGGGGGTGGAGGGTTGAGAGGGGGTATAATGTGGGGTGTGGTAATTAATTAGATGTTTAAAAAAATTAAATTTGGAGGGGGTTGGGGGGGAGTTAGGGGGTGGGGGGTGAGAGGGGGGTATAATGTGGGTGCGGTAATTTATTAGATGTTTAAAAAAAATTGGGGGGGGGGGTGGGTAGGGGGTAGGGGGGAGTGAGAGGGGGTATAATGTGGGGTGTGGTAATTTATTAGATGTTTAAAAAATATTTTTTTTGGGGGGTTTTGGGGGGTTGAGGTTTGGGGGGGGGAGGGATTCTGGTAGGGGCGTGGGGTATTTTTTGGGTGGAATCCATTGTGGTATTCAGGTAAGTGTTGTTTTGTCAAAGTAATAATAAAATGTGATCATAAATAAAGAAGTAATGGCAATTTAAGCAAAATGTTCAATTATCTAAGTGTAAAAGGGGCCATAATTATTTCAAAATGCTTGATACAGTGGTCTGCTCTTGTTTATAGGTTGGGGTCATGTTGGTAAACAAGTATGCAACATATCAAAGCAATATGTCAAAGGATATAGGAAATATTTGGGGTAGTACGCAAACTTTAACATAAATTTATCAAATATATGCATATTCTAAGTATAAAAGGGGCAATAATTATGACAAAATGCTTGATAGAGTTGTCTGCTCTTGTTTATAGGTTGGGGTGATGTTGGTAAACAAGTATGCAAAATATAAAAGCAATATGTCAAGGGACAATCAAAAAAATAACAAATGATCTCACACTGACATGAACAAATATCCTCTATTTATTAAACATGAAATTTTAACTTACTGCATTTGTTTCCTCTGTATATAAGAAAGATATAATAGTGTATTACCTCCCCTGTCCTGCTTATATTTATATTAATCAACAAAATTAAACATTAACACAATATTTAATATACAAAATATACAAAACAAGGGACAAAATTGTCACAAAACCAGGTTTTCATTGTG
This sequence comes from Dreissena polymorpha, assembly GCF_020536995.1. Lineage (NCBI taxonomy): Eukaryota > Metazoa > Mollusca > Bivalvia > Myida > Dreissenidae > Dreissena > Dreissena polymorpha. The sequence goes on along the minus strand of NC_068357.1, from coordinate 58,901,492 downwards.
AAAAAAAATCTGATAAAGGGAGAAAACTCAAACTGAACTTTTGAAATGAACAAAAAAAATTAACCCCCTTTGTAAGTTTGTTTTTAAAAAAAATCTATTTTTAGTCGTGGCGACCTTGACATTGGAGATATTGACGTGATTCTTTCGTGCGACACACCGTCCCATGATGGTGAACAAATGTGCCAAATGATTTAAAAATCTCACAATGAATGACATAGTTATGGCCAGGACAAGCTCATTTATGGCCATTTTTGACCTTTGAACTCAAAGTGTGACCTTGACCTTGGAGATATCGACGTAATTATTTCGCGCGACACACCGTCCAATGATGGTGAACAAATGTGCCAAATGATTTTAAAATCTGACAATGAACGACATAGTTATGGCCCGGACAAGCTTGTTCCGCCCGCCTGCCAGCCCGCCAGCCAGCCCGCCCGCATTCGCCAATCTAATAACCAGTTTTTTCCTTCGGAAAACCTGGTTAATTTCCTTCGGAAAACCTGGTTAAAAAACCTGGTTAAAAAAATCACATATTCTGATAATATTTTTACTGATCCACTTTATTTAACTCAAATGATGATGTTTCATTGGACTGATAATTATAGATTTAGGATTACAGACCAGTTGCTTCAGTTATATTGTTCAGAGTTCGCCCTGTTGGCCGCGTATGCGTTCTTGAGTTATCATCCAAAAACCATTTTACCATTTCGAGTCACCGTGACCTTGACCTTTGATCTAGTGACCTCACAATCAATAGGGGTCATCTGAGAATCATGATCAATGTTCCTATTAAGTTTCATGATCCTAGGCCCAAGTGTTCTTGAGTTATCATTCGGAAACCACCTGGTGGACGGATCGACGGACCGACTCACATGTGCAAAGCAATATACACCCTCTTCTTCGAAGGGGGGCATAATAAGAAAATATTTCGCCCAAAATTGGTCTCAACTATGCCAATTAAAGGCTGAAAATGGCTGACCTCCATTAAGCCAGAAATGTGATGCGTACCACTGCAGCCTCATGCGTGTAAATTCTTCCTCTCCTCCACCACACGCCTCACACTTGAAGTGATATAGGTAGTCTCCCTTTAGCAACGACACACAGCTCGTCTTCAAACATTCTACAATTGCAAATTCTTTTTCATATTTTTTTCACCATTTTTGGATTGAAACCTTCAATTGGGAATTTTAGGCACTTATTCTGGAAAAAAAATACTTTTTGAGATTGGAAATGGACCCAGATTTTGTCCAACAATAAAAACACTGTTTTTGTCAACCTCCGCACAGAGATTTGGAACCACAATAGCTGGATCAAATCCCTGCCTTTGTTAATAACAAACCAAGTGATTATAGCCTAGCAACATGGTACAATAATTTACCCATGTTATTTTTACTTTTTTTAATTAGTATAATCTATTTCTTATTATGAACCTTAACTGATTCACTATTTTTAAAACATAAAAGAAAAAGATACTAATTTTCATCAAATAATACTTAAACAACAACAAGAGATGTGTTTGTCAGAAACACAATGCCCCCTTTTGCGCTGCTTTGAAGCCATGTATTTGACCTTTGACCTTGAAGGATGACCTTGACCTTTCACCACTCAAAATGTGCAGCTCCATGAAACATACATGCATGCCAAATATCAAGTTGCTATCTTCAATATTGCAAAAGTTATTACCAAGGTTAAAGTTTAATGACAGACACACAGACAGACAGGCCAAAAACAATATACCCCTGATCATTCGATCAGGGGGCATAAAAACAAAATCCTACCAAATTTTGTAGGATTTTCTTGGGATGGCAGAGATTGTATGTGAAAGCATGGAACAACAACTCTATGTGGAGATTGTTTTGTTTTTTTTTCCATTTTTTTATAATATGTAAAAATATTTTTAAGAGATAAATTCCACTGTAAAGAAGCTGACTCAACGGCAAAACACATGCTCTAGGAATGCAGGATCAACTGACCACTGGGCGAGAAATAATGGACGGGTTCTGTCAGCCAACAGTACAGCTGTACTGACAGGTGGCTCTCTACAGGAGGCAACCATTGTCCTCCTTGCCTCTGGACTGTAGGTGTACTGGTATTCAAAATGAAGGGGGAAAAAAAGAAAAAAACAAGGGCTGTTTGTAAAACATGCATGCCCCCCATATGGGCTCTCCGTTGTAGTGACAGCCATTGTGTGAATATGTTTTTTGTCACTGTGACCTTGACCTTTGACCTAGTGACCTGAAAATCAATAGGGGTCATCTGCCAGTCATGATCAATCTACCTATCAAGTTTCATGATCCTAGGAATAAGCGTTCTTCAGTTATCATCCGGAAATCATTTTACTATTTCGGGTCACCGTGAACTTGACCTTTGACCTAGTGACCTGAAAATCAATAGGGGTCATCTGGGAGTCATGATCAATGTACCTATGAAGTTTCATGATCCTAGGCATAAGCGTTCTTGAGTTTTCATCTGGAAACCATTTAACTATTTCGGGTCACCATGACTTTGACCTAGTGACCTCACAATCAATAGGGGTCATCTGCAAGTCATGATCAATGTACCTATGAAGTTTCATGATCGTAGCCATTAGCGTTCTTGAGTTACCATCCGGAAACCATTTTACTATTTCAGGTCACCGTGACCTTGACCTTTGATATAGTGACCTGAAAATCAAAAGGGGTCAACTGCGAGTCATGATCAATCTACCTATCAAGTTTCATGATCCTAGGCATAAGCGTTCTTGAGTTATCATCCGGAAACCATTTTACTATTTTGGGTCACCGTGACCTTGACCTTTGACCTAGTGACCTGAAAATCATTAGGGGTCATCTGCGAGTCATGATCAATGTTCCTATGAAGTTTCATGATCCTAGGCATAAGTGTTCTTGAGTTATCATCCAGAAACCATTTTACTATTTCGGGTCACCATGACCTTGACCTTTGACCTAGTGACCTGAAAATCAATAGGGGTCATCTGCCAGCCATTATCAATCTACCTACAAAGTTTCATGATCCTAGGCATAAGCGTTCTTGAGTTATCATCCGGAAACCATTTTACTATTTCGGGTCACCGTGACCTTGACCTTTGACCTAGTGACCTGAAAATCAATAGGGGTCATCTGCGAGTCATGATCAATCTACCTATCAAGTTTCATGATCCTAGGCCTAAGCCTTCTTGAGTTATCATCCAGAAACCATTTTACTATTTCGGATCACTGTGACCTTGACCTTTGACCTAGTGACCTCAAAATCAATAGGGGTCATCTGCGAATCATGATCAATGTACCTATGAAGTTTCATGATCCTAGGCCCAAGCCTTCTTGAGTTATCATCCGGAAACCACCTGGTGGATGGACCGACCGACAGACCGACATGTGCAAAGCAATATACCTCCTCTTCTTCGAAGGGGGGCATAATAATAACAGGTGTAAAAAAATCATCAACGAAAAAAAATGCTAACAAGGTTATATTTATTAATTTGTAAAAAAGGTAATTATTAACATATTACAATTTCCCAAGATTACATAAAAATTAACTTCCATCAGATATGCTACTGAACAAATTAACCTGTGAGAACAAGTCTATGCTAAGTATATAAATGTATGAGGTTGTTTTTGAAAAAGCATTGTTTTTTTCCCCTAACAGTGGCACAATTGAGTATGAGATAAATACAATGCTAGCTATCTGTTGTATAAAGTTACATTTGTTTGCTCAGCACAGTTAGTTAAGATTTGTTTCTATGCTTTCCTAGTGAAACATGTGTATACCATATTGACTTGCTGCACATTCTGTATATAAAGATGAGACACATGTCTGAACCTTTAGACAAACTCTACAGCAACAGTTTTAAGCTATCAGCGTTCAATACATCAGAAACTGATAATGCAGACACAACAGTTGATTCCAAAACAATGACTTAACATATATTTATATATATATATTTATATATACATGTATATAAATATGTACATGTTTATATTACAGTAAACTTTTAAAATGTACAGTGGTTTTCAACATTCATTTTTTCTGTGAGGGAGTGTTATTTCCATGTATCGTCAATGCTACTTACAGCATTTACAAACTCAATCACAACAAATTGTGCTCTTCAAAACACATAAAATCATCATTGTATCACCGTGAGTCTTTAAAATATGCTAAATAGTTGTAAAGAACAAACAGTTTTTCATAAAATATTTTATCATAAAAATGTCTCAAGCACAAATATGTTTGTATGTTAGTTAAAAAAGTGAACACAAAAACACTAGTACAAATGTATTGCAGTCAATTAGTTGAAAGTAAAAACACACTATATATAACTATAGAAACAACAAAAAATGATACAAAAGTTTGTACACTCCCCCAAAAATGACTTGTAATCTTCCAGAGAGAAGCAGTGTTAACAGAGATATAACTACACAGCATAAATGTTGACAGATACCATCAATCTCCACGCAGAGTTGTTGTTCCTTGCTCTCTCTGCACATATCTGGAAGGATTTTTTTTTAAGTATTACATTATCAAAAGTAGTATCATTTTCTTTTATATTTTGAAAAATAGTATATAAGTTTAGGTCTATATATTTAAAAAAAAAAAAAAAAAAAAAAAAAAAAGTAAAAATAACATCAGGAAAATTATTGTACCCAGGTGGCTCAACTATCATCACGTAGTTGGTTATAACGGCAGGGCTTTGATCCAGTTATGTTAGTTCCAAATCTCTGCGCAGAGGTTGAGATATAATAACAATATGTCATCTTCCATAACAAACAGATTCGCAAAAAGATATTTCGATTGTGAGCCTCATTTGTTAAAATTCATATTGAGTTCATCTTTACAGAAAGAATTTCATGTAAATAAACAAATATCACAACCAAATCCACTGAGTTCAAATCAAATGACCATTTTAGTGATTACATTTGAATGTCTAAGATTTTCTTAAAAACAACAACAAATATCTGAAAACATAAATATTTCTTTTATAATGGACTGTTATCTACATTCAATTGTATTTAAGTTCACATTTCACAAGAAATAAGAGGACCAAATGCTGCAGATGGCTCACCTGAAACCCAAAGGAATTTGTTCTAAGCAGCTTTTGCAATGTTTTTGGAACCATTAAAACACTTGTCCAAAGTATCAATTAAACTTATTTCCTGAGCAAGTTTCAAGCTAATGAAGCCAAAAATGTGACTACTACTAAAGTTTTACTAGGTTTCACTACAGCAATATAAGGAAAACTGTGCCGCGCTCCTGGCCACAATACATTTTAATAGATCAAAACCATTTTTGAACTCAGGAAATAGTTTATGTTCTGAGCAAGTTTCTTGAAGATTGGATATAAATTGTAACTTCAAGAATGTCAACTAGCATCTTCTTTCATTTAACCTGGCAACCTAGTTTCATACATCACCTGACCTAGTTTTGAACTTGGCCAAAGGAGCAATGTTTGAACCAAGATTTATCATGATTGGGCAATAATTGTTGTGTCTAGTGTTAACAAGATGATTGTTCACAAAGGATAAATCACAAAACCTGCCCAGGTTAGCTTTAAAGATTAATACTAAGTAATTGCCATTTTCTTAAATTCTTAAACCAAAATATGTTTAATTAGTTTGCAATTAGGAATTGATAAATTACCAGTTTGAAATAAAGAAATGTATCTGAAACGCGATTTCATGTTTTACCCCTACTAAACTTTTTAATTAAAGAGGTTTGTAACATAAACTTAGAATTCATTAAAAACAATTATATTTACTTCCCTGCCAAGTTTGTATTTCACTAAATTAAAAATTTGAGCAGCATTTTAAACTAGAGCTGGTCACAGTATCAACAAATAACTCCCAGATGATGCATGTTGTCACATGCTGCAAGTTGTAACCATCATGTTATGGTTTTTTTAAGTTGGCAAAGAGGCATAACTTTAGCAAATTTTAAACATAGGGTCATAAAGAATGCATATGCATAATGTCAAATCATGAGGAACAACACATGTAAATTTAAATGGTGCACATTTTAAGTCTACTTACAGATGTCCATTGTGAATCCAGTACACATCACTCCAAAAATATGTTTTAGCTGCTATAATAAGCAATAAACAAGTCTTGAAGTAGGTTTTAAAATTCTTAGAATAACAGAGCAGCAGAGATTGTATATTAGAAACATTTGTATAAGGCAAACGTTATCAATCCACTTTACAGGTACTGCACGAAAAACAGTCAACAATATTTAACAGCGAGCAAAAAATGGTGGTACACATTTTACATAAATCTTGCGACAAGTCAATAATGCACAGTTTTGCACTGAATCTAGTTTATAGAGATTTTTCCAATGACTGTTATTATTTTCAGACAGATTGCAAAAATAAGACTCACTTCAATGACAAAAATGTAAAGGAGCAGAATGGACATATTAAAGTGATGGAAAATCCCTCTTTACAAAGTATTTTACGTAAAACATCAAAATAGCACAAAGAAAACTGTATCTGAAACTTATACTTAATTAGCCACACATAAAAATTACAAAAAGACTGTTCAATATAACAAGAGTCACATGATCTACATGCAGGCACATTTTCTCCAGAAAAGTCATATTATTTGGATGCTCAGCCGCACAACATATTCTCTTTACTTTATACATGGAACAATATGTGTGTGGACATTGGCCAGTTATTAGGAGAGCTATCTGCATACATAATATATATATATTTGACTCTTGGATGATATATTTTATTGACAATGCAGTCTGTTCTGGTTTTATTCTGTTTGCAGATCACCAGTATCTAAAGGTTGGAAATGAAGCCTTTAAAACTTAAATCTAGTAGGTCTTTAATTAAATTTAACTTTCTAAGGGACTACAAATGCGTCAAAATATGTATCTAAGTGGTAAAGGGATAAAGCAATTCAGAAAGATTGACTTTATTAAGTTAATTGCTTAACAAACAAGTCTTGTTAAAGTCCAAGGCAATGAAAGATAGTTCAAAGCATTTTAAAAGAAGACAATTGAAGAAGATACTTCATACAGCCAGGTATAGTTACATACGTTTGTTTAAAGTTCAATGAATATTTTCTTAATCAATTTCAAAAGTTTCATGCTTACCATACACTCAATTATTACTGTGGATTATTCCAGTCATATTCAAAGTCTTCTTTAGGTCAGAATGATGGTCACTGTGACAATAGTGACAATTAAAATGATGGTCACTGTGACAATAGTGACAATTAAAATGATGGTCACTGTGACAATAGTGACAATTAAAATGATGGTCACTGTGACAATAGTGACAATTAGATTAAAACTAGCGACCTGAAAATCAATAGGGGGTCATCTGCGAGTCACGATCAATGTACCTATGAAGTGTCATGATCCTAGGCCAAAGCGTTCTTGAATTATCATCCGAAAATCATTTTACTATTTCGGGTCACCGTGACCTTGACCTTTGACCTTGTGACCTCAAAATCAATAGGGGTCATCTGCGAGTCATGATCAATCTACCTGTGAAATTTCATGATCCTAGGTATATGCGTTCTTGAGTTATCATCCGAAAACCATTTTAATATTTCGGGTCACCGTGACCTTGACCTTTGAATTAGTGACCTCAAAATCACTAGAGGTCATCTGCGAGTCATGATCAATCTACCCATGAAGTTTCATGATCCTAGGCGTATGCGTTCTTGAGTTATCATCCGGAAACCATTTTACTATTTCGGGTCACCATGACCTTGACCTTTGACCTAGTGACCTCAAAATCAATAGGGGTCATCTGCAAGTCATGATCAATCTACCCATGAAGTTTCATGATCCTAGGCGTATGGGTTCTTGAGTTATCATTCAAAAACCATTTTACTATTTTGGGTCACCGTGACCTTGACCTTTGACCTAGTGACCTCAAAATCAATAGGGGTCATCTGCGAGTCATGATCAATGTACCTATGAAGTTTCATGATCCTAGGCCCAAGCGTTGTTGAGTTATCGTCTGACAACCACCTGGTGGACATACAGACCGACCGACAGACCGACATGAGCAAAGCAATATACCCCCTCTTCTTTGAAGGGGGGCAAAAAAATAAGCAGAAGAAGATGAAGAAGAAAAATATGAACAAGAGATGTGTTTGTCATAAACACAATGCCCCCTAATGCGCCGCTTTTTTGTTGTTGACCTTTGACCTTGAAGGATGACCTTGACCTTTCACCACTCAAAATGTGCAGCTCCTTGAGATACACATGCGTGCCAAATATCAAGTTGCTATGTTCAATATTTCAAAAGTTATCGCAAAACTTTAACCAAGGTTAAAGTTTTGAGACAGAATGACAGACAGACAGGCCAAAAACAATATGCCCCCGATCATTCGATTCGGGAGCATAAAAAGAAATGGTAGAAAATGAGGAAATAAAAGAAGAAGAATATTTGCATAGAGAATGCACAGTTTTATTGGTGTTTTTTAACTTCACAAAAAGTTATAAATGGTTTAAGAGACTGGTATCTTATATCACAAAAAGTTATAAATGGTTTAAAAGACTGGTATCTTATATCACTGGTGTCAATACATACATGTAGATGTACTCAGGGCCCTCACACTACTTTGGGGGAAGGGGTCCGCAGCCCTTAGGAGGGGGAATTTTCGCGGCGTTTCCCTTTTTGGGGGATTTTTTTACTTACTCTCTCATTATTTCATTTGTACATGTTTGCACTATATTCATTGCATTTTTCATAATTTAGTATGTTTGAAAAGATTAAATTGAAATAGAATTGAGATATAATAATCATGAGACACATTTTTCTATTAAAAAAAAAAAAAAAAAAAAAAATCTTTTTTTTTTTAGGGGGAATTTTTCCCCCCAAAAGGGGAAAAAAGTATACTTTTCAGGTGGGGGACTGCCGCCGAAATTCGGCGGCAGATTTGATAGATTGAGGGCCCTGATACTACTGTAAAACAAATCTTCTTTCATAAAGACAATGCACATTATAATGCAAATATGTTGAACTAAGAATAACGCTTAAAATGTTAATCTTAAAACATATAAATCTATTTATATAAACAGTAAATAATTTTTAACATTACTAAATGTTTTACTAATTAACTTATCTCTCCACCAGTCCCAATTACCTTCGTGGAATTTCCGTTTACACAGATCACACATGAAGTGATATGTTGTGGATATATCCTGAGCCCCACAGTAACAGTGTCCTCCTGACAACAGAGACATTTCACAGGGTCGGAATCACTCTGAAAAACATAACATAGACCTTAAAACAAATTATAGACTAGCATCCTTGTAAGCAAATATTGAGCTTTATTTATGTAATGAAAATATTTACTGTATATCAAATGTGAGCCCAAAAAAACACACAAATAATCGTTGTGCCTGTAAATAACACTTAGTCACAGTAAAAAAATGACACGGTCCTATTCAAACAAATTGTATTCAAATCATCAGAGATCTTTTTATTATGTCAGGTGACCCACAACTTATTTGTCTTTTCCTTACTGATCTACATTTTTGGTTTTCACTGATTGACAGAAAAAATAGGGTGTTTATGAACTACGCTAATTGTAACACTTTTCTGACATACATTACATATAGAAAATAGATATAGATCTACTTATGACTCATAAAATTTCTGCTTGCGCAATCTATTTTTGCCATGCAAAATCCTAGACCAATTTAGCAACATAGACACTTCTGCAAATACCATATTACATGTATAGGCATACCCAAACAAAAATACCACAGAAAAGTCATTATTTTGTTGCGAGTTGTTCTCTAATTTCTTGGATTATATGTTTTTCACCACACAATTTATTTATTTTTGCCTTAGTTTGTTTTGCTTCTTCTTCTTTGTTTCCCCGCCTTAGTTTGTTTTGCTTCTTCTTCTTTGTTTCCCCGCCTTAAGGAAACAAGCAATGACTTTACAGTGGAGAAAATCTATGCAGTAATTACGGGAGACAGAAGGTTACATAACCTTTGAATATAACCTTCACTTTTAAGTCAACTTGGAGCTAGGGATTTTTGCGTCCAACAGGCCATCTCACCGTACATATCACATCTACCAAGTTGTTTACAAAGTAATTAATTTTGCAGAAAGATATATCATTTGTATATTATATTTATTTTTTACCTTATATTATGACAGAGGGTCAACAAACCTGTTTCTTCTGCATAACCCTGTCTTTCTATGCCATTTTCCCCCTTGCATATTAAACAAAAAACACAGACAAAAAGTGCTCAGGATCATTTTCTTATATGTGACCTCGTATATATGATCTAAATTTTGACATTTGCCTTAGACCTGTGAGCAAATTGCCCCCTCTACAAATGTTGTCACTTCTGACAAATTATTCAAATATCCCTAATTTACATTGAAATACATTGGGCTTTTGACCTGGTAAATAATCAATTTAACATATTTTACTTTAAAAACAAATTCAAGGCAACAGATAATTTAATTGCAATATTTTTCTATTTTTCTACACTGAATCAGGTCAACTTATATAAATAAAGGCTCCCCCCAAAAAGGATATTGTTTTAGGGAAAATTTCAGTCAGATGGGAAAAATAAGTCTAGGAGAAAAGGCGGATATTCGGCGGGTCTCAAAGAAGGAAAAAAAACAACTGTTAAGTAACATTACAGACTGAGAGAAATTTTGCTATCCATTAAGATTTATGAGCTCCTTATTAATAAAATAGCACTTAAATTTATACAATTAAATTATGGAAAGCTAATTTAAACTGACTCAATAATGGTAAATACATCAAAAGCCAGCACTGACATGGCTTTTTTTAATACTGCTTTGTACCAGTGAAAGGGGCCGTCCAACAGATAAAGCAGGGCCCTCAATCTACTTTGGGGGAAGGGGTCCGCAGCCCTTAGGAGGGGGAATTTTCGCGGCGTTACCCTTTTTGGGGGATTTTTTTACTTACTCTCTCATTATTTCATTTGTACATGTTTGCACTATATTCATTGCATTTTTCATAATTTAGTATGGTTGAAAGATTAAATTGAAATAGAATTGAGATATAATAATCATGAGACACATCTTTCTATTAAAAAAAAAAAAAAAAAAAAAAAAAATTTTTTTTTTATGGGGAATTTTTCCGCCCCAAATGGGGAAAAAACTATACTTTTTAGGTGGGGGACTGCCGCCGGATTTGATAGATTGAGGGCCCTGTAAAGCGTTGTGTGACGCGAAACGATATTTTGGGAAACTACAAGGATTGCTTATATAGCTAAAAAATACATCAGCTGTAAGCATATGAGCGTGGATGATCGAGTTGTCTAGACGGGAGACTTTTTATTCCAGGATTCCAGGGGTCAGTTGTTCGAGCCCTGTTGAGGGTTACTTTTTTCCTTTTTTTTAAATTGTATTCTTGTTTTTTTACTGGAGATTTTTAGTTCAAATGTTTAAATTTATCAATATAAAGCATTGAATGAAAAGCTTCATTACATGCCAAAATCTGTTGGACGGCCCCTTTAATAGTTCCTGCTGACTTGGACACAATGTACCAATAAAATGTACCATAAATTGTTTAAGCCTAATTAAACTTTTAAGAACTATGGCTGGTACAGTCAGGTAACTTCTACATCGAGCATAGTTCTGGCTACCATAACTTTAAATGTTGCTTTTTATGATTTTTGACTGGCGCCACAGGTCTGTCAATACTAAATAAACTGTTCGCTAAAGTTTCTTTTAAATAGCTACAATGTGCACATCTTCATCTTGTATATTACAGTCGGTCGGGTAGTTCCGTAATTGTAAATTGTAAAGACTAAGACTAGATTTACGTTGATCTTCGGGCCGTAATATTAGACAAAGTCTATCGTGGCCCCTCTTCTTTAAAATGTTTATACGCGACATAGAGTGCGATACACAGTTGATTTAAATATTTTCTCTAGTAAGAGTTTTGGGGGAAACGTACAAAGAGGCCTTCTCGGAACAGCTTGTTAGTCACAACTAAGGTTTATTATAGACAAACCTTTTACTTTGACAACTGTTGCATATTGTTTTAATTATCAAATTCAATTAATGCATTATCATTAATGTAATTAATGTTATGCAAATCAATATTGGTGGCGTGTAACCTTTACATGTTGTATTTTAAGTCCAATTTCTAATAACATCGCATCAAGTAGTTAATCATGCATAAGGAATATCATGAAAGTTATTGATAATAAAACAACACGAAGCAAACTTACCAATGATAAATAACTATTGGGTCAAAAATCAAAATGAATTCAAATGCATGAAATTGAAAAAAGCACTGTTTAAATTAATCGAATAAAAAATAATTTCGGATCAAAACATATATGTATTATGCAAAATTTACACTTTAATTCTAATAATTACAAAATACTATTGAATTTTGTCCTTTTATTGCAAGAGATTTGTCTATATGCACCACATGTTAGAAAACTCTTACACCTTATTTCGTCAATCGATACGACCATCTTGTTTGACCTTAGACAGGTTTGTGTGTTTATTGATACGAGTTCCTTATCAATATCGAAAATATGTCTGAAAAGATTGCATTTCTGAAACTTAGATATTTTATCATGGTCTCTGTTTATTTCGTTAAAATGCCGCGTACATCTGTTATATTACGCTAAGAATTTTGAGACGTCAATCATTTTTGTTTTCGGAAGTAAAGATTTCGGATATAGTACTAATAGTAGACAAATTTATGGACCAGCATCTTAATAACGCCTAAGGCACGTGTCAATAACATTAAGAAATCATAATTTTGTAAAAAAAAAGATTATATATTTTATAAGCATTGTTATTGTAAATTAATATTCTATGTATTAATGCTATCCAGATCTTGTAATCGCAATTTTTGTGTGCAGGCATACTGGAAGAGGAAAGGTTTGGCTTGGGATAGGAACACCTGCAAATCATGTGTTTTTTTTCAAAGCAAATAATGTTTGGTGCATTTTGCTATTAAAAAAAACTAGTACTTCAGTTTCTTTGTTTGCACATTTACATTAGTCCATATAAGCGTACTCTTTGATAAACACAATTGCAAATCTGCGCACAGATATAGTGTGCATCACTGAACAGATGTCTTTCATTACCAATTAAGGTCAATTTAAGGAAAGCCATGAATAAACTTCATAAACACATTAAGTTTACCTGAATGGCAGCCTATGGACGTTATACTTTGCATGCAACCTAAAAAACACAACAATATTTCAACACACTATTCTTGCTGTCATTTTCATTTTGAAATTTCAAACAGTGTTAATATTCTACAACTCTCCACATCGCTTTCACCTTAGGGGTACATCAAATATCACGATGTGCAAAAGATTGGTGTAGTGACTGTGTGACCTAACCGATAACGACACTTTTTGTCGGCAACATAACAACAGTTTCCAATATGGTGGATAGAGCGTACGAAAGAATAAAACAGTAAATAAAACTAGAAATGGCGCGGCAGAGGCCGACGCGTATCCCCACGCCGAATGTTTGACCTAGGTGTGCCCCAGGGTTGGTAATGGGGCCATGCATAGCTGAGATTGACCGTATTGTCATAAGAGAAGTTCAGTATCAATTTGAAGTGAATCGGTGTAGAAATGAAGAAATTATAGTAAAAGGCAATTTTGGGTGGGTGTGGTCTATGTGGGCGGGGCGCCCCAGGGTTGGTAATGGGGCCATGCATAGTTGAGATTGACTGTATTGTCATAAGAGAAGTTCAATATCAATTTGAAGTGAATCGGTGTAGAAATGAAGAAATTATAGTAAAGGCAATTTTGGGTGGGTGCGGTCTATGTGGGCGGGGCCCCAGGGTTGGTTATGGGGCCATGCATAGTTGAGATTGACCCTAATGTCATAAGAGAAGTTCAGTATCAATTTGAAGTGAATCCGTGTAGAAATGAAAAAATTATAGTAAATGGAATTTTTTGGTGGGTGTGGCCTATGTGGGCGGGCGCCCCAGGGTTGGGATTGGGGCCATGCATAGTTGAGATTGACCCTAATGTCATAACAAAAGTTCAGTATCAATTTGAAGTGAATCCGTGTAGAAATGAAAAAATTATAGTAAATGGAAATTTTTGGTGGGTGTGGCCTATGTGGGCGGGGCGCCCCAGGGTTGGAATGGGGCCATGCATGGTTGAGATTGACCGTATTGTCATAAGAGAGGTCCAGTATCAATTTGAAGTGAATCGGTGTAGAAATAAAGAAGTAAATGTAAAATAACCTAAAAAAATGAGTGATAATTTCTGACGCGGCCCCACCCATACCGCTATAACTTTTGACCCAGGGGTCAGATCAAAATTCCAAATAGTGCAGGGTCGCACATATGCTCATAGCTACCATGTGTGTAAGTTTCAAGGTTCTAGTGCTTTTAGTGTAGGAGGAGATAGTGGCCAGGACGGACGGACAGACAGACGGACGGACGGACGGCGGAGATAACCACAATATCCCCACCTTTTTTTCAAAAAGCGTGGGGATAAAAACAAAGATTACTTGCTTTAATGGTACCATTTGCATGAGTTTGTGCTTTAGACAGGTAAACATTGATATGTTTTTGCAGTATCAGTGTTCCTAAGCCTTTGCAGTGGTGATGAAATTTTGCACCTTTGGACAATAGACGGCGCATTGCAACTCTCAGCAAAAAGGGTTATACAGCTGAGAGTTGAATTATTGCAACTAACATATACATCTTACCTTTATTTCATGATTAACATGGGTAAAAATTTACTCCCAACACACATGTTTAGGGCTTTTTTTGCTGTTTCTGGATGTGTGCACCAATATTTTATGAATTAAGCCGCTAATATGACTGCAGCTGTGTGACAAAAATCCTGTAAAAGCTTACCCTTCACAGCATAATATTCTTTTAACTCGCATGACCATACCACAGTCACCAATACAATATAAGCCCTGTGCTATTTTTAGGCGCACTAGGTATGTCCAAGCTTCAAGCGCCTGGGAGGGCCCTGCTATGTATCATTTTATAGAAGAATATCCCACAAAACAAAAGGTGATTCGGCAGGAAGATTCGACTTGAAGAAATCGTCAATTGCTTCAGAATAATGTCTTGTTTGAACATTTTTTCTTCAGAAAAACAAGATGGCAGAGACAGTAGCTTCTGCCCCTGTGGCAGAGACCCCAGCAAAACCGAAGGAAAGGGCTGGTTATGACACTGAAACTGGGAAGAAGAAATCCACGTACAGACTTCTGATGCTTCCTTCCAGGGTTCCATACATCGACTATTTTGGTCTCGGAGATCTGCGATGTGGTGACATGGAAATTGAGTGGCGCAAGTGTGCGCAGACCACTGGCCTCGTGCAGTCCAAAACTAAATGCAAAGTGGAGTGGGAGGATTTCTTTGAATGCAAGAAACAAATAAAAACGGTAATGTGTGGGTTGGATTGCTTTTGAACAATGAAAAATACAAATTAATTAAGGCAATATATAATTATGAAATTAATGTTACATTCCTTGTGATCATTCTACTGTCTACCTGAGTGTGATATGATAGTCAACAAATGGTATTGTTATATTTCAATATTTATGGGATACCAAGTATTATTTATTAACATATTAACCTTCAACATATGTGTGTCAGAAAGCTTATGACACCCTCCCAGTCTTTGTACCATTGACAGACACACAAAGCAGTGGTGTACAAATGTTTTTAAAGCCACTCCCTCCAGGGCTACCAGCTGACAAAATCATGTTGCTGTTACTTTGTGGTTGCTCTTTAATTTCGATAATCTAGTATTGTAATACATAATACATATATATAATTATTTTATCGTCTGAAGCATTTTTGTTCAAATGAATTTCTAATATCAAATTGTCTGGACATTTTGACATTTATCTTGAAAAGAATGGCATCAATGATTGTGTAAATATTACCCCCATATGTCATAGATTTTAACTGTTATCAAAAATATGATTAAAATAATCAAAAGTGTGCAACAGGGGCACAGTTTAAAGCGCTGACTGATCAGAAAATGTGAATGCCCAATCAGGGGAGTATTTTCAATTTTTGGAAATCATACATGAACACAGTAAAATTTAAATGCTAGTCCGAGCAGGTGATCAGATTTATTAAACCCCTGCAAACATTTGCCACCTTGTCACGGGTACATTCTTGCTATAAATGTATACATAAAATATTTGTTTGTGAATGAAATTTAAAAAGGTTTTGTTATTGAATTATTTTTTTTAGCCTGGGACATATTATTGGGTTATATTATTGGATTATCAGAACACCCTTGTCTGGTAGATGGCAGATCCCACTCTCTGATTTGTACAGTTTGCATAAAATCTTTACCAAACTTTCTTGAAATGTTTGTCGGCATAAATGGAAGCTTAGTTTGATAAGGCCAAACTAGATAGCCAGGCGTAATGCGCAGACACTCGAAAGCTTTTTATTTATACAAAAAATATATAATATACCATCTCAACTAACTTTCCACATATATTTTCTCCTTTAAAATGGAAGTCAAATTGGAAAACCTGCAATACAATTATGGCATCCCATAGGTTTCATTTTGTACACTGGGTGTATATTTCTTTCCATGACCTAGTGTTCCATAACGGGCATATATAATATATATATATTATATTTCTGTTTCTGGCCTAGTGTTTCTTAAATGGGCATATATTTTTGTCCATTACCTAGTGTTTCTTACATGGGCGTATATTTCTGTCTTTGGTCTAGTGTTTCTTTAATTTACTGTGATATACATATTTACATAATAATCACATAGAAAATGTTCACTGATCATAAAACTGATTTGACTTTAGTTTCCATAACAGTTATGGATCTGTTTATTATGTTCCCCCAAAATTTTTTGGGGGAGCACATAGTTGCCGCTTCGTCTGTCCGTGCGTGTGTCCCTCCGTCCGTACACAATTTTGTCCGGGCTATTTCTCAGCAAATAATGACTGGAATTCAATTAAACTTTATGGGAAGCTTCACTACCAAGAGGAGATGTGCATATTATCAGCCGGTTCTGGTCGGATGATTTTTCACAGAGTTATGGCCCTTTGAAATTTTCCATTAACTGTACATATAGTGCAATCCTTGTCCGGGCTATTTCTCAGCAACTAATGACCGGAATTCAATGAAACTTTATGGGAAGCTTCACTACCAAGAGGACATGTGCATATTATCAGCGGGTTCTAGTCAGATGATTTATCACAGAGTTATGGCCCTTTGAAATTTGCTATAAACTGTACATATAGTGCACTTCTTGTCTGGGCTATTTCTTCCCAACTACTTTCTGGAATTCAATGAAGCTTTATGGGAAGCTTAACTACCTTGAGGAGATGCACATGTTATTTGTGGGTTCTGGTTAGATGATTAATTTAAAGAGTTGTGGCCGTTTGAATTTTTTAAGTTGCTAAACCATCCATCGTATTATTTTGTCCAAAGTTATGCCCCTCAAGACGTTTCCTTTTATCTGAATATATAGTGCAATATTGTGACAATAAAAACCTTTGGGAGCATCATTTCTTGTTATTTTTGTGTTCATATTCACTAAAGGTCAAACTTTATGTGTAAAATGTCCAAGCTAGCATTACCAGAAGCCAAAATAGACTATGTAATATTAATGTACAATTTTTAATGTCTTAACATTTCTGAATATTTTGTTAAAGCACAATCTCAAACTTCCTGAGGTAATAACAAAAATGTATTTCTAAAAGGTATACTCTGGCTGTTTCTTCAGATTTCTTAGCAACAACGTAGGAAATGTACACCCTGATTTTTCATTCATCAATTGTGTGCAGGTACGTGTATGTAAACACACTTTCTGGTGGTCTGGTTCTATATTTAATTATCTCTTCAAATTTCAGCTTCACCGTCGACAGGAGATATTTAGAGCCCGTTTGAGAGAGGGCTCAGAGAAAGGCAACATTATCCATCCAGATGGCGACTTTTTCAAATAAAGGCCCTCATAAATTACAGCGGTGTGGTTACATGTAATAGTAATAAACTTAGTAGTTTAACAGGATTGACATTTTATGAATAAATAGTTTGACTGGATGGACATTTTATGAACATATTTCCATTATTATTTAATAAAAACAGCAAGTATTGTGACTTTCAGCTGTTGAAACAATAAGCATTTGTTTAGTTGCTAATTAAATCAGAGGAACATAAGATTTGGAATGTTACAAACCATCTACCCTTCAGTGTAAACCAAATGCCTTGCATTTGTTATTATGTATGTGTGGATTATTCTCAAAAGGGTGGCACATATATAAACAAGGGCTGTTTGTAAAACATGCATGCCCCAATATGGGCTGTCCGTTGTAGTGGCAGCCATTGTGTGAATACGTTTTTTGTCACTGTGACCTTGACCTTTGACCTGGTGACCTGAAAATCAATAGGGGTCATCTGCGAGTCATGATCAATGTACCTATGAAGTGTCATGATCCTAGGCAAAAGCATTCTTGAGTGATCATCCGGAAACAATTTTACTGTTTCGGGTAACTGTGACCTTGACCTTTGACCTAGTGACCTGAAAATCAATATGGGTCATCTGCGAGTCATGATCAATGTATCTATTAAGTTTCATGATCCTAGGCGTAAGTGTTCTTGAGTTATCATCCAGAAACCATTCAACTATTTCGGGTCACCGTGACCTTGACCTTTGACCTAGTGACCTCAAAATCAATAGGGGTCATCTGCGCGTCATGATCAATCTCCCCATGAAGTTTCATGATCCTATGCATGTGTTCTTGAGTTATCATCTGGAAACCATTTTACTATTTCAGGTCACCTTGACCTTTGACCTACTGACCTCAAAATCAATAGGGGTCATCTGCGAGTCATGATCTATCTACCTATGAAGTTTCATGATCCTAGGCGTATGCATTCTTGAGTTATCATCCGGAATCCATTTTACTATTTCAGGTCACCGTGACCTTGACCTAGTGACCTCAAAATCAATAGGGGTCATCTGCAAGTCATGATCAATCTACCTATGAAGTTTCATGATCCTAGGCATATGCGTTCTTGAGTTATCATCTGGAAACCATTTTACTTTTTCTGGTCACCATGACCTTGACCTTTGACCTAGTGACCTCAAAATCAATAGGGGTCATCTGCGAGTCATGATCTATCAACCTATCAAGTTTCATGATCCTAGACCTGTTTCTGAGTTATCATCCAGAAACCACCTGGTGGACGGACCGACCGACATGTGCAAAGCAATATACCCCCTCTTCTTCGAAGGGGGGCATAAACATTTGACTTGTAAAAGCATGTGTAAAGTCTTGACAGATCCCAGTAAGAGTGGTTGCAAGTCAATTTCTATGTTCAATAAAAACAAACTTGACGTGCACATTTTTAACTTTTATTCACATCAATTCAAAATAATTTAATTAAAACAAGCTTCATACTTCAAAATCACTGAATAATGTACAAACTTTGTATTTACCTTTACTACTTATACCCAGAGAATGCAATATAAACATGTAAATTCGTTCAATTCAATTGATATCCCCCGCAATTTCTTCTCATTGATATACATGTATATATATATAGAGAGAGAGTTTCTGAGATAAAGCCATCAAAAGTTTGTGAGAGACAGATGGACTGACAATGCCAATTCTATATCCCTCCACCTTTGTTGGGGGATAACAAGCAACTTTGTTGAATTAATATTCCCCGCCAAACACATTTTGTTTATCGATGGGTGCACGTCCCTTGATATACGGTATAATAAAAAACAAGAGATGTGTTTGTAAGAAACACAATGCCCCCTACAGCCCCACTTTAAAGCCATATATTTGGCCTTGAAGGATGACCTTGACCTTTCACCACTGAAAATGTGCAGCTCCATGAGATACACATGCATGCCAAATATCAAATTGCTATCTTCAATATTTAAAAAATAATGGGCAATGTAAAGGTTTTCAGACGGACAGACTGACTGACGGAGAGACAGACGGACATTTCAACTGCTATATGCCTCCCTGCCGTTAAAAGGTGTAGGGTAATTTTATGCATTGAACGTTGAAATCTTGTATGGTATCTGAGGTATAGCCCTGAAAAGTAACATAATACAAAAAGCAAAGGGCAATAAATCTTTAAAAAAGGGTGATGTATCTTAAAGGGGCCTTTTCATAGATTTTGGCATGTTCTGAAGTTATTAATTAAATGCTTTCTATTGATAAATGTAAACATTTGATCGTAAAAGCTGCAGTAAAAAATAAAGAATGAAATTAAAAAAAGGAAAAAAACCTTGCCTGGAGCAGGTTTCGAACCAGTGACCCCTGGAGTCCTGCCGAGGTCCTGAAGTAAAAACGCTTTTACCTTCTCGGCTATTCTGCCGAGTATACATAGGAGACGAATTTTATACCTTATAAAAGCAATCTTTGTAGTGTCACAAAATTAAACGACAACAACAGAACTCTCCAAATTATTCAATCGTTTAGCGTTGCAACGCTTTATAATTTTTAGGTTTTAAAATCGTCAAAAGATGCATATAATGGCTATATTAGACCATGGTAAATGTTCAGTAATACTGTTTCCTCACAAATATCATAACTAAAACGAAAATTTGCAAAGCTGAAACAATTTTTTCAATTTTGTCAATTTAACAAAACGTAAAAAGATCCCTTTAAGCATGGCATTTCTCCTCATTGATATCAATAAACCCATGAAGTTTCATGTTGAAATCTAGTATGATATATGAGATATAGCGCTCAACAGTTACAGCATTAAAAAAAACAAACAATTACTTTTATTTAAGAAAAATGTATATTGTAGGTTTATGGTTCTTGAGCATGGTACTTCTCCTGATTGATATCTATAGACCTATGAAGTTTCATGTTTATATATTATATAGTTCTGAGATATAGTCCTAAAACGTTTGTGACAGACGAACGGACAACGCCAATGCTATATGCCTCCGCCTTTGGTGGGGAATACAAAGATTTGAAAACAGTTTATTTTGTTAATCAAGAGAATAATAAAACAAGAGCTGTCACCATAGGGTGACATATGCCCCGGAAAATCGCTTTTTTCAAAACCTAAACGCAGATTTCGAAACCTAAACGCTAAGTTCAAGGTCAAAGGGGTCAAAATTTGTGTGCATATGGAAGGCCGTGTCCATATACACATGCATACCAAATATGATGGTTACATCTGAAGCGACATACAAGTAATTAGCATTTTTCGAAACCTAACCACAAAGTGTGATGGATTTTCAGACAGACGGACAGAAATGTGATCAATTTATGCCCACCTTCGGGGGCATAACAATTCTTCAATGTCTGTTTAAGAGATTGACACAAATATTTTTCAAAGTAACAACTAAATCAACAGGTATTTAAATTATTTTGGCACTATTGCAAGTTATATATGTTATGGCATTTTTTAGTAAATGTTTTACCATATCAAGTTGTAAACTCCAGTAAAAGATTACAAAATTAATTTAATTACCTGATATTACGTCACACTAATTCATTATTGGATTTCATAAATATATACACACACTGACTTACACATGATTATTTTTAAAGGAATTTCTCTGATTTCTATCTACAGCAGGGTAAGAATATCTGCTCCAAACACAAAACAAAGCTATTCTTTCTATTGCTCATCCCTTAGCGAGGAAAGTGTCTCATAAGCAACTTTAACAAGATATAAAATCCTGTTTGGCAAATATTCAAGAAAATTGAGCAATTACCTATAATTTCATGTAGATATTCAATATTTTCTAAACGAAATAAACATTTCCAGGGGGAGGGGGAGAGCAAAACAATATTTTTATTTGATCTTTACTACTTTTTGTTACAATGCTATCACAAATTACCAAAAGCAGCAAGGTACTTAATTCAACTAAAAGGTTACAAAAAGGGCTGTTCTTACTCAACTAGCAGACATGAGCAAACTGGGCTTTATTCATGTGCGTGAAGAATCGTCTCAAGATTAGCCTGTGCGATCTGCACAGGTTTATCATGGACACAACTTTACTTTTATGCCATTAGTCCTTTCACTTAAGTCTCTTCTATAATAAAATCCAGTCTAGGCCGAAAGTGTTGTTCCTGATAAGCATGGGCACATGCCTTAAGCCCCATTTTCCCAGATCAAGGCCCAGTTGATGATCAGTGAATTAATCTCAAAGTAGTGATTACTTATTCATTTTTTTGTTATTCTTTCAAAAAAAATAGTTCCCCAAATACTGGCTAAAGAACACCAATCTTGCACCAAATCCAACCAAGAGTTGTTCAAGACTTCCATACGCCCAGTGGATGGTGCACAGGCTTGCAGCCTACCAACAAGGCACTATGGATGGTGGGCAGGCTTTTTGCCTAGCAACATGGCCCCCTGGTGGGTGTCTATCTGCTCCTCAGTGCGCTCATACCAGTCCTTGACCTTGTGGCACTGCATGAGGTCCTTGAAGGCCTGACAGCCTTGAAAAGAGTGCAGGGCTCCATACACTGACTGAAAGGGGATTGTATTTGTGTAAAGATCGCTGATGAACACTTAACCACTCATATAGGCACTTTGACACATTTGTTATCCCATAGAAAATCCCTGTAATTTCAAGTACTGAATTCAATTTCCAACCCTTGAGCAGCAAACAGCATAAAATCTGAACTGACAGAGTAACTTGCAGACTGTTTGGTTTTATGCTGGTTTCATATTGCCATTTAAACTTTGCTTTTAAGCTGAAAAGTATTTACTTTCACACCAGTGAACTAGGCAATACAAAGAAACAAGAGGGCCTGAAAGGCCCAAAGTCGCTCACCTGAGATTCAAAGGAACTGACCTGTTCTGTGCAACCCAAGATGTCATTATAACCAACTTTCATGAATAGTAAACACCCTGGCGGCAACATCTTTAAACAGACTGGATACATTTTCGTAAACATCCAAAATATCATTAAATCAAATATTCTAACCAAGTTCCATGAAGATTGGACAAAAAATGTGACTTAAAGAGTATTAACAAGTTTTTACAATAGCCATATAAGGAAAAATGCCCTTTTTTTTTCAACCACCTGGAACAATTTTTCAACTCGTCCAAGATATCATTGGGACAATTCTTGTGACCAAGTTTCATGAGACCAGACAATAAATGTGGCCTCTATAGTGTTAACAAGGTTTTTTCTATAGCCATATAAGGAAAAATGCATCGCCCATTGGTGCCCATGTTTTTCAACCCACCGTCATTTTTTTCAACTCATCTAAGATATCATCAAGACAAATCTTCTGACCAAGTTTCATGATGTTCGGACAATAAATGTGACATCTAGAGTGTTATCAAGGTTTTACTATAGCTATATACGGAAAAATGCCCCGTCTCCTGGTGTACATGTTTTTCAACCAACCCGAACCATTTCCAAACTCGTCCAAGATATAATAAGGATGAATGTTCTGACCAAGTTTCATAAAGATTGGAAAATAAATGTGGCCTCTAGAGTTTTACTAAAGCTATATAGAGCCATGTAATTAAAAATGCCCCACCCCTGGTGGTCATGTTTTTCAAGCAACTGAAACCATTTTCAAACTTGTCCAAGATATCATTAGCACAAATCTTCTGACCAAGTTTCATGATGATCGCACAATAAATGTGGCCTCTAGCGTGTTAACAAGGTTTTACTATACCTATATAAGGAAAAATGCCCCGCCCCCTTGGCGGCCATGTTTTTCAACCAACCGGAACCATTTTCAAACTCATCCAAGATATAATTGGGACAAATCTTCTGACCAAGTTTCATGAAGATTGAACAATAAATGTTGCCTCTAGAGTGTTAACAAGGTTTAACTAAAGCCATATATAACCATATAAGGAAAAATGCCCCGCCCCCTGATGGCCATGTTTTTAAAGCAACCCATTCCATTTTCGAACTCATCCAAGATGTTATTGGGATGAATCTTCTGACCAAGTTTCATGAAGATCGGACAATAAATGTGGCGTCTAGAGTGTTAACAAGGTTTTACTATAGCCAGATAAGGAAAAATGCCCTGCCCCGTGGCAGCCATGTTTTTCAAGCAAACATTACCATTTTTTAACTCATTCAAGACATCGTTGAGACCAATCTTCTGACAAATTTCATGAAGATTGAAAAATAAATGTGGCATCTAGAGTGTTAACAAGGTTTTACTATAGCCATATAAGGAAAAAGGCCCCGCTCCCTGGCAGCCATGTTTTTCAACCAACTGCCATCATTTTCGAACTCATCCAAGATATTATTGGGAAGAATCTTCTGACGAAGTTTCATGAAGATCGGACAATAAATGTGGCCTCTAAAGTGTTAACAAGATTTTACTACAGCCATATAAACCCATATAAGGAAAAATGCCCCGCCCCTTGGCAGCCATGTTATTCAAGCAAACGTTACAATGTTCGAACTCATCCAAGATATCAATGAGACCAATCTTCTGACCAAATTTCACGAAGATTGGACAAAAAAAATGTGGCCTCTAGAGTGTTAACATGGCAAATGTTGACGCTGCACAACAGAAGACGGACAAAAAACGATCACAAAAGCTCACCATGAGCACATTGTGCTCAGCTGAGCTAAAAAAGGATACCAGGGAATGATTGTACATTTCATTAAATAAAGGACAGCAATTACACGGCGTTAAAGCACTTCAGTATCCAAAATGCACCCTTTCTGTTATTTATAACCCAAAATGCATCCACTCCGTGACTTTCCACCCAAAATGCATCTTCTCTGTTTTGTATAACCCAAAATGCCATTGATTTATTATTTATAACCAATTATATCCCCCTTCAATTTATTACAACCCAAAACGCCTCCTTTCTGTTATTTATAACCCAAAATGCTCCCGTTTCATTATATTTTCTTAAAGTCCACCTGTCTCTGGTCTCTGACTGTTTTGTGTTTAGATCTATATCTTGTTTACATTAAAATGTTGAAAGCTTGGAATATTGCTTCCAGGTTTGATAAAATTGATATCTGTGAATTCAAGCAGGCAAACCAATGCAACCAAGTTTCCAGTGATAACCATTCCTACCAGATCAACAAGGCCTGGTTTGTCCCCATGAAAGAACAGCCCACTCCCCACCGCCTCCATCCAGGTATCGCAGGCTTCATACAGGGATTCACGCGAATTGTCTTTGATATTATGTCTGGAAATATAGTTAAACTTCCAATGTCAACTATCCTGCCTACAAGCCACTCACCTACATAAACAAGTATAACCAAAGACTTAATGACTGGGACTAGTAATTTTACTTATTCAAAGATAAAGAATGGTGCAATACATAGATATATTGACACTAGTGGAATTATCAAGAAAATTCAATGCCTTAGACATTTATACATTGAGCTTGGTCAGATTCATGACCATTTTAAGAAAATATTCCATAAGAACTTCGAAGTGTTTCTACTCCGAGATTAAAAAGGAAATCTGCATTTAACTAACCATTTGTCATCTAAGAACTTTTATTATACCTCTTCTTCACAATTCGACCAATGAAGTACATGGCAACAGCCCCTGCGTACACCACAAAGAGTCTTGTAGGCGTGGAGAAGTTCTTTTCCCACTCACCCCAGTCCGAGAAATGATGGAAGGCCTCAAGAGATTCTCGTGGTGTCCGATACACATTTGGAGATATTGTATGCATGAGGACTTCATCCACCCATTTCCTCCACTTTCTTTCCTCACTGCAAGAGATTGCGTGAACCCCACAAAGTGAGTTTGATAGTTACCTGCATTGTCTAGATTTGAAACATGAGGGCCAAAGGCACTTAGCTGAGACCCAAATGAACTAACTGTTCTGAGCAGGTAGTGTTCACAAAATTTCAAAGCAACATTTCCTGAAAACCTGGCAGCCATGTTTATAAGAAACCTTAACCCATTTATGCCTAGTGGACTCTCCCATTCTTCTAAATTGGATAAATTTATTTTCAAATTAGGGATGTCTAGTATATTTATTTCTATATTTTAAAAAATTCGTACAGAAATTCCTTTAAGCAAACAGCGCAGACACAGATGAGACGCCGCATCATGCAGACAATATTTCATGAATATTAATCATTAAATGTTGCCTAATGAGGTTCCTCGAGATTTTTCTTTAAATTTATCTAATGACCTAGTGTTTGACACTAAGTGATACCAAGTTACAAATTTGGTTGAGATATAATTGGGACATATGTTATGACGGTGTTTCTTAAAAAAAAGTGGCATTGTGAGTGTTGGGAAGCTTTTCTAAATTTGACATAGTGATCTTGTTAATGACCCCATATGACCCAGTTATAAACCTGGTTGAGATATAATTGAGAAACATGTTCTTAGCAAGTTTCGAAAATAATGAGGCCTGAAGAGTGTTTGCGTAAAGCTTTACTTTTACTTGGACATACAAACCTAGTTTTTTTATTTCACATTACAGATTTTAAATCTCAACTGAAATATCATTGAGGACATTGCTCTTAAATTGTTTCACAAAAATTGGGCAATAAATGTGTCCTTTTGAGTTTTTTAAAAGGTTTTTCTTCCATCTGACCTAAAAAGTTGTTCGAACCCCATGAGACCCAGTTTTAAACTCGTTCAATATATTACTTAGCCAAACTTACTGACAAGGTTTCATGAAGATTGGGCAATAAACGTGGCTCCTAGAGTATTAACAAGAAATCTGTCAACTTTGACCAATTGACCTACTTTTTTTCTGCTAATGACCCAGTTTCCATTTGGACTGTGATTTAATTGGGAAAAATCTTTTAACCTATTTTCATAAAGATTTGGCAATAAATTTGGCCTCTAGAGGGTTTATTTGCTTTTTCTTTAATTTGACCTAGTGGCCTAGTTTTTGATACTGTGTGACCCAATTTTTTTTTAACTTTATTGATACATTATTGTGATAATTGGACTAAGCTTCGTGAAGATTATGCAATAAATCCAGTTTCAAACTCAGTCGATACATAATTGGGAGCAAGTCTAATGCAAATTATATGTGAAAAATAAAATTGGATATTTAATGTAACTGAAATTAAACATAGGATATTTAATGTAACTGAAATTAAACATTGGATATTTAATGTGATCTCACAACTTCACAAGTGGTCACAAAGTTTTACTAAAGGGTAACTTGCACTTGAGTAGACTTGTTTAAAGGTAAAATAAATAATAACAAGCTCTTTGATCAAAGCCAGGACTCTTAAGTGGTCACAATGTTTTACTATTGGGTAACTCTACCTTGAGTAGAACTGGTTAAAGGCAGGTACAATCATGTTCGCAATAATCTGTTGTTTTAGTAGCTTATCTGAACAGAACCTGCTTTTATTGAACTTTTGTTAATTTGTTAGCTTTTTGTCTGTTGTTTGTAGGGGTCATCTGTTGTGGGACTTTGCCTTAGAAGCCACCTTTATTGCCCAATCTTCATGAGACTTTATAAGAACATTTGAAGCTCACGTGAGTTTGAAACTGGGTCACATGGAATCAAAAACCACACCACTAGATAAAATTAAAGAAAAATCTTTTGAACACTACAGAGGCTCCATTTATTGTGCAATCTAAATCATGGCACTTCTCCTTATTGAAATCTATACACCCATGATGTTGATATATTATATTGTTTCTGAGATATAGCCCTGAAAGGTTTTGTGACAGAAGGACGGACGGATGGGTGAACTGACAATGCCAATTCTATAACCCTCGGCCTTTGGGGGGGGGCTTAAAAAATATTTTTTCAATTAAGTATTGAAAGGCCAGGATTTCAATTTCATAGATTGTAAGTTTGAATCACACATGATATGAAAGACACAACCTTAACATTTAGCTGTCACTAGCAGTAATTAAAACCATCTTTTGCACAGCCTTGAATATCAGTATTATACTTTTATTTCCAAGTATAATCTTCACAGTAGCAACATGGTTCTTGTGTGCAATTGACCATCTCATATAGCCTTGAATGTGTCCAATTTAGATATGTTTTAATGCATGGTGAAGTTATTTGGTTTATAAGCATATTTTGACAAAATGCTTGCTGTACTTTGACTTTTGATCTTAAAGTATGACCTAGACCTTGAAGGTGGCTGTATGATTCTTGTGCTCTGTATCATGTTGATTATCATTTTTGCCCAGTCATTTTAACATCTACCATTGCATTTAAAGATGTTAAATCCTCTTTCAACAAAAACTGTTTTAGATCGTCGAATTCATGGCATGTGTAGCTAAAAGTCTGGACAATTTCTGGAAATACAGACTCAACCGACTTATGGAACACAATGATTGCCATGAAACCCTAAGTCATAATAAACTTTTTATACTTCAACAAGTTTTTAATATAATTTCAAAATAGAGCTGTAACAGCTGCTACCTGGAAAGGAACGGAAACATGTGTAAACCAGTCAGGTTCAATCCTTGATTTAAATGAAATTTTAGTTGTGTCAAAACTGAAAGTTGTGAAATGAAATCAGATAAATTCTTACCAAATAATTGCAAATCAAATTTCATTTCAAATCTTGAACAATGCCAAAAAATTAAGTTTAAAAGAACCAGCCACCTCTTTACAGACATTTCCGATTTTAAGAACACACACACCTGTTTTATTATACAGATTAGCCCTAATTAGCCTGTACAGTCATCACAGGCTTATCAGGTATGACACTTTTAATGTAAACTGGACTTTCATTAAAGGGGACGTCCAACAGATTTTGGCATGTATTAAAGCTTGTCATTAACTGCTTTAAAAGCTTTATATTGATAAATTTAAACATTTGAACTAAAAATCTCCAGAAAAAAATAAGAATACAATTTAAAAAAAGAAGAAAAAATGTTAACCTCCACAGGGCTTGAACCACTGACCCCTAGAGTCATGGAAGCTTGGAGAGAAATGTCTCCCGACTTTACCACTCGACCATCCACGCTCACGTCAAATGCGGAGGTATTTTTAGCTATATAAGCAAACCACGTAGTTTCCCAAAATATCGATTCACGTCGAACGACGCTTTAATCTGTTGGACAGTCCCTTTAAGAAGAGACTTCCTTAAATACTTTACAAGCGGAAAATGTGATCCCCAATCAGCCAATTGAGCCCAGTTTTCCCAGAGCTCTGCTCAGAAACAGACAAATCTCTAAACAGCTTACCTCCTTTCTTTTTCCGATCTGTTGTCAGCTATATTGTCTCCATACATGATGAAATACTTATTGGGAAACTCCCACACCGTTTTACGACCTTTCTGTTCTTTAATTCCAGGGTAACACGCCTGTAGCTTGTTCAGTGGGGTATTTTGATCAAAAACATAACTGGCAAGGGCACTCATGATCAGGGAAGAGTCACAAAATTGCTGAAAACATTTAAAACACACTTTTTATGCTTTTCAATTCTTGTTTTCTTTGCCTTGTATACTGATTTTATACTATTACATTAAACTTCAGTCTTCAAATCTGTTACTCAGATTATTTTAATATACATATTTTTTTTCCTGGAAATTACCTTGCAGTTTAAATTACACACAGTAACCAAAAATAATTCCATTTGCAGCGAAAAAAATCATTTTATCCAATACAGTGGAACCCTTCTAAACCGGACAATCCCGGGACCGACATAAAATTCCGGTTTAGAGAGGATTCCGGTTTAGAGGGGACATCGACTATTTTACTTTCAGACAGTCAATTACATAGCCTAATGTGGAAAAAACTCTTTCAGCAAATTTTAAAAGTTTATTTACATATATCAGCAATATCAGTCACAACATAAATCAAACAGTGCACCCTGAAAAACAAACTATTTTATACATGCATGCATTTGTTATGTGAATTTACTTTTTCGCATGATATCCCCGACCGTCGATTTTCATACCCCATATTTCTCTGACAGCATCTTAAGTGTAGGTTTAAGGAACATCTCTGACTCTTTGATCAATTTGATTTTGTCTTGTAGGGACAATCCATGCGCATTCGCTTAGAAGGAGGTTTGGACATTTTCTTAGTTATCTTAGACACTAAATAAGCAATTGTGATACACAACACAAAATTAAATAGCATTAAGATTATTAAAATTTAGCATGGCTTCCAACATCAAAAACAAAACACACTAAAGAACTCTATTTCGTTATCAGTAATTATAATCCGTATTATCACCTCCATTGATCGATATGTACATCACAGGACATGAATCTTTTAATTGTTTTGCGAATTTTACAGTTAGCTATTTTTTCGACCACCTTTATTAATTTCACGCATCTTTAATCCGCTATTCACAAGTTTTTGACACTAGGTCTAAGGTGCAATAAACCGGCCCTGAGCGGTTAAGAGAGGTACAATTACGTATGGAATGACCCAATTTTGATCCAAAGAATGACCGGTATTCGGAATTGAGGGGATTCCAGTCTTGAGGAGATATTTTACGCATGGTTTTATTTGGGGAAAAAATGGGACCAGTATAGAGAGGATCCGGTTTAGAGGGTTTCCACTGTATTTGTCATCTTTCTGTATTCTGAAGTGTATATAAAAATATAGTTCAACAGACATGCAAATGAACATAAAATTAATGTTATTGAATTTGTTAATGGTCTGCATTCTACAGCAATGGTGAAAATGTATTCTGTACATGTAAATTAATGTTATTTTGTCAAAACAAGATTGTTTGCCAATCTACTGAATCTACACAACTCGGAACAAAAAAATTACCAGGCTAAAATCTGTGTCTCCTTGCTTTCCATCGACAACCAGGACCGGTACTTTCTTGTAGTCTGAGAAGTTCAGCTGGGACTTGGTGATAGAGTTCACCTCCACCACGCTGTAGGGAAACCCGAAGAAGTCCAGTGTAGCACGCACCTTACAGCAGTAGGGGCAGGATTGGAACTGGTACAAGGTGATATTCTGATCCCCAATATCTATGATACCTTTTTCCTGAATAGAATTGAAATAATTAAACATATATAAACAAGGGCTGTTTGTAAAACATGCATGCCCCCCATATGGGCTGTCCATTGTAGTGGCAGCCATTGTGTGAATACGATTTTTGTCACTGTGACCTTGACCTTTGACCTAGTGACCTGAAAATCAATAGGGGTCATCTGCAAGTCACGATCAATGTACCTAAGAAGTGTCATGATCCTAGGCAAAAGCGTTCTTGAGTTATCATCCGAAAACCATTTTATTATTTCCGGTCACCGTGACCTTGACCTTTGACCTTGTGACCTCAAAATCAATAGGGGTCATCTGCAAGTCATGATCAATCTACCTATGAAGTTTCATGATCCTAGACGTATGCGTTCTTGAGTAATCATCCGAAAACCATTTTACTATTTCGGGTCACCGTGACCTTGACCTTTGACCTAGTGACCTCAAAATCAATAGGGGTCATCTGCAAGTCATGATCAATCTACCTATGAAGTTTCATGATCCTAGGCGTATGCGTTCTTGAGTAATCATCTGAAAACCATTTTACTATTTCGGGTCACCGTGACCTTGACCTTTGACCTAGTGACCTCAAAATCAATAGGGGTCATCTGCGAGTCATGATCAATCTACCCATGAAGTTTCATGATCCTAGGCATATGCGTTCTTGAGTTATCATCCAGAAACCATTTTACTATTTCGGGTCACCGTGACCTTGACCTTTGACCTAGTGACCTCAAAATCAATAGGGGTCATCTGCAAGTCATGATCAATCTACCCATGAAGTTTCATGATCCTAGGCGTATGCGTTCTTGAGTTATCATTCAAAAACCATTTTACTATTTCTGGTCACCGTGACCTTGACCTTTGACCTAGTGACCTCAAAATCAATAGGGGTCATCTGCGAATCATGATAAATGTACCTATGAAGTTTCATGATCCTAGGCCCAAGTGTTCTTGAGTTATCGTCTGACAACCACCTGGTGGACGGACCGACAGACCGACCGACAGACTGACAGACCGACATGAGCAATATACCCCCTCTTCTTCGAAGGGGGGCATAATAAATATGCAATGTGGGACTGAAAAACTTGTTTGATTAAATAGGTAAATGTAGAGTCGTATGTTTTACAAATGAAAAATATATTTGTGGTTTGATTATTCAATAACATCAAGTTCATGAAAATCATTGATGCAAAATTTAAAACGTTATGGTAATTGAGACAGATACTTTTTCTTTGGTAATTATTGATTAATTCTATATGAAGGGAGAAGTAAGTTTTACTACAGCCAACCAGTCAGAGAATACTCCACTGACTACTGGGGCAGGATCTGAACCAACTTCTGCAACTCTCTGTGTTCAGTCTGTCAGCAAGGCTCACATACAATGAAAGGTCTGGCTGCCTATACTGTAGTGGTACAGCTTGGACAACAGACATTAGTGGGAGACATTTTCAAACAGTTTAAAGAAGTCAAAGACAAAAATGGCAGGGCTTTTTTCCAGCTTTTTGGGAAGATAGCCCATGGCTTTGAAATTGGGAATTTTATCGGCATTTTCAAGAAATTGGTAAAATAAATTGGGATTTTAAACTACAAGAATGAGTTCAGCATCTTTAATCACAAACAACACCATGATCAACAGTTTTCCACATAAAAAGCTCACACAAAGTCTTCAGTCACATCAGGCACCATTTTATTAGGAGGCGCTTCATCTTCTTCTGAAGTACTTCTGCTTTCAAGATGTTGAATATCAGTCAGCACTTTGTTTTCGGAAATCAACGATGATGCAACGATGCAAAACCATGAAAAGAGTCACTTGTTATTAAATTTCTATCATTAACAATGGAAGAAGTTTCAATGGGAAGACTTGTACTTCTTGACGATGTTTGTTTATTTAATGACGCTTACTTAACAAAATTAACAGTTTTCGTTTTGCCGCCAGGGTTTTGCTTACGAATCTTTTTCACATAATATTTCGAATTGCGCGACATATTTGTTTTCCATGCAGCCGAATCACATAACGCTTGAATTACATTGCAATTATAAGCGCCTGAACAACACGTAGAGTATTGTGCACATGAATAATGCCGAGGTTTTCCATATTGAAGTATAGTCTAAAACCCGTACAAGACCAGATCCGACTACGCTTTGCGTAAAGCGAAACAGCCGATGTCATTAGCGTATTTTTTTCCCTTTTGGGAATTTTTTAGCAAATTTTGGGAAAAAAGTATACTTTTTGTGATTGGGAATATAGCCGAATTTCGGCTATAAAATCGGGCCAAAAAAAGCCCTGGATGGCTAGGTCATGTTTTTCATTTGTCTAGGGACTTCAGGAGTTTGTATGACAAAAGGTAAAGAGCTGGGGTCTGCAACTTGGCCTCCTTTTAAATACATGAATCTTCTGTTTGTTTGGTTGCTAGACTTGGTCTGCTTAACTGACTTCTAACAGGTGTTCATGATTATGCCAATGAGCCTGCCTCTCAAATCATTGAGTAGTTTCTAACCCGTTTCTTTGGACTTCAGATAGAGATTTTTGGTCGTTTGGTTTACGAGTATCTCTTTGGCGTCTGAAGAGTTTGTTTTTCTTGCTTTGGTGATCCAAGGTTTGTGGACCTTGTTTCCAGACCTATCCAGTTGTTACACCTCCCAGATGTTACACCCCTAGTCTTTACACCCTCTAAGGCTGGACTTTACACCTCTCAAGGTGTAGTCATTACACCTCCCAAGATATTTATTAGATAAGTAAGGTGTGATCACACCTTGCAATAGATAACTTATGAACCACTGATTGGATTTGTCATGAAAGATGACATTGATGAGATTAATGGTTGCTCAAATTCATTAATTGAGCAGCCATCATCTAAAAGTGTGGCTTATTAGGTCATTGTCGACCTGAAATGGCTTGAAGTCACCCAGGGGTGACTAGAAGCCGATTCATGTCACCCTGGGGTGACTTCAAGCGGACGCTAGTCACCCCGGGTGACTAGAATCGGCTTCATGTCAACCCAGGGTAACATGAATCGGCTTCTAGTCACCCCAGGGTGACATGAATCGGCTTCTTGTCACCCCCGGGTGACTCCAAGCCATTTCAGGTCGACAATGACCCAATGAGCAAAAGTGTGCCATATTCATTACAATATAAGTTATTTATTTGTAGCTGTGATCATAATTTTAATCATATCGTAATTACTCTATTCAACTCACATGCATTGCTCACTGAAACACACATTAATATTGATTAATGTTTGAAGGGTTACATGCCAGGGCCCTCACACTACTTTGGGGGAAGGGGTCCGCAGCCTTTAGGAGGGGGGATTTTTGCGGCGTTTCCCTTTTTGGGGGAATTTTTTACTTACTCTCTCATTATTTCATTTGTACATGTTTGCACTATATTCATTGCATTTTTCACAATTTAGTATGTTTGAAAAGATTAAATTGAAATAGAATTGAGATATAATAATTATGAGGCACATCTTTCTATTAAAAAAAAAAAATTTTTTTTTTTTTTTTTTTTTTTTTTAGGGGGAATTTTTCC
Organism: Dreissena polymorpha; assembly: GCF_020536995.1. Classification (NCBI taxonomy): domain Eukaryota; kingdom Metazoa; phylum Mollusca; class Bivalvia; order Myida; family Dreissenidae; genus Dreissena; species Dreissena polymorpha. The sequence continues at coordinate 58,867,173 of NC_068357.1, read as the reverse complement.
CCCCAAAAGGGGAAAAAAGTATACTTTTCAGGTGGGGGACTGCCACCGAAATACGGCGGCAGATTTGAAAGATTGAGGGCCCTGCATGCAGGCAGTTTGATACTTAGCACACATTGTTCAGTGTATGGTGCTTAGGATTTGTAAAAATTGCAAATGGTTGGTTTTGGTATCAACTGGAAGGTATATTTTTAAGCAATAAGAAAAAAAAGCCATTTTTGTGCTTTACTTTTTGTGTTGATGGTTCCTGGCTTTGAAAGTAGGTCATACTATTTGAGCCCAAAATGGCCGTGTGCACATCTGTCAAAACCGGTGTGCCTATTTTAAGGTAAATATTTTGAGTTACGGTGTTAAGAATTTAATGACATGCATTTTTTTCAAAAGATTGTGTATTTATCTTTCCAATGATTATGATGATATAGTGGGTATGCGCTTGATCATGTTAAAAACTGATAGCGAACTTCAACTATTTTATATGTTATAAAGAAGGAAAATAATTGCGCATGCGTAACCTAAAGCAGAAACATCATTAATCAAGTGAAGTGTGCCCCATTATAGGTGTGAACCCACCTGCATATTCTAATCAATTATGTTAATATCTTGGGAGGTGTAATGACCACTGCTTGGGAGGTGTAATGACCAGGGGTGTAACGTCTAGGAGGTGTAAACGACTTGAAATCTTTCCAGACAGTGTCTTGTCTTGAGCTGTTTAATTCACTTACTGGCATGTCCTTGGTAGCTATTGACATTAACGTTTAGGTGGAGTTACACTATAAGAAAAACAAAAGATTTCCATTAACAACTTACTGTTCTTGAAGCAGGTCGTAGCTCTGTGGTTGCCAGTGCATCTTTCATCATTTTACCCGCAAAAACAGATGAAAGTAGACCAATGCTGGCACCAATTCGTATATTTCGCCAAGATAATCCTGTGTTCCTGGTCTGGTTGTAGGCCCTACAAAAGGTTTTATTAAAAGAATGACGAATGGGCTTTGAATCATTTCCATTCCGAATGAATTTTGAAAATATTGTAATATTTGACAGCCGTGACCGACAAATGGGGGCCGCCATCTTTGTTGTTGTTGTAGTTACAAATCAAATGATGCACACCTATCTAAAACAAAATACAGTTTCAAAATGTCTTTGTTTTCAGATTATGCATGCAATTTATAGGTTTTACTATTGAAGATCATATCAAACATGTCTAACGGATGACAATCATTTCGATTTTAATTTTTGCTAAAACTGGTTCAAGTGCATTAAAAATAAAAAAAGACAATCACTTCCGGGTTAAAACCAAACCTGACCTCCCCTGACGCAACTCTGACACAACTCACATGTGTCAAATTCAACAAGCCGGTATATAATTACAGAAGTTATTGATTAAATCGTGTCAGTGCACCAGGTAGTTGTTTCTTTTTACTTAAAAAATGGCCGATTCACCAGCAACTGCCGATCAATCCGGGGCAGGGGAAGGTGCTTTGCCCAAAGTGAAAAGTGAGAAGGAACTGGCAAAGGAGCAAAAGAAGGCAGAAAAGTTGGCTAAGTTCGAGGAAAAAAAGAAGAAGAAAGCTGAGGAGGAAGCACAGAAGAAAGCAAAGGAAGCAGATGTAAGATTATGTTTAAATTGTCATTATAGATCTCTATCTATATATACTGCTAGTCGCCAACAATTAGCATTACAAGCAGGTGCGTGTCAGTGCTAGGAAATTAAGGAAGAAGTGTATAGGAGATAAAAGTAATACATAATGTATTTGTGAGACATAGAAACAAAGGTGATAGTGTTAGTTAAAAGAAGGAATATACAGATTAAAGGTTAAAAACAGCCAACCTGCTTAGAAACTGTGGTCTAGTTTGGTCACCCCCAGCCTAAACTGGTCCAGGGTAGGTGCCTGTACAATATTGGCTGGTAGAGAGTTCCATAGGACAATAGTGGCTGGATAGAAGGAGAATTTATAGTAGTTGCTTGGAGTAGGGATTTGTCTGAATGAAAGAGGGTGCAAATGTCTAGTGAGCCGGGTCGGAGGAGTGACATAGGGAGGCATTGGTACAGCAACCAGTCTGTTGACAATTTTATAGAACATCAGTAGCCGGGAGTCATACCTTCTGTTCTCAAGTGAACGCCACCCTAATTTGTCTAGCATGTGTGTGACACTGTTGTGATATGAGTAATCATTTGTAACCCATCGAGCGGCCCTGCGTTGGACCATCTCGATCTTGTTTATGTTGTGTTGTGTGTGTGGGCTCCACACTGAGCTACTATACTCAAGTTGTGGGCGGACCAGGGTTTTGAAGGCAAATTCTCTAATGCGTGGGTGTTTTATGGGAATGTTTCGTTTGATGAAGTTTAGTGTTTGACTGGCTGTTGCAGTAACCTGGTTTATGTGTTTATTCCAGCTGAGGTCAGATGTGATGCTAACACCCAAGTATTTAGCATCACTAACTGTTTCTAGAATATGACCGTGGAGTGTGTAAGTGGATTTGTAGGGACGTTTTGACCTGGTGATGTTCATAACCGTACACTTGGAAGGATTAAATTCCATATCCCAAGTGTGTTCCCATTTTTGTAGCCGATCTAGATCTTCTTGCAGGGTATTTTGTTCAGTGGGATTGTTGACCGTGATGTAGACAGCAGTGTCATCAGCAAATAACCGGACCTGTGACACTATGTTTTCTGGCAGATCGTTTATGTAGAGCAAGAAGAGGAGAGGGCCGAGAACAGAGCCCTGGGGGACACCTGATGTGACTGGAACCTCGTCTGAATTGTCACCATTTACCAAGACAGACTGAAGTCGACCTATAAGGAAAGATTTGACCCATTGTAATGTACTATCTTGGATGCCGTGTTGGTGCAGTTTGTAGAGTAACTTCATGTGATTGACCTTGTCGAACGCTTTCGAGAAATCCAGGAGTATTAGATCTGTTTGTTGACCATGAATAAGGTTCCTGGATAAGTCCTCTACAAGTCCTATGAGCTGTGTCTCGCATGACAGTTTTGACCTAAAGCCATGCTGGAGATGGAAAAGAATGTTGTTGACCTGGAAGTGTTTGGTGATGTTTGAGGCGACGATATGTTCCATGACTTTGCAAAGAACACATGTCAGTGAAATCGGCCTGTAGTTAGCAGGGTTACTTTTGTCGCCTTTTTTGAAAAGGGGGGTGACGTTCGCCTTGATCCAGTCGGAGGGGACCGTGCCTGTGTCTAGAGATTTTTGAAAGATTCTGGTAACCAAGGGGGCAATTTGTACGCTTAGATTTTTAAGGACAATAGGCTTGATATTGTCAGGGCCGCAAGCTTTGCCAGTCTGCAAGTTGGACAGAAGCTTTTGGACACCACTTACACTTATGGAGATTTCGGGCATTTTGGAGTATTTTGTCTTAGGGGTGTTTCTAAACAGGGTTTGGGCTTTCATTAAACAGAGTTGACCTAATTTTAGAGGATTCATTGGGGTGAAGACGGACTGAAATTGGCGATTGAGGAAGTTTGCTTGACCCTTGCTATCAGTGATAAGATTATCATTTTCCAGTAGAGGAGCGATACCTTGGGTATCCTGTTTAGCATTTTTGATTGTGGAGAAGAGCTTCTTACGGGAGAAATTTTGACCTATGTGGGGGGTGTCTGGATCACCGGACTGCGCTTCGAGTACGTATTCAAGGTAACTGTTGTGGGCCTGATTTATTTTATTTTTAACCTGATTTCTGAGTTTTCTATACTGTTGTTTGACCTTGGGACTGCCAGTTTTCTGTTTAACATACAATTTATTTCTTTTTCTTATTTGTCTTAGGATACTTTGGGTGATCCAGGGAAGAGAGGGTTTTGATCCTAACCTCTTTGAGGGAATAAAGAGGTTTGATCCCTCTCGGAGAAGGTCCTTGAATTCAGTCCATAGCTCTTCGATGGACTTAGATTGGTAATTTGTGAACATGGTAGGGGACCTAGAAACAATGTATTGTTGAAAGTTGACCCAATTTGCTTTATGGAATAGGTGTACAGTGCGGGGCTTTTGTTTTGTAGATCATGGAAAAGGCATGGAAACACCGAATTCCACTTTTCACCGTTTTACAACCGAATTCCACTTTTCACCGAATTACAACTGAGTACCGAATATCATTACCGAATTACACTATACTTCAACCAAAATTAACTGACATGTTTTTATTTAACTTAATAGTAAACTACATTTTTTAGGGTTGCGTCATAGTTTTGTTAATTGTGTCATGTTTCAGCTTTTTAGCTCACCTGAGCGATAGCTCGGGGTGAGCTATTGTGATCACTCTGCATCCGGCGTCCGTCCGTCTGTCTGTCTGTAAACAATTTGTAAACATCTTCTTCTACTAAACCATTGAGCCAATTTCAACTTAATTTCATGTGGAGCATCCCTAGGTCATGGGACAAAAGAATTGTTAAAAAAAATTTGATCACATAACCAAGATGGCCGCCATGACCATATATGGTAAAAACCTTAAAAAATCTTCTTGTCAGAAACCGCTCATCAGATTTTCAAAAAATTTCACAGGGATGACCTTTGAAGGCTCCCCTGAAAAAGTTGTTCAAAGAAATTTGATTCGTCAAAAAACATGGCCGCAGGAGCTCGTTGAACTTTGCATGTTTATTCGTTTTTGCCTATTTTGTGAAAACTTTCAAAAATCTTCCACATTTTTTGTCCGATCCTTTCCAAATTTGCACAGTGTCTTTATATCAATGAGGACACGAACCCTACAAAAAAATGAGCATTATTGGTCCGTGAAGTACAGAATTACCTCCCCTTGAATTGAGAAAATGGTGTTTATGCAATAAAGTCCAAATTTTTCATCCCATTCTTTCCAAACTTGAAAGGATTTAGCATGGTTCAAACAAGGGAAACAACTACGGTTTATGCATGTTCTTTTTATTACAGATTTGCCTCCCTTTAATTCATTCAAAATCTCATTTTACAGCAGAGATCCCAAATCTGACCTGTAAATGAGCCCCATATTTACTGCCAGTGCTAGGTTACCTTTTCCCATTTGATCATTCTTAAGTATTGGTCTTGTATGCTGCTACTGCTTCTGCTACTGCTACTGCTACTACTACTACTACTACTACTTCTACTACTACTACTACTACTACTACTACTACTACTTCTACTACTACTACTTCTACTACTACTACTACTGCTACTACTTCTACTACTACTACCACTACTACTTCTACTACTACTACACTACTACTACTACTACTACTACTACTACTACTACTACTACTACTACTACTACTACTACTACTTCTACTACTACTACTACTACTACTACTACTACTTCTACTACTATACTTACTACTTCTACTACTACTACTAGTACTACGACTTATATTACTAGACTACCAGCCACCACCACCACCACCACCACCACCGCACCCACCACACACACCACCGAACACCACCGAACCACCACCACGTCTACTATTACGACTTGCTACTTACTACTTGCTAACTACTACTACTAGCTTTTAAACCACTACTCTACTACTACTACTACTACTACTACTACTACTACTACTACTACTACTACTACTACTACTACTACTTCTACTACCACTACTACTACTACTACTACTTCTACTACTACTACTACTACTACTTCTACTACTACTACTACTAATACTACTACTACTACTACTACTACTACAACTACTATTACTACTACTACTACTACTACTACTACTACTACTACACCACCACCACCACCACCACCACCACCATTCACAGTGACAAAAAACGTATTCACACAATGGCTGCTACTACAACTTATAGCCCATATAGGGGGGCATGCATGTTTTACAAACAGCCCTTGTTTCTATGGGATTTTAACCACAACTGTTCATGTTTATCTCCGACACATATTTTTAGGTCACCTGTCATGAAGTGACACGGTGAGCTTATGTGATCGTGTGATGTCCGGCGTTTGTTGTGCATGCCTGCGTGTGTCCATGCGTCTGTCCGTCAACAATTTGTTTGTGTATACAGTAGAGGTCACAGTTTGCATCCAATCTTGATGAAATTTGGTCAAAATGTTTATCTTGATGGAATCCGGTTTGGGATTGTATTTGGGTCATCTGGGGTCAAAAACAAGGTCACTAGGTCAAATAATAGAACAACCTTCTGTAGACAATAGAGGTCACAGTTTTCATCCAATCTTTATGAAATTTGGTCAGAATGTTTATCTTGATGAAATCTTGGTTGGGATTTTATTTGTGTCATCTGGGGTCAAAAACTAGGTCACTAGGTCAAATAATAGAAAAACCTTGTGTAGACATTAGAGATCACAGTTTTCATCCAACCTTTATGAAATTTGGTCAGAATTCTTGATGAAATCTGGGTGGGATTGTATTTGGGTCATCTGGGGTAAAAATCTAGGTCAAATAAATAGAAAAACCTTGTGTTGACAATAGAGGTCACAGTTTTCATCCAATATTTATGAACTGTGGTCAGAATGTTTATCTTGATGAAATCTGGATTGGGATTGTATTTGGGTCATCTAGAGTCAGGAACTAGGTCAGTAGGTCAAATCATAGAAAAACATTGTGTAGACAATAGAGGTCATAGTTTTCATCTGATCTTAATGAGTCAGGTGAGCGATTCAGGGCCATCATGGCCCTCTTGTAATCTTTTAAGACGACAGTTGGAAAAGGTGAAATGTGCACATATCTTAAAACCAAATTCCACTTAAAATATTTAATTGATTCTTTTATCACAAAATGCTCAACATGTCGATTTTAATTTGATAAGAGCCTAAAGATGATAAAGAATTGCTAAGTAATTACCCAATTACACATTTTATATTTAATTGAGGACCGAATTACACTTTCACCGAATTCCAGTCCACTCCCATATTTACCCAAGAAATGAATTACACATTCAGTTTGGTGTGCGATTTGAAGGTGTAATTCAGGTAGTTGAAAGTTATAAATGGAGTAACGGAAAAAGCAATAATAGTAAAAAGCAAATGGATATTAATAATATTACATACTTTATTATAAATGAATTAAGCATCATCATCAACAAAAGCATACAAATTATATGAAATAAAAGAGGGAAATGTAAATGAACACGTACACAAAAATATTTAATGAACTTAAATGTAATAGAGTTATCCTTAATCACAATGTTTTCAATTGCTAAACATGTCGGAATTAATTTAAAAAGTGAATATAGATTACCGAATTACACATTCGTGAACTTATCGGGTAAATGTAATACTATGGAAACTGCTGTTAAATTGTATAGCACTTCCGAAGGTTAACATAACATGTAAGATGTAAAAGGTTTAAATAGTTTGACAATGTATGTAACAAGTGAACATTTACATGTACTTCAAGATTAAAATAGCATGAAATATGTGTAAGCGTAAATCCATTGTATAATTTTCTGATATCATACATATAATTTTTTGAAATTATACATTGCAAATTCTAAAATAAATAAGAAAACATTGTAAAATGTTATCTAAGCACCTATTACGTATTGAATAACAGTTTTTACTTGAAAACTTACCACCACGTATTGCATAACAGTTTTTACTTGAAAAGTTATCACCACGTGTTAACACGTGACACACAAGAGATTCGCGGCGTACTTGTCAAGCAAAAGCAAGCTTAGTCCTCCTTTTTTCTTTTGATGGTAGTAGTCTTAGCATTGACCTTTCGCTTGAGCTGATTAGGTTTTTTACCATGAGTCTTTGGTGCGACTATGGTTGTTTGTGTGTCAGTTGAGGTTATGAGACCTTTCGAATCTAAAAGAGTCGTCCGAAACCTCTTGTAGTGTTTGTCTCTCTGTCCGTCCGTCATAGAAATCCAATCAGATTTTGAAACTTTGAATGACTGGAACATTTCAGACAGTCTGTATTCTCCAGTGCCCAGCAGTGCACTCTTTAAGTCCCGATATTGTCGGTTAACTATGGATCGTAGCGTATCCACTAGTTCAGTCAAGGGCTTTGTCTTCCAGTCAATTGACTGTTTCAGAACATGATTTATTGACTCACAATTGTTGTTTATCTAGTTGTCATCCACCAAATCCAAACGGTTCGGTCTATTTACAAACTCTCTTAACTGGGGCTTCAGTTTTGATTTGAAATAATCAAGAAATTTGCTGGATACACCTGTCAACTGCTGTTCCAGACGGTGGCATCGGTGATCAAAGCAGATGTCGTCATATGCATGTATGATGCCATCATCACCGTAAATTGTATCTAAAATTTCATTCCTCAACTGTTTGTTGATGGCATCGTCGGTTAGTCGATGTTTAGTGTTTTGGCGTAAATGACGTGTGCAAAGCACATGCGTACTGTCGTGAAATACTGTCTTGGAGGCTTTGACTATTGACCTCTCGTCATCTGACCCAATTACAAGTCGATCAAGTTTTGTGTTTGTCGAGTCCAGTTTTGTCTTGAGATGAGATAGAAAATGAGAAAATGTTTCAAAGTCGCTATTGTCGCGAAGAAACATGGGACCTATGAAAATTGGTGGTTGGTCAGTCTGTGGCCGGGTTACAGAAACTTGTTTAAAGCAAGTTACTGTTATGTGCAAGTCGCAAAGGTTGAATGTTTTGTCTATCCTCAAAACCGATTTTCCAGTGCAGCAGATATTGTTTATATCCGTCAGCTGTTCGTCTGTATAAAGAACGACGAATGGTGTCTTTCCGTTCGTCCTGATGACCGAGCGAACAAAATCATCACTATAAGAAACCAGGTTTTCCAAAACGACTATTTGATTAACCTGTTTTTTTCTATGCCCTTGTCCATCTTGTCTGGCTGTATTGTTCACATATTTCTTTATGTCTTGTATCTGAGCGATACTTTTCGGTCTGGTAACCTCGTCATATTTTGACTGTAGCGCTTCGTAAATTTGTTGGGGATGCATTTTGGGCAATAAGTCCCGAACATCGTCAAGTACATAGTCAGGAGTTCTTAAGAATTCTGTTTTTTGTACCGAATTTCCATGTGCAGTCAGCCTAGGAAAGGTTCCGATATACTCAACAATAGCATACGAACTTTCTATACCGCCTTCACCTAGCCAAGTGACTCTCTTTTTGTAATTCGCGCCTGAATATTCATACGAGCTATATTGTTTTGTAAATTAATTTTATGTTTTCCTTATGTAAGAACCCACCTAAAATAATTAAATTGAAATAAAACTAGAATTAAATCACGTTTCAACATTTTCACGTGCAAAAATATAGAACCACACCTACCCCACGTGCTGAAGCGTCCAATCGTCACGGATGAATGATTTTAACGTGAGCTTGCATAGAACATAGTCATATGATCCTATGTAAAATGTTAAATCAATATCTGCCCCCCCTGAAAGTTTTAAAATTGAGCACTTGATTGCCTGCATTTTGGGCCATTTTATGGCTATTTTAGTGGTCAACCAGACACTTAAATGTGAGCATTTGTGTGTGTATTTTATGAATTTTAGCTTTTTAACTAACAAAAGATCAATGGAACAAGCTTTTTATTACTTTTGTAAAATTTTAACTTTATATGTGATGAACAAAACGTCAAAATATTTTACTGCTTTTTGACCGATTCCAATATGCGCCATTTCATTGTCGTTGTTGTAATGCGTTAAGGGAGATAATGAACCGACGTCTTTGCTAAGTAGCAAATGGGAGCAAACGTACCGAAAAGACATGCACATTTCGAAAAATCAAATTGCCGATTTTCCAAATCAAGTTTTCAACCAGCCAAAATCTGATTTCAAAAGGCCTATTTGGCCGGCAGCCGGCTCTTATTGAGAACCCTGCCCTGTCTGTTGGTTTGTGTGTTTGTTTGTTCATTTGTTTGCCCCAACTTTAACATTTGCAATAACTTTTGCAATATTGAAGATAGCAACTTGATATTTGGCATGCATGTGTATCTCATGAAGCTGCACATTTTGAGTGGTGAAAGGTTAAGGTCAAAGGTCAAATATATAGCTTCAAAGCGGCGCAAAAGGGGACATAGTGTTTCTGACAAACACATATCTTGTTGAGTATGTTCTTTACATGTTCCAGTTTTTGTGTCACATATTTAAACATGTACTTCATTATTGTCCAAAACAGATTTGAATATTGTTTTCTTAATTGTCAGAATAAAAATTAGCCACATCAAGTAAAAATGAATTTTGTTTGTCCAGAAATTCAATAATTTTACCAATCTGAACATGATTTATGACTCCTCCTGCACCACATGGAAGGTGATTATTCATTGCAAAACAAACATGCACATGCACAGAATGTGGTGGAATATTTTACCATAATGCAGTCTACCTTTGGCAGATCTTAACTTAGAATTGAGATGCTGGTCAGTGACATTTTATTTCCTTACTAATAATCTGTTTGCAGGGTGAAAGTAAGAAAAAGAAACCTGAGCCAAAAGAAAAAGCTGTTGTAAAGTATGAGAGTAATACACCTGATGGAGAGAAGAAAGGTATTCATGTTGTGTTATCATTCCGCATTATATGAACTGAATTGGAATTTAAGTGCCTCTAACTTTTCGGACATACAGATTTTTGTCCATAATTAAAGACTCTTAATTTTCGGACAGTCAATTTTACAGTGATATTTTAAGAGATTTTGGTCCTGTTTTTGCTTATCTGATGACCCCTCGATAATGTGTTTTTGCAATCAGATTGAAGTCATAAAAACTGGCAGATTAAAGCCGGAAGGGAATGCCCCATTACATTTGCATTATTGTGTAACAGATGATAAACAATGTTTTTTTCAAACAGCGTTGAAATGATACTGATTAAGAAAGCTATAAGTTTAATGTTTTTATATTTTAATGAATAATTTCAGGTAATAGATTGCAAAGATGTGAAGTTGTATTTATTTTATTGCAAAGACAGAAGAGTGTACAACAATCAAATTATTGCATGTTGATTCATTGTTTTTATTTCAATTTAATAATTGACAAACAAGCATAACACACATTCTCTAAATTTTCTGACACCTATATTTTTTTGTACTTTTTTGGGATACACATTTTTTAAATTAATTTTAAGTGTCTGAACACTTAGAGTAGTTACGGTAATTCATATTGGTGGGCAGTGCTATTTTTTGCCAAATTGAAGCTGATTTCAACCCCATTCTCAATCTCATAATGTATACAATTTCTGAAATGGATGTCTTAAATTTAGAATTTAAGATTTCACACACACACACAAACAAATCTTTTTTTTAAATAAATGTAAACGTTTAGTTCATCTTCCTGTTAAGCTGTAATAGAAACAAAAATTGTATTCTCTATTTTAAAGCATTTTTGGGGAAAAAACAACATTTTTTTCCCCAATATTGTCAATTTGACTGTGTGATTTTATAGCTCCACTGGATAGAGGCCAGCAGGGCTTATGTCATGGTCCTGTGTCTGTCGTGCGTGCGTCCGTGCTTTTACTTTTTCTTTAAACATCTTCTTCTCCTAAACTACAAGTCCAATTCTGATAGAACTTCTCACAAATGTTCCTGGGGTGAACCTCTTTCAAATGTTCAAATTATGCCCCGGGGGTCAATAAATTGAACATATGTAAAGCCTATTTTGTGCAAACTTTAAAAATATTTCTGTCCATAACCATTGGGCCTAGTGCTGCCACATTTGGTATGTAGTGACATCTAATAGTCCTCTACCAAATTTGTTCAAATTATGCCCCTGGGGTCAAATTTGACCCTGCCCCCGGGGTCACACAAATGAACATATGCTTATATAAAGCCTTTTTTGTGCAAACTTTTAAACTCTACATGTCCATAACGGTAGGGCCTAGGGCTACCAAATTCGGTATGTTGTGACATCTAATAGTTCTCTACTAAGTTTGTTCAAATTATGCCCCTGGGGTCAAATTTGACCCTGCCCCGGGGGTCACAAAAATGAACATACGCTTAAATAAGGCCTATTTTGTGCAAACTTTAAAAATCTACTTGTCCATAACCGTATGGCATAGGGCTACTAAATTTGGTATGTAGTGACATCTAATAGTCCTCTACCAAGTTTGTTCAAATTTGACCCTGCCCCTGGGTCACAAAAATGAACATATGCTTATATAAAGCCTATTTTGTGCAAACTTTTTAAATCTTTCTGTCCATAACCGTAGGGCCTAGGGCTACCAAATTTGGTATGTAGTGACGTCTCATAGTTCTCTACTTAGTTTGTGCAAATTATGCCCCTGGGGTCAAATTTGACCCTGCCCCAGTGGTAACAAAAATGAACATACTCTTAAATAAGGCCTATTTTGTGCAAACTTTGAAAATCTACTTGTCCATAACCTTATGGCATAGGGCTACCAAATTTGGTATGTAGTGACATCTAATAGTCCTCTACCAAGTTTGTTCAAATTAAGCCCCTGGGATCAACTTTGACCGTTCCCCATGGGTCACAAAATTGAACCTATGCTTATATAAATCCTATTTTGTGCAAACTTTAAAAATGTTCTTGTCTGTAACCATTGGGCCTATTTCTACCAAATTTGGTATGTATTAAAATCTTTCTCTACCAAGTTTTTTCAAATTATGCCCCTGTCCCGGGGGTCACAAAAATGAACATATGCTTACCGGTAAATAAGGCCTATTTTGTGCAAACTTTAAAAATCTTCTTGTTCATAATTATAGAGCATAGGGCTACTAAATTTGGTATGTAGTGATGTCTAATAGTCCTCTACCAAATTTGTTCAAATTATTCCCCTGGGCTCAAATTTGACCCTGTTCCATGGGTCACAAGACTGAACATATGCTTATATAAAGCCTATTTTGTGCAAACTTTAAAAATCTTCCTGTCCATAACCATTGGGCCTAGGGCTACCAAATTTGGTATGTAGTGATGTCTTATAGTTCTCTACCAAGTTTGTTCAAATTATGCCCCTGGGGCCAAATTTATTTATAAAAATGCTCACCCTTCCAACTTTAAGCGCCCAGTGGGACGAGGGATAGAAAGAGAAAGTCACATGCTTGAGTACATTTCAACCCATGCGCATTGCACGCTTTTTTCGCATAAAAACAGTGGAGCGATACAGGGCCATCATGGCCCTCTTGTTTCCCACTCCAAAGGGCTCGCCCTATTTCCAAAATGTTAGAAAAAAGCACTGTTAGGTTTTGTTTTTTCCCATCAAATGAGAAAATTTTATGTTTACATATAAATACAAAATTGTTGCTTGCCCTGGAAACTTGGACTTCTGTTAATGTTAATTCTAGTTTTTTCATTTGATAATCATTTTCAAATATTACCGGTAAATGTCAACCCTTACCCAGATATTACGTACATTCTAGACACATCATGCCCAATGCCTGAGGCCTACAGTCCTTCCTACGTGGAAGCTGCCTGGTACAAGTGGTGGGTCAAGCAGCAGTTCTTCAAACCTGAATATAATGTACGTAGTATTTAAGGAGTTCACATTGTTGGGCCATCATTTTTAAATGAGCTTTGTTCACCTCCGTTTATCACGGGCGCCACCTCTTTTTTGAAGTGCATTAAGAAATGAGCCTATGCAACTTCAGATGTGGCGCTCAGGCCCGGATGTACTGTAATTTCATTTTAAATGGCTATAACGGTTTATATGTTTTTAGCTCACCTGTCACGAAGTGACATGGTGAGCTTCAGGGGTCTAGCTAGGCTCAAAATTTAGGGAGAAGTCACTTCTTTGGGAGAAATGGTACATTTGCGTCATAGATCTTAGTTTTACGTATATTTTGCAGCAACTTAACGGATAAGTGGTTTCTGTTCAACGTGCAATCAACTCTTCACTCGTTTTATACAATAAGACATGTTAAGTGTATAAAACCAACATTTTTCTTATATTATTAATTGTTGATTATGATTGTACTTTTAATTATTTTTTCCTGAACAGGTGTATCAAATAAACTTCAATTGTAACAAGCCAGTAATGTTTAGAATCTTTTTACTTCCTTGTTAATTTTAAGCAATTCAACATTAAATCAAATTCATATTTTGTCACAAATATTTGTTTTAAATTTAAAATTCATTTAAAATCTCATTTTACAGTAGAGATTCCAAATCTGACCTGTAAATGAGCCCCATATTTATTGCCAGTGCTAGGTTACATCTTCCCATTTGATTATTCCTTAGTATTATTTTAATGGGCCATTTAACATTGCTGAAGCATAGTTATTGGTAGCCAGCACAAGGCAATTAATCAAGGCATCGTCTATTAACAATTTCAAGAAGTGTAATAGCTCCAGACTGTTCTTTTTAATGGTCAACTTTGCATGACCTGTACATGGGGCAACTTATGGCTGAGAATCCTTCTGTGTCCAATTCTCCACATCAAATTGATTTTAATCAGTCAATTTCTGGCACAAAGTAAATCATAAAAGGGAGGAGAAGTCACTTCGCCTTCATGAAATTAATGTGCGAAGTTAAGATTAATTTGGCGAAAAAATCGCCCACTCGCGAGACCCCTGGAGCTTATGTGACCATGTGATGTCCGGCATCCAAATGTGTGTGCGTGTGTGCATCCGTCCATCCGTCTGTCAACAATTTGTTTGTGTAGACAGTAGAGGTCACAGTTTTCATCCAATTTTTATGAAATTTGGTCAGAATGTTCTTGATGAAATCTGGGTTGGGATTGTATTTGGGTCATCTGGGTTAAAAAACTAGGTCACATGGTCAAAAACTAGGTCACATAATAGGTCAAATAATAGAAAAACTTTCTGTAGACAATAGAGGTCGCAGTTTTCATCCAATCTTTATGAAATTTGGTCAGAATGTTTATCTTGATGAAATCTGGGTTGGGATTGTATTTGGGTCATCTGGGGTCAAAAGCTAGGTCACTAGGTCAAAAACTAGGTCAAATAATAGAAATACCTGGTGTAGACAGTAGAGGTCACAGTTTTCATCCAGTCTTTATGAAATTTGGTCAGAATGTTTATCTTGATGAAATCTTGTTTGGGATTGTATTTGGGTCATCTGGGGTCAAAAACTAGGTCAAATAGTAGAAAAACCTTGTGTAGACAGTAGAGGTCACAGTTTTCATTCAATCTTTATGAAATTTAGTCAGAATGTTATCTTGATAAAATCTGGGTTGGGATTGTATTTGGGTCATCTGAGGTCAAAAACTAGGTCACTAGGTCGAAAACTAGGTCAAATAATAGAAAAGCCTTGTGTAGACAATCAAGGTCACAGTTTTCATCCAATCTTGATAAAATTTGATCAGAATGTTTATCTTGTTGAAATCTGGGTTGGGATTGTATTTGGGTCACCTGGGGTCAAAAACTAGATCACTAGGTCAAATAATAGAAAAACCTTGTGTAGACAATAGAGGTCACAGTTTTCATCTAATCTTTATGAAATTTGGTCAGAATGTTTATCTTGATGAAATCTGGGTTGGGGATTGTATTTGGTTAGTCAGGTGAGAGATTCAGGGCCATCATGGCCCTCTTGTTTCAGTATATATCGCTCTTTTAATTCTCCCCATATATATATATGGGGAGCATATAGTTGCCAGTTTGTACCTCCGTACTTCCTTTTGTCACACTTTTGTTACAGTTTCTCATAGCGCCTTCACTATTTTACCGATCTCTTACATATTTGGCATGTAGGTATCTTGCATGGACCTCTACCTTTTGATGATGATTGACATCACTGGGGTCAAGGTCACCGAGGCTAATAATAGATTTTCCGTCACACTTTTGTTACAGTTTCTCATAGCGCCTTCACTATTTTACCGATCTCTTACATATTTGGCATGTAGGTACCTTGCATGGACCTCTCCCTTTTGATGAGGTTTGACGTCACTGGGGTCAAGGTCAAGGTCACGAGGCTAGTAATAGATTTTCCGTCACACTTTTGTTACAGTTTCTCATAGCGCCTTCACTTTTTATGTCCCCCACTATAATAGTGGGGGACATATTGTTTTTGCCCTGTCTGTCTGTTGGTCTGTTGGTCCGTTGGTCTGTCTGTCTGTTTGCGCCAACTTTAACATTTTGCAATAACTTTTGCTATATTGAAGATAGCAACTTTATATTTGGCATGCATGTGTATCTCATGAAGCTGCACATTTTGAGTGGTGAAAGGTCAAGGTCAAGGTCATCCTTCAAGGTCAGTGGTCAAATATATGTGGCCAAAATCGCTCATTTTATGAATACTTTTGCAATATTGAAGATAGCAACTTGATATTTGGCATGCATGTGTATCTCATGGAGCTGCACATTTTGAGTGGTGAAAGGTCAAGGTCAAGGTCATCCTTCAAGGTCAGAGGTTAAATATATGTGGCCCAAATCGCTTATTTTATAAATACTTTTGCAATATTGAAGATAGCAACTTGATATTTGGCATGCATGTGCATCTCATGGAGCTGCACATTTTGAGTGGTGAAAGGCTAAGGTCAAGGTCATCCTTCAAGGTCAGAGGTCAAATATATGTGGCCCAAGTCGCTTATTTTATGAATACATTTGCAATATTGAAGATAGCAACTTGATATTTGGCATGCATGTGTATCTCATGGAGCTGCACATTTTGAGTGGTGAAAGGTCAAGGTCATCCTTCACAAGGTCAAGGTCATCCTTCAAGGTCAAACATCATATAGGGGGACATTGTGTTTCACAAACACATCTTGTTTACCAATCTCTTACATATTTGGCATGTAGGTACTTTGCATGGACCTCTACCTCTTGATGAGGTTTGAGGTCACTGGGGTCAAGGTCACCGAGGCTAATAATAGATTTTCTCAAGATCACACTTTTTCTCCACACAATTAACCCATATATCGACAAAGCATCATTGGGGAGCATCCATCAGTTTTACTGATATCCTTGTTTTAAATCGGGCAATGTTGTGCGATTGAATGAAGATTAATTCATCAAAAAATGTATAGAAACATACCTTCTCAACCCATTAAAAATGCATGTGCGTTACGTGTCCTCCAAGATAAGTTGGTGCAGTTTGCACTGCCACAGGTTAATCAGGGACGACACTTTCTTCTTAAACTGTTTATTTCCAGGGAAAAGACTTCTTTAGAAAAAAATAATAAACAAGCAGAAAAAGTGGTCCTTGATAAGCCAGTGCGGACTGCATAGGCTACTATGGGATCGCACTCATTGCAAATGCATTAAGCCAAGTTTTCCCTGAACATAAAAGCTCATACTGAGCTCTTATGGTCACCCTATGTCCACCTAAGCTCTTATGGTGACCCTATGTCCACCTAAGCTCTTATGGTCACCATTTGTCCACCTAAGCTCTTATGGTCCCATTTGTCCACCTAAGCTCTTATGGTCACCCTATGTCCGCCTAAGCTCTTATGGTCACCCATGTCCAACAAAGCTCTTATGGTCACCCTATGTCCGCCTAAGCTCTTATGGTCACCCATGTCCACCTTAGCTCTTATGGTCACCCTATGTCCACCTAAGCTCTTATGGTCACCCTATGTCCACCTAAGCTCTTATGGGTCACCCTATGTCCACCTAAGCTCTTATGGTCACCCTATGTCCACTTAAGCTCTTTATTACAATACACTCCACATACTGAGCTCTTATGGTCACCATATGTCTTCCTAAGCTCTTTATTACAATACACTCCACATACTGAGCTCTTATGGTCACCCTATGTCCACCTAAGCTCTTTATTACAATACACTCCACATACTGAGCTCCTATGGTCACCCTATGTCCACCTAAGCTCTTTATTACAATACACTCCACATACTGAGCTCTTATGGTCACCCTATGTCCACCTAAGCTCTTTATTACAATACACTCCACATACTGAGCTCCTATGGTCACCCTATGTCCACCTAAGCTCTTTATTACAATACACTCCACATATTTTATCCATTCTTGATAAAACTTGCTCAGAATATTTAATCTGAAAATATATAGGCTGAGATTGAATTTGGGTCACATGTGTCACCCAGATTTTATGACTAAATCTTAATGAAACTTGGTGAAAATATTTACCTTGACAAAATTTAAGAGAGCTTGATTCTGGGTTACATGCTGCCAAAAACTACGTTATCAGGTCAAATCTTAGGAAATTCTTGTTACCATCCTAAAAGCCACATTTAGGCACAATCTTGATGAATACTGTTCAGGTTTAATGCTGCTGCTCATCAGTATCTAAGGGTTGGAAATGAAGCCTTTCAAACTTGAAGAAAGGTCTTCAATTAAATATAATTTTCTAAGAGACTACAAACACATCAAAATACGTATCTAAGTGGGAAAGGGTTAAGATATATCCTTGGAGTGTAGCTCCAGATATTCCTTTGCATCTCTATACTCGTATGAGGAGTCATAATAAGCCCACCACACCTTGCATGAGTTTATGGTAGACATGGTAGCTCCTGCCCAGACTGCTTGAATGCACAGGCTGGTCTAGAGCTACGTTGGCGGCATGTGGCAGATTGTCAGTTTTTGCACATCACTTCTCAATTTGTTCATGATAGGATCCCGCAATGGACACGGAGAAGAGAGGCCTGTTTATGATGGTGATCCCTCCACCAAATGTCACGGGATCCTTGCATCTGGGGCATGCACTGACCAACGCTGTAGAGGACTGCCTAACAAGATGGTACGGGGGTTAAGGTCCCTCAGATTCTGTATAAACTGGTTTATTTGAGATTTTTATGCCCCCAGTAGGGTTGTATAGAGCAGTCTGACTGTCCGTCCGGCAGTCCCCCCCGGGATTTTTTTTCACGGAGGTTTTTTAGGCAACACTTTCAGATATGGAGCTGGGTTTTGGTATGTGAGTCTACCAACATGACTTACAGATGAAGTGTGAGTTTCGTTCTGCTCCATTGATTTTTGGCAAAGTTAATGGGTCTTGGACTTAAACAATTTCTGATTTCCAAGTGTTTTTTTACACAACACTTACAGATATGTACCGTAGCTGCTTTTTAGTATATGAGTCTTTATACATGACTCACAGATTAAGTGTGAGTTTAGTTCCGGTCCATTGATTTTCGGCGAATTTATTGGCTTTGGACTTCAATTTTTTTTCTAAAATAGCTGCAGTGCGGTTTTAAAGTGCAGTATGGTCATTGTGTTTTACAAACACAGGTCTTGTTATGCCCCCCCCATCGGTGGAAGGATATTGTTTTGGCGTTGTCCGTCCGTCTTTCCGTCTGTCCAGAGCCATATCTCGGAAGTGCTTTGACGGATTTCATTGAAAGGGGTATGAGTATATATATGGATACTAGGATGATGCACGCCAAATGGCATTGTACACCATCTGTAAATAACGGAGTTGTGGCCCTTTGTATCGTGAAAAAATGCTTTTTTGAGTGTCAAATATAACACTTTTGTGTCCAGAAGCATATTGGCGGGGGATATCTATTCAACGAATTTGCTTGTTTATTTAAGTTTTGTGCTCACACCTCAGGAAGAACTTAACATTTTTTTCTGGTAGCAATTTGTCTTCATAGATTATTCTCATGACATAAATAGAAACTATAACATGACTGAAGTGTTCAAATGTGTTGATTGTGCAGAGTTGTATTTCACTTTCTGGGTGAGTTGAATACATCACACAATCAACAAGTGCAAAACAAAGGATTGGAACATCACAGCCATTAAATATTCTATTCTTTTACAAATGAAAACAGCATTACCAATGCAGCTAATTATGCAAAAATTCCCCCCCCCCCTCCATCCCAAATTACACAAATTTGGGGGTAAACTACGCAAATATTTAATACAATCAGGAAGACATTATGATGTGTATATTTTTGACATCATTCAAAAGGTTTTTCCAGCCTTTGAATACTGTATTTGGTTCCACAAAAACGGGAATGTTTTTGTCAGATTATTTATAAATATATAATAAATACTGATATACTGTAGGGAAATATCTATGGTCACAAAAGGTACTAGTTGCTGCTCAAGGTGGCTATGATGTATTGGATATAATGTCTGCCGAGAGACCAGGAGGCCAAGGGTTTGATTCCCATTGTGTGGGCGTTCTTCACAAAAGAAAAGTACTGGTTATAGCCCCAGGAAAAAGACCCAAGAGCGTTTTAATAGGCCTAAAGCTTTTGATGCAATCTAGCTAAAATAAATAGGTTTAAACTAGTTGGTGCTAAAAAGGGGCAGGGTAGAAAGTCAGAGCAATCTTGTGACTTCATGTTATAAATAAATAAATTCTATTGTGACTTGTCAAATACTTGTAATTAAGGTTTAAGTTGGTATCCTTTTTATACGCCAGTTTAAAAAAAAAACGGGACGTACTAGTATTATAGTTTCACCTTGGCAGGGGGCGGGCGGGAGGCGACCACAGCAGTGTCCGCTCTCTTATTCAAATAGTTTTTATTCGATCTTCACCAAACTTGGTCAGAAGTTGTATCTAGACAATATCTAGGTCAAGTTCGAATTTGGGTCATGCCGGGTCAAAAACTAGGTAACAGGGTCACTTAGTGCATTTCAAGCATCTAGCATGGTGTCTGCTCTCTAATTGAAGTAGTTTTCATCCGATCATCACCAAACTTGGTCAGAAGATTTATCTAGACAATATCTAGGTCAAATTCGAATATGGGTCTTGCCGGGTCAAAAACTAGGTCACGGGGTCACTTAGTGCATTTCAAGCATTTAGCATGGTGTCCGCTCTCTAATAGAAGTAGTTTTCATCCAATAATCGCCAAACTTGGTCAGAAGTTGTATCTAGGCAATATTAAGGTCAAGTTCGAATATGGGTCATGCCGAGTCAAAACCTAGGTCACAGGGTCACTTAAACCATTTCAAGCATTTAGCATGGTGTCCGCTCTCTAATTGAAGTAGTTTTCATCTGATCTTCACCAAATTTGGTCAGAAGTTGTGTCTAGACAATATCTACATGTAGGTCAAGTTCAAATATGGGTCATGCCAGGTTAAAAACTAGGTCACGAGGTCACTAAGTGCATTTCAAGCATTTAGCATGGTGTCCGCTCTCTCATTGAAGTAGTTTTCATCAGATCTTCACCAATTTGTGTCAGAAGTTGTGTCTAGATGATATGTAGGTCAAGTTCAAATATGGGTCATGGTAAAGTTATCAAGTTGTCAAAAGCCTTAAAACAGGCGTATCTTGTGACAGTTTGGCACTCTTGTTTATTTGTAATTTCATATTTCCAAAAAAAATAATATAATTTCAACAGATTTCCTTTTTTGGGGGGTCCACCAACCGTAAGGGAATGGGGGGTTAAAACAAAGGAGCATGGGGCAGCATGTTTATATTTCACTGTAGATTTTCCCCTTGATAGAGATTTTTCATCTCTCAACATTTAGCCAATTAAAGCATTTGTTCAACTCCATTCAATATAATTTATTGTTATTCAGGTAAGTAAAAAAACTAATAAATAGAACACATGAATGTACACTATGTATTAAAATATTGTTTCCACAGTAATTTCAATAGAATTTAAACTAAACTGTGTCTGAAATGTAAATTCTATATTATTTATTGTTTTATGTAATTATATTCTTATACCTAATGCCTGACCTATGATATCTTCTTAGGCACAGAATGAATGGTAAGGTTACTCTATGGGTACCTGGATGTGATCACGCAGGCATAGCAACACAGGTCGTAGTGGAGAAGAAAGTCTGGCGAGAACAGAAGAAAACCAGACATGATTTGGGCAGAGAAAATTTCGTTGATGAAATATGGAAATGGAAAAGAGAGTGAGTTGTTTGATTGTTAATACTGTATTCTTAGTGAATACATGTCCTATAATTTTTCATATGAAATAACAAGTTTAACGTAATCATACCTTAGAAGGAAACATGTTTTTTTTCTGAAAGTGGTGTGATGGTTAGTCTTGTGTTGTTGAATTATTATCAATAGATTTGGTTTTGGAAGGTTTTGTCAATGTTAGAAGACCTATGTATATTAAAATGTATTCTATCTGTGGGGTTTATCTCAGGAGGATAAAACACAAGTTTATGTACATGAAGGATTGAAAAGCTAGTTAGGATAAAGCTTTACTTACTCAGTGATGTTGTTTTTTTCACCAATTTGGGAATGGGGCTGGGGCCCTTTGCCTTTGGAAAAAATTGCGTCTTTTCGACTAAAATTAGCAATTGGTGTGGGGTTTTTTGCTTAAAATACTTATACCGTAGGTTTCCACGTATAGCGCGCTCCCGTGTATAGCGCGCAGGCTGTTTTTTAAATGCAAAAATGGAGAACAAATATTTAAAGACAATGAAACCACCAAATCGGACCGAAAATGGCAGCCATTTTACTATTGCACAATCCAATAATCCGGGGCATTGGAAAGCTTAATTAAGCATTCAAAATAGAAAGCGTCATTATGATTAGGAGCATTGGTTGCATAGCACTATACTTTTCTGACAATTTTGTAATTTTCTAGCAAAAGATTGACAGTTAACGTGCATTTCGTGAAAAACGTGAGAAAATAAGAATAAGTGTACATCCTGTGATTTTTCCTCGGGGAAAGTATGGGCATTACCGGTAAATTTGAATGTCGCATGGGAGACGGGGATACAGTTGTTGAGGTACACCACTGTTGAACGTTCAATATTTATACACACAAAATGCAATTGCATATCTTCACGTTCTCAAGTGTCAATTAGTGTCTCAAATGTCAATTAGCGTCATAACAAGTCGTGGCACATATTACTCAATAACATCTGCCAATTACGAAGTGCAAAATGACCCCCTTTCACACCTACCGTTACCCGCAAAAAAGACCTCGTTGGCACATACCCTTGCCTGCTCTCTGGAATGTCGACAACAATACCCATCGGAATTCATCAATAAAGAAGTGTAAAAACACAAACAAAGAAATGTCCGCAAGTTTATTCAAACAAATTTATTTTTGACCAAAACTTCTTCTACCGTATTCATATCTACGAGTAGCGACTTCTTGTTGTTTCGACAATGGCCTCTCAGTCTATACGATTATAGGGTGGTAGTTTTCTGGAAAAAAAACATGGTGGCCATTTTGATTATTTACGATTACACAAGATATTTTTTACCAATTTAGCAGCCAGGATAGCGTTGTATCAATGTATAGCGCGCACCAGCTTTTTAATTTGAATTTTGGAGGTAAAACACTGCGCGCTTTACGTGGAAACCTACGGTAAATTGAAAATAATAGGGTTTGTAATATTATGTTTACCAAGGTTCAACGTATATAGCTGGATAGGGAAATGACCATACTGTTCAAATAAAAATTAAGAATTTTTGTTGGTGTGGTAACCTTCAATTAGGAATTTTAGGCATACATTGGGAAAAAAATCTAAAATTTAACATTGGGCACCAAATTTAAAAAAAAATGTAATCATGAATGTTTTCAGGAAGGGCGACCGAATCTATGAACAGCTGGAAAAGCTTGGCGGTTCCTATGACTGGGACAGGAAGTGTTTCACAATGGATGAGGTTAGAACCATCTGACTTCCATATATGAAACAAACATTAAAATAATATTCTGGCATTCCGATCACATTTTTATCCCTGCCGAAAAAAAAATCGGAGGTGATATAGTAATAGTCTCCGTCCGTCTTTCCATCCGAAACTTTGTCCAGAGCATAACTCCAAATCTATTCAATGGATTTACTTTAAATTTAAACAGATGGCAAATAGGAGAAGTGCAGTGGCCAAGAACCATAACTCTATCTAACCTTAGTTTTTTAATAATCTCCCTTTATATAATTTCAAAGTAAATTTTTTTGTCTGGAGCATAACTCTAAATCTATTGAAGGGATTTACTTGAAACTTTAAATATAAACAGATGGCAAGTAGTAGAAGTGCAGTGACTAAGAACCATAACTCTATCTACCTTAGTTTATGAATTATTTCCCTGTATTTAATTTCAAAGTAAATTTTTGTTCGGAGCATAACTCTAAATCTACTGAAGGGATTTACTTGAAACTAGAAATATAAACAGAAGCCAAGTAGGAGAAGTGCAGTGAACATGAACCAAAACTCTATCTACCTTAGTTTTTGAATTATTTCCTTTAATTTAATTTCAAAGTAAATTTTTGTCTGGAGCATAACTCTTAATCTACTGAAGGGATTTACTTGAAACTAGAAATATAAACAGATGGCAACTATGAGAAGTGCAGTGAACATGAACCATAACTCTTTCGGCTGTAGTTTTTTAATTATCTCCCTTTTTTATAACTAGCTCGGCTGTTATCGGAGAAAACCCGAGGTATTGTCATAGTCAGCGTGTCGTGTCTGTCGTCGTGTCCGTCGTTGTGTCCGCCGTCCAGGTTGTGCTTAAACCTTAACGTTTTGTCAAGGTTTTGAACATTGGCTCTAAAATCAAAGTGATTCAACCTACAACTGTGAAACTTCATATGTAGCTGCACCTTGATGAGTTCTACATGCCACACCCAATTTTGGGTCACTAGCTCAAATGTCAAGGTCACTGTGACCTCTTATCTATTTAAAAGAGCACCCATTATGTGGTGCTCTTGTTTTTATACGCCAGTTTTAAAAAACAACCTTGGCCGCGGGTGGCGTCCACAGCAGTGTCCGCTCTCTAATTCAAATAGTTTTCATCCAATCTTTACCAAACTTGGTCAGAAGTTTTATCTAGACAATATCTAAGTCAAGTTCGAATATGGGTCATGCTGGGCCAAAAACTAGGTCACAGGGTCACTTAGTGCATTTCAAGCATTTAGCATGGTGTCCGCTCTCTAATTGAAGTAGTTTTCATCCGATCTTCACCAAACTTGGTCAGAAGTTGAATCTGGACAATATTTTGGTCATGTTTGAATATGGGTCATGCCGGGTCAAAAACTAGGTCACAGGGTCACTTTGTGCATTTCAAGCATCTAGCATGGTGTCTGCTCTCTAATTGAAGTAGTTTTCATCCGATCATCACCAAACTTGGTCAGAAGATTTATCTGGACAATATCTAGGTCAAATTCGAATATGGGTCTTGCCGGGTCAAAAACTAGGTCACGAGGTCACTTAGTGCATTTCAAGCATTTAGTATGATGTCCGCTCTCTAATTGAAGTAGTTTTCATCTGATCTTCACCAAATTTGGTCAGAAGTTGTGTATAGACAATATCTAGGTCAAGTTCAAATATGGGTCATGCTGGGTCAAAAACTAGGTAATGAGGTTAATTAGTGCATTTCAAGCATTTAGCATAGTGTACGCTCTCTAATTGAAGTAGTTTTCATCTGATCTTCACCAAATTTAGTCAGAACTTGTGTCTAGATGATATGTAGGTAAAGTTCAAATATGGGTCATGGTAAAGTTATCAAGTTGTCCAAAGCCTTCAAATGGGCGTATCTTGTGACAGTTTGGCACTCTTGTTTATTTATAGCTCCAACACTACATAACTAATTGATCCTTGAAATATAAATATAATGACACAGGTGCCATGTTTTACAAATACTATTCTACTCTCTAAAACAAATGTTGTCATATAAGCAAACACATTTCGGCAGGGATTTGGCACTTCTGTGACAAGCTCTTGTTATTGGGGTGATATAAAATCTATGCGTCATAATTTAACATCTCGATGGGAGATTTTCAAGATTTTGTTAACGTAATTACTTGATAAACGATGATGCGTATTGGCTTTGACTCACATTAAAAGAGTTGTGGTCTTGTGTTTCATCAGCTAGACAATTGTAGCATATTGTATTTAGAAATAACTTTAACATATCATAGCTTATTGGCCACTTTAGAATGATTTGAAGCTTTGAGAAAAGAAATTAAAACATGATAGATTTAGCCCAAGTAGTAGCAACATAAATGATATTGACCAATAAACCATCGAAATGCAGGAAATATTTAAGCCACATTCTGGGAAGATCTGATTTATGCATGTGCATAAAGTGTGGTCCCAGATTAGTCTGGAACGCGACTCATTAATATATTAATGTTGCATTTAACTTCAAAGTGACTTAGATTTTTATTCTAAATTGATTATCCATGCAATAAGCCACTTATATTTTGTTATGCCCCAGAAGGAGGGCATATAGAAATCGCACTGTCCGTCTGTCCGTCCGTCACACTAAGCGTTTATGTTTTGAAAATTCTCATAACTTCTATGTCGCTTCAGATGTAACATTCATATTTGATATACATGTGTTTTTGGACAAGGCCTTTCCATACGCATACAAATTTTGGCCTTGACCTTGAACTTAGGGTCTGCGTTTAGGTTTCGAACTCTGGGCTAAGATTTATCAGGGGCATATGTCAAAGTGTTTATCAGGGGCATATGTCATCCTATGGAGACAGCTCTTGTTGTATTTCAAATGTATTTTTCCGTGCAATAAACAGTGAATACTATCTAAGATCTGGTATAAATAGAATAATAATATATTTTCTACAGTTATTATAATATAGAAAACATTATTTTCTTTAAAATAATGTTTGGCTCTGATATTTACCCATTCTCGCTCAAAAGCAAAATGAATAAGGCTATATGCGTGTTACTCGCAGTCTGTTCAGGTTTTATGCTGTTTGCTGCTCATCATTATCTTATGATTGGAAATGAAGCCTGTAAAACTCGAATCAAGGGAAAGGTCTTAATTTGATTTTTTGAGGGACTACAAACGCATATCAGAGGGTTCAATCCTTTTGCAGAAACTGAGCACAGCAGTAACAGAGGCGTTCATACAGTTGCATGAGAGGGGTCTTATATACCGCAGTGTGCGACTGGTCAACTGGTCGTGTACCCTGAACTCTGCCATATCAGACATCGAGGTCGACAAAGAGGAACTGGAGGGGAAAACCATGATTGCTGTACCAGGGTACAAGGACAAAGTAGAGTTTGGGGTGCTCATCTCATTTGCCTACAAAGTCGAGGGCTCCGGTTAGTAAATCAGAACGTTTTTTTATAAATGATATATCAGATGTTATTTTGGCTAATTTGATTGCAGTCTATTGGTCAGACAAATCTGACAAATGATAAATACAAACATTTCGGCACAATCATTTGTGTGGTGACAAGAAATTTGCAAAGACCACAGACAGAACAAAAATCTGTCAAAAGTTTTAAGTATTTTTGCCAATTTTCAATAGCAAATGAGAAGATTGTACTTATTCAAAAGTTCTAGACTAAAAAATTCTATGGATGCTGATTCATGACAAAATTTATTCAAACTTCCTGCTTCCCACCCCTTCCCCTTTCAGGCAGCATCCTCTACTTTTTGTGATCCTTGATCCCTGCCGACTGACACTATTAAGTGTCTCTGAACTAGCATAATATTCATAAAATCTCTTTTTCGGAAAGCATGACTCATAAAGAGGCAAAACAAGAACTTTAAATGCAAATTGATTCAAACTAAGGCATGGCTGCATCGTTTCTTCTCCTTTTTATAGATGATGAGATCGTTGTGGCCACAACTCGTATTGAGACAATGCTTGGAGACACTGCTGTGGCTGTACATCCAGATGATGATAGATACATGAAGTATCATGGGAAATACGTAAAACATCCCTTTGTTGATCGACGGTTGCCGATTGTGTGTGATTCCTTTGTGGAGAGAGCATTTGGAACTGGTAGGCTACTGTACTTTGTATAAATTTGTGTTTAAGGGGGCTTTATAAGAGAATCTATATTTTTTTCTTTAATTTGAATTAGCAAATTGACAGCCATTGGATCATTTGGAAACTGAGATAAGAAATTAATTGTAAGGAACGATTACAGTTATAACAAGAGATGTGTTTGTCAGAAAGACAATGCCCCCTACTGCGCCGCTTTGATACATGATTTTATTACCTTTGATCTTGAAGGATGACCTTGACCTTTCACCACTCGAAATGTGCAGCTCCATGAGATACACATGCATGCCAAATATCAAGTTGCTATGTGATAGCATTTTTCGAAACCTAAATGCGAAATCTAAATGCAAAGTGTAACGGAATGACAGACAGACAGACAGATGGTCCAATCACTATATGCCCTCCTTCGGGGCATTATTATGGATATTTCAATAATTTTTGTAATAAGTCCAAGATATGAAAGTCAAATAAATTGAATCAAAGAATGTTTTATAATATGATAAGAAAAATTAGTCCCTGTGATATGTTAGCCAAGTTTAGAACTTGATTATGTGGTGTCTAAAAGTACACATTGTCAAATATAATAATTACTCTCAAAATGTTATATGTTTTGTGCAATCTTCTTGAAACGTGTTCAGTCTTTTTTTCCCATACAAGGTGTTCTTAAAGGAGTTGTATATAACATAAAATCTGGTGAAAGTCGAGTGAGATCACATATATTCCTAATCTTCATCCTCCTGCTCCAAATTTGTTGTAATATTTCAACCAGGTTTTATAAAGGTTGCCATTAATTGACAAACCTTGTAATCAATGGACAGGGCTGTTTTCCATCTGTGGCTTGTTCAAATCTTTGTGAATGTTGTTAACACTTTATCACTCGGATACACACATTGACGCATTTGTAGTTCCTTGGAAAATGAAATTTAATTTAAGACCTTTTGTGCTATATTAAAGTCTTAAAGGCTTCTTTTCCAACCCTAAGATACTGATAGCAGCAAACAGCATAAAACTTGAACAGACTGCCAGTTATTTGCAGACTGTTCTTGTTGAATGCTGGTTGCATTAGCCATTTTCAATTTTCTTCATGTGGTAATGGGTTGAACACTCTCGAGGTCACATGGCTATTTGTCCTTTCTCCTCCAGGTGCAGTGAAGATCACCCCGGCCCATGATCACAACGACTATGAGGTCGGACTGAGACACAAGCTGCCCTTCCTCACCGTCATTGATGACAAGGGAAACATGACCGGAGATTGTGGCGTATTTTCTGTACGTATTTTATGCCTTTTCTCACTATCATTACTAACATTGAAAGCATGACCGCGGATGGTAGAGTTTTTTTCTGAACATGAGTTTGTGCCTAAGCTTAAGTCCATGTTTTTAAATACAAAGGTTGATGAATGATGTTCACATAATTGCTTATCCTTAGGATTTATGTAGTTTTTTACGTTTATGTAATTTTTCCGTTAACCATCACTATGAAGATTGTCAAAGACAATCAGGTTAACCGTTTTGTATTTTATTGAGCGTGTAGCTCTTATGACACAAATAATTAAACAGTGCTTCACATTTGACAGATAACTTATTAATGCAGAAATTAATTGAACCAAAAAATTTATAAATGTTTCTTCCTTAACAATATCAAGCACATAAAAGATAATGTGTCAAAAACTGTGAAAACTTTCTCTCATTCAAGGGAATGAAGCGATTTGATGCAAGGAGGGCCGTACTTAAGGCCCTTGAAGAGAAAGGTTTACTGCGTGGGAAGCTGGATAATCCCATGGTGGTCCCTATATGCAGGTAATATTGGTGTCTTTATATTAGCCGCGTTCTGAAGCGTTTATATATACTTAAATAACTTCAAAAATCTTCATCTCAGGGGATAAATATATGGGGTATAACATGGTATAATGATCCTCTGCTTAGTTCTCTGTCAAATCATTCCCCTGTGGTCAAAACTAATAATTGTCCTGAAGTCAAATGGTGTATATTGACTTATATAGTAAATAATAAAAAACTTTAATCTCTAAAACCACAAGGGATAGGTGTTAAATATTTGGTGTAGACATACTATGTTGGTCTGCCACTAAGTTTGTTCAAACCATAGCCTTAGGTTCGATAGTGCTTCCACCTTAGGCGTTACTTGTTTAAGCATGCCTGAGCACAATATGCTTGCGGAGAGCTAGTATGATCACCCGATATCTAGGTGCGTGTGGCAAAAACCATGTAATCTGTTCAAATCTTAGAAAAAAACATATCCCTTTAGAAGAATCATTTATGATAAATCACTGTCAGAATTATTATCTTTTCAACAATTCAAGGCCATGTTAGTATCTGGCTCAAGTAGGGTCAAACACTTTGTCACCAGGTGATATCTTTAACAATATGTTCGCCTTTCACTTTGTTGAGCGTAGTGCAAGATTGCCTTCTTGTTCAGCTGTTGGTTCTCAATTGGTATTCACTCTGCCTGTAAAGAATTAAGAACATATGTGTTCAATTTTAACAAATTCTTAACACCTATGATTGTCATTAGTTATTTCAATTCTGTATGCATCCAATCTTCCTTCAGTCGTAGCAAGGACGTGATAGAGCCGTTGTTAAAACCTCAATGGTACGTGGATACTAAGGACATGTCTGCAGACGCTGTCAAGGTATGCATGCTGCGTTAAAAAGGGCTTGTTAGTTATTGAATGCTGTTTCCCATAAGTATAGGCTAGTATTAAATCAAAATATGTTTCCTTTTTTGCCATATTTGTTTTTCTTAAACAAATACTATTTTGATAAAATTGTTAAAAAAATGTTTAATGCATGTATATTGTTCCTGCTTTTTCTAACTTAAATAAGAAATTGCACTCCTCCCTAAAAATTGCATCTTTAAACAAATGTTTTCTTATATCAGTATTTGCCCCCTTTAATTGCTTAATACGGTGTTGTTTTTATGCCTCCCGGTAGGGTGGCATATAGCAGTTGAACTGTCTGTCTGTCAGTCTGTGCGTCCGTCCGAAAACTTTAACATTGGCCATAACTTTTGCAATATTGAAGATAGCAACTTGATATTTGGCATGCATGTGTATCTCATGGAGCTGCATATTTTGAGTGTTGAAAGGTCAAGGTCATCCTTCAAGGTCGAAGGTCAAATATATGGCTTCAAAGCTGCGCAATAGGGGCATTGTGTTTTTGACAAACACAGCTCTTGTTTTTATAAGTTTTAAGACATATTTGAGCCTTTTATTCCAAAATCTTGAATAGAAATTTTTGTTGGTGGTCTGTTAACCCAGAAACTGTTACAGAAAGTTCTGTTGTTAGGGTATACTTTTATTAAGTGTAATAGATAGTTCTGTTCTAAGTCTCTTTTTACAGTCTGTTATTTTAAAAATTGTCTGTTGTCATTTTCAGGTTGTGCAGGACAAGGAATTAAAGATCATTCCTGAATCCCACGAGAAGACCTGGTTTAACTGGCTGGAGAACTGCAGGTGAGAGTTAATAACTTAATCTCTTTCAATTATTTAACATTCTAATCTAAATGTCATATTTTTAAATCACTTTTGTGCAGATACTGATATCTCTTGTTACACTAAAGGTGTCGTTGCCAGACTTTTCCTACCTCTGGTTCTAATATGGTAGTTTTCTGCCACTTGTATTATGAAGTACTTTTTTGTATGTGAACTTAGTACTGGTATAACAGCTTACTGAGGAAAAGTAGGAATCAATAGAGGTTAAGGGAACACTATTATATTACTAAAAAGTAGGGATGGCAACAGTTATTCGGTTTACCTGTTATCCGTTTCTTAAGGAGGTTAACCGGTTACAATATTAATATTCGGTTATTCTTCAGAAAACACCATTTTCGGTTTAACGCAATAAATGCTCAAATGGTTAGTTCAGTTTTACTTCATTTCACCGTATTGGCTAATCCACTTATCTTATCGCAAATAATCGGCAATTACCACCCCGTGATGCCCCATGCGGATCAAAAGCGATTAGAGTTGTAAACTATCGGGGTACAGCGGATTAATGAACATTGAGTATAAACAGGCCTTAACAACAGAGGTTAGGAAACCACAATGCCCATTGCAAAATATATTTACGCTCATTGATAATTGTGATTAATCAGCAAACTGTTAATGCACGTAATTCTTAAAGGATAATGAGTGTAAATAAAACACAACATAATTCGAATTCTGCACTAGCTTTCATTGGTCAAGGTGTAGAACAATAATTATGTGTAAATGACATGAAGGTAATATTACAACAGAGAAACATCACAGTTCACCGACAAGCATGTTAACAATGTCGGAAATGACTTTCAGAAATGACTAAGTATTGGATTCCAAATGTATATTCCCAATTTAAACGACCAACACACTTTGTAAAGAAACAGTATTTAATTGATTACATGGTTTCAGTAATTAGGTTACAAGACAATCAACAAGACAGAGTATATTTGATATACATGTGATTGTTTATAAACGTTTATGTTTTGCGGATTTTTTTTCCATATATGTGTCAATACGACATTCGGTTAACCTGTTAACCGCTCGAATATCGAAACAGGTTAACCGGTTACGGATTTGCTTAGGTTTGCCATCCGTACTAAAAAGCCCTTAAACACTTAAAATCAACAATTATTTCGTAAAATATATCGAAATATAAAGTTTACATGTAAGTCAGTGTTCCTTCTAGCAATAAGCACAATTTCAAATCTAGATGCGGTACAGTAACATAGATTTAATGCAATACAAAATGATTTTTTTTATTTTTATTTTCTGCCACAATATCCGAATATTTATGAGCAAACATGAGATTAGCTTCAGGCAGAGTTGGAGGAATGATGTTGTTCTCATAAATACGTTGTCCTTCCAAGGCTGCCTGAAGCCAATGTTACGTTTTCTCGTAAATGTTCGGATATTGTGGCTGATATTCACATGGAAAATATTGTGGCACAGAAAATAAAAACCAACAATTTCTATTTGTAAAATCTATGTTACCATACCACATCTAGCTTTGAAATCTTGGCTATAAGAAACACTGATTTTTTATGGGTCAACTTTATTTGATGAAATATTTTGCGAAATATTTGTTGATTTTGAGTATTTATGTGACTAAAAAACTGACTGTTGAGTAACCCTTATAATCTATATTTACAACACTTAAAATCTATAATTGAGCACCCCTTCCGATTTTGTTATTTTATTATGCTCCCCCAAAATTTATTTTGGGGGGAGCATAAAGTCGCCGCTTCGTCTGTCCGTCCTTGTGTCCGTCCGTACACAATTTTTGTCCGGGCTATTTCTCAGCAACTAATGACCGGAATTCAATGAAACTTTATGGAAAGCTTCACTACCAAGAGGAGATATGCATATTATCAGCGGGTTCTGGTCGGATGATTTTTCCCAGAGTTATGGCCCTTTGAAATTTTTTATAAAAAAATTATTGTGCCCTCCAACTACTGTGCCCTCAAGACGTTTCCTTTTATCTGAATATATAGTGCGATATTGGGACAAAAAAAACTTTGGGGAGCATCACCTGTTTCTGACGGTTTCTTGTTTTATTATTTCATTCCAATAAATTCTCTGTTTCCAGAGACTGGTGTATATCCCGACAGCTGTGGTGGGGTCATCGTATCCCAGCATACTTTGTTACTGTGGATGACCCGAGCGTTCCACAGGGGTCTGATATTGACGGGGAGTACTGGATCGTTGGCAAGAATGAAGAAGAGGCTAAAGAAAAAGCTGCAAAGAAGTTTAAGGTTCCGAAAGAAAAGATCACTCTTCGTCAAGGTTTTTAGCAATGTTCTAGGTTTTGTCATATAATGTTATATCTTTGTAAAATATCAAGTTTTTTTTCGGTCCTGTTTGAATGCATGTTTACCTTTTTTTCTTATTAAAGTTTTGTACCTGTCCAGTTAATAACTAAAAACTGTGTACATTGATACTTATGGTTTCCCTTCTGTTTCTTCTCAGTCAATAGCTAAATGCAATCTACATACATATGTAGTGTTTTTCCCAGGCCGTTTTAGTGTGGCGCGGCGCCATGCCCTTTTTTTTGTAGCACCACACTACCCCTTTCAAGGCCATTTAGCGCCACACCAGCCTTTCCAAAGGCCGCCACCCTGCCCTTTCATGAGCACCTGCTGTATTCCGCCCTTATTGATAACATCTTAATTTCCCCTTGACCAAACTTCTAAGCCGACTAGTATCAGATTATGGCCCCAAGGCAGCGAAGATTCGCGGGGTTGTGATTAAGTCATGCGTGAATAACCCCGTGTCAATATCAATTGATAATGTCAGAGGCTATGTTATACCAAGCGCACTTATCGGTCAGTGATGTGTTCTCCACCACGATAAAGTTGTGGACTGTTACTTCGGAGACTTTTGATAAAAAACAAGATGTTGTCCTCGTGGAAATTGTGCATTTCATGCATAATTCAGTTATATCAAAACATATATTTCTAAGCATATTTACATTTAAAAACACAAACAAATTAATTCTTTATTGTTATTGTCTTTAAGATAATTAATTTTTGAAATAATTACTGAGACTTGTACTAATTTAACAAAATGCGAATCGCATATTAGGCGGACGTATTGTACAATTTTACTTTGCTATGCGCACCTGTTGCTTACATTATTTTAACAAGATGGCGGACATACAGAATTATATTGTGATTGGCAAAAATGGCAAATAACGTCGTTAACGATCGAATTAACGATGGAGATCATACATTTAGAAGGAATTCATGAAATGTCTGTCAGGGGACAAAAATATTTATAAATTGCACTCGTCCTGCAGGACAAGTGCATTAAAATTTTCACTCGTCCTGCAAACACATGCACTTGTCCTTCAAATATGTGTGAAAGAAAGATTGCAAAGGACTGATATGACTAACAATGTTTCCTATATCACTGCTAAAATGCTGCTTACTTAGTTATTCATGCCAGCTGATCACAGAAGAAATGTTAACTTACTTTATTTATGAGGAACACAAAATAAATAAATGAAGACAAATTTGTTTTTTCCTTTTTCTAATGCTTGCGTGCTTTCCATTTCGGATGGTTGAACATCGCTTGTGCCCCCTTTAAAGAACGCTCGTATGTCAGACATTTTTCAGATGAAATTCAGACTGGTTTAAAACCGTACTTCGCAGTAAAATAATTCTTTAAAAAAATCAATACTTACAGTGAATGAAGTCAGATGGTTTCCTGTCAACATGGACGCGCAAAGTTTACACCAAAAAGCCAATATTTACTCGGGACACAGTCTCGCATAACAACGCGCACCTGCTGTATGAAATTTTCAATTACGATTTCTGGTTCATTATCGTTCTACTTTCGGAATAGATATGCTTTAAGAAATGATTTTATCTAATGAAAAAGAGTCTTACTGGTCAGAAAATACATATTTTAACATCAGTTTTTTTTCACTCGTCCTGTAGGACGAGAGCTTTAGGGAAATTCACTCGTCCTTTCAAGATTTCACTCGTCAATACGAGCGGATGAGTGGAATTTTTGTCCCCTGTCTGTGATAATCAACGATGCATAAAACTGTTTAAGATAGCAACAACATATTTATTTGTCATCTACTCAGTGGATGTATGTCACAGAAAGGAGTGTTTGCATATTGTTAGCCATCAATTTACTCGCAAGTTAAACATCTTACAAGATTATCGTTAGAAATTGGGATAAGACAAACATGGTTTTATTTATATGTTAGTGCATCTGTGTATAATCAGATTCATATGCATATATTGCTTTATTATGTTTGTCGTGCTGTACAGTGTATTGAAATAGCATGGAACTTAAATGTACATTGCAAGGTAAATATATTAATATAAATCAAAGTAAGTTAAATCCATCAATTACCATTAAATGTGCTTGTTTATATTTATTTTTTTTCCACAACTGCCTCTGATGTGATTACATGTTTCTCCCTAATTCAGGTATTCACGAAAGTTAACGTTTTTGCCCTTTTTTGCCTAAACTGCGCACTAAAATGCCCTATTTCAAAGTAATGCACCATGCCCCTTTGCCCTCCTGGGAAAAACACTACATATGTCAGACTACCCTTTTATGTCTTCTCTGTCTCTAGCTAAATACAGAGTACATACATATGTCTGACTATCCTTCTGTTTCTTCTCTGTCTACAGCTTAATACAGAGTACATTCATATGTCTGACAAACATTCTGTTTCTTCTCTGTCTCTAGCTAAATACAGAGTACATTCATATGTCTGACTATCCTTCTGTTTCTTCTCTGTCTCTAGCTAAATACAGAGTACATACATATGTCTGACTATCCTTCTGTTTCTTCTCTGTCTATAGCTAAATTCAGAGTACATACATATGTCTGACTATCCTTCTGTTTCTTCTCTGTCTCTAGCTAAATACAGAGTACATTCATATGTCTGACTATCCTTCTGTTTCTTCTCTGTCTATAGCTAAATACAGAGGACATTCATATGTCTGACTATCCTTCTGTTTCTTCTCTGTCTCTAGCTAAATACAGAGTACATTCATATGTCTGACTATCCTTCTGTTTCTTCCTGTCTCTAGCTCAATACAGAGTACATACATATGTCTGCCTATCCTTCTGTTTCTTCCTGTCTCTAGCTAAATACAGAGTACATTCATATATCTGACTATCCTTCTGTTTCTTCTCTGTCTATAGCTAAATACAGAGTACATACATATGTCTGACTATCCTTCTGTTTCTTCTCTGTCTATAGCTAAATACAGAGTACATTCATATGTCTGACTATCCTTCTGTTTCTTCTCTGTCTCTAGCTAAATACAGAGTACATACATATGTCTGACTATCCTTCTGTTTCTTCTCTGTCTCTAGGTAAATACAGAGTGCATTCATATGTCTGACAAGTATTCTGTTTCTTCTGTGTCTATAGCTAAATACATAAATACAGAGTACATACATATGTCTGACTATCCTTCTGTTTCTTCTCTGTCTCTAGCTAAATACAGAGTACATTCATATGTCTGACAATCATTCTGTTTCTTCTCTGTCTATAGCTAAAAACAGAGTACATTCATATGTCTGACTATCCTTCTGTTTCTTCTCTGTCTATAGCTAAATTCAGAGTACATGTACATACATATGTCTGACTATCCTTCTGTTTCTTCTCTGTCTCTAGCTAAATACAGAGTACATTCATATGTCTGACTATCCTTCTGTTTCTTCTCTGTCTATAGCTAAATACAGAGTACATTCATATGTCTGACTATCCTTCTGTTTCTTCCTGTCTCTAGCTGAATACAGAGTACATACATATGTCTGACTATCCTTCTGTTTCTTCTCTGTCTATAGCTAAATACAGAGTACATACATATGTCTGACTATCCTTCTGTTTCTTCTCTGTCTCTAGCTAAATACAGAGTACATTCATATGTCTGACTTTCCTTCTTTTTCTTCTCTGTCTATAGCTAAATACAGAGTACATTCATATGTCTGACTATCCTTCTGTTTCTTCCTGTCTCTAGCTGAATACAGAGTACATACATATGTCTGACTATGCTTCAGTTTCTTCTCTGTCTATAGCTAAATACAGAGTACAGTCATATGTCTGACTATCCTTCTGTTTCTTCTCAGTCTATAGCTAAATACAGAGTACATTCATATGTCTGGCTATCCTTCTGTTCCTTCTCTGTCTCTAGCTAAATACAGAGTACATACATATGTCTGACTATCCTTCTCTTTCTTCTCTGTCTATAGCTAAATACAGAGTACATACATATGTCTGACTATCCTTCTGTTTCTTCTCTGTCTCTAGCTAAATACAGAGTACATTCATATGTCTGACTATCCTTCTGTTTCTTAACTGTCTATAGCTAAATACAGAGTACATTCATATGTCTGACTATCCTTCTGTTTCTTCTCTGTCTATAGCTAAATACAGAGTACATTCATATGTCTGACTATCCTTCTGTTTCTTCTCTGTCTCTAGCTAAATACATAGGACATTCATATATCTGACTATCCTTCTGTTTCTTCTCTGTCTATAGCTAAAGACAAAGTACATTCATATGTCTGACTATCCTTCTGTTTCTTCTCTGTCTCTAGCTAAATACAGAGTACATTCATATGTCTGACTATCCTTCTGTTTCTTTTTTGTCTATAGCTAAATACAGAGTACATTCATATGTCTGACTATCCTTCTGTTTCTTCTTTGTCTTTAGCTAAATACAGAGTACATTCATATGTCTGACTATCCAGGTAACATGCAGTCCAGAAAAGTTTGATAATAATTGAAATGTTTTTTTTTTTAATTTTATTATAACCTATCAATCTGATGATTTTCATAAACATACACATTTTACCTGTGTCACGATGGCCAAGAAAAGAAAGACTTAAACAATTATTTTAATTCACATAATTTAAGAAAATTGGAAGCTGTATAAGTACCTCATGTGATTTGACATGAAACTGTCTGTCTTTTATTTCTTTTGACTTCATTTCAGACCCAGATGTGCTGGATACATGGTTCTCGTCAGCGTTGTTTCCATGCTCAGTATTAGGTTGGCCAAACAAGGTGTGTGTGGAGATATATTATTTGTAC
This sequence comes from Dreissena polymorpha, assembly GCF_020536995.1. NCBI lineage: Eukaryota > Metazoa > Mollusca > Bivalvia > Myida > Dreissenidae > Dreissena > Dreissena polymorpha. Next base: position 58,829,201 of record NC_068357.1, on the reverse strand, counting down.
TATACGATTATAAGGCATGTAGATCTTTACAGAAAACATATCTAGTCTATAGTTTGAATCTATTTATTTCTTGATATTTTATATCAGAGCTCCAGATAAGGGTCGCATTTTCGTAATTATGAATTATTTCCAAGTCCGTTTCGTATTTATTTTAAAATCTTGTATTATTAAGAATGACAAAATCAGGATACGAATATTATTTTAACATCGGTTCGTATTAATTTTTATTGAGTTCTTTTTGCGTATTAAAGGTCTTTTCGGAGCTTATATAGAATGGTTATCAGGTTTGTTTAACAAAGCGCATTTTTTCAAATAAAAGCGGCGTGTACAGTCTATCTGTCAAAAAACAATGGCGGCGCCCAGAGAGCGTCCTAAAAAACTGCAACGCGTGCAAAAGCATATTGTACGCAAATGAGCCGAAGTTGAATGTTAAGAAAGACATTATAGAAATGATCTTATACAATGTTGTATGTTCAGTTGCCAACACAGTCGGAAAAGCTAAAAAACGCGACACGACGGGTCCAAACTTTAACAAAAAAAAACATTGAACGAGTGAAAGGGACAATTCCCTTGGCTAATTGTTGAAAAGATTGAAGGGGAGACCCATTTTAATTGTGAAATATGTAAAAATTCATCGAGGCATGCAATCTAGGCACAGTTTGGGCATATGAAGGTATTTGAAAAATAAACTTGTATTATGTAAATACTGAATAGACACTGTTGAACTCATATAAATAAAGTTGCTTGTATGTTTATTTTGATTTTTATGCCCCCCTTTGAGGAAGAGGGGGTATATTGTTTTTCACATGTCGGTCGGTCCGTCCTTCCACCAGATGGTTTCCGGATAATACTCAAGAACGCTTAGGCCTTCATAGGTACATTGATCATGACTGGCAGATGACCCCTATTGATTTTCAGGTCAAAGGTCAAGGTCACAGTGACTCGAAATAGTAAAATGATTTCCGGATGATAACTCAAGAATGCTTACGCCTAGGATCATGAAACTTCATACGTACATTGATCATGACTGGCAGATGACCCCTATTGATTTTCAGGTCACTAGGTCAAAGGTCAAGGTCACAGTGACTCGATATAGTAAAATGGTTTCCGGAAGATAACTCAAGAGTGCTTACGCCTAGGATCATGAAACTTCATTGGTACATTGATCATGACTGGCAGATGACCTGTATTAATTTTCAGGTCACTAGGTCAAAGGTCAAGGTCACAGTGACTCAAAACAGTAAAATGGTTTCCTGATGATAACTCAAGGATAATTAGGCCTAGGATCATTAAACTTTATAGGTACATTGATCATGACTGGCAGATGACCCCTATTGATTTTCAGGTCACTAGGTCAAAGGTCAAGGTCACAGTGACAAATAAAATATTCACACAATGGCTGCCACTACAACTGACAGCCCATATGGGGGGCATGCATGTTATACAAACAGCCTTTGTTTGCATGAAAATAACCATTATTATTTATTTTTATGTCATTTAGAAAAGTTAAGAATTATTTTCCAAAACTTAGTAGTAACTTTAAGAAGAAAATTTGAGAGTTAACAATTATTTTTGAAAATCTGGTAGTAACGTTAAGAATTTCACAAAACCTTATCTGGAGCTCTGTTATATGCCTCATAATGCTTTACATGAATGTCCAATACTAGTATAATAATGGTATGTTAAGATTTTATTCATGTTTATATCATGTGTTGTTTTTCTCATTTATGAATATTCATGACTGCATTAAAAATGATATTAAAAGTGAAAAAGCTTGTCATGCTTGTGCACATTTGGAATATTTTGAGTCTCTACATGCACGTGTTTCAGTTTAATATGTTTTTCATGGCACACATTAAGTCCATGTCAGAGTTCATTGTCATATCTTCAGCAATCTTGCTCTGATTCTGTTATATTATCACACAGTTTACAGTCCTTAGCTCTGTGTCGGAGACGTAAATTACCTGGCACCAACCAGCCTATGACCTCTTTAAGTTGTAATGGGCTCCTTTGTTTTCTGAGCCAACTCCTGTTAGCCTCTGTATGTTAAGTAAGACAGACCAAATGATAGAAACAATGGCCAAAATGTTCAGATAGTTTTTAATCCTTCCTATATCAATAATTGAGCGAAGCTCTGGGAAATAGAGCTTTTTTGCTTGTTCGTAAAGTGTCGTCCTAGTTTGCACAGTTGAAAGAGGGATGACACTTTCAGCTAAGTCCTTATTTTTGTTTACAAAAGACTTCCTTTAAAGAAAAAAATCAGCAGAAAATGCAAACTGCACAGGCTAATCTGGAATGAAACTTAGTGCACATGCATTAAGCCCCATTTTCCCAGAACCAGACTCAAATATTGGTAATATTGTCCAAAATGACAATTTTGAACCCTTCATTTCATTACTTGTATTTTTCCTTCTGGATGTGTAGACTCCTGATCTTGAGAAGTTCTACCCGGGCACCCTGCTGGAGACTGGACACGACATCCTGTTCTTCTGGGTGGCAAGGATGGTGATGTTTGGGCGTACACTGATGGGGAAACTGCCTTTCACGGAGGTAAATGATATAGGCAGAAACATATTCAAGAAAGTTTACAAACATAAATGATTGAAAACATCTTGAAGACTAGTATATGAGATTTTTTTCTGGAAAAGACATACTGGAGAATGAAGTGTACATAATAAACATGACGTAGATTGCAATAAATTTTCAAACAATGTTTATTTTGATGCAAAATTAAAAAATGCAATGCAAAGTCCCAACGAGAATTTTGTAATAATTACATTTTAAATAAGTAAATAACTCCAAATTTAGCTTACACCTGTTTTAAAGGCTAAGATTAATCTTTTTGTGATCCCCCCACCCGCCGAATAACAACAACAATTTCTGTTTGCGGTAAACGTTCATTTGACATTTACCACCTCAGAGCATTACACTAATGAGATCGAAACAGTCCACCACTATACCATTGCTCAGTAAGCATAGAAAAAAAGGAAGGCAGAGAAGGAAAATAGGTGGGCCACTACACAGAATGGAATACCCCATAGAGAGATAAGACATTCCTTAAACGTAGCTTCTAATTACTTTTCACTTGCAGGTATTCTTGCACGCCATGATCCGTGACGCCCACGGGCGGAAGATGAGCAAGTCACTGGGCAACGTAGTGGATCCACTGGACGTAATCCAAGGCATCACACTGGAGGTGGGTTGGGTTATCTCTTTACCACTTAGATCCATATTTTCACGCATTTGTATTCCCTTAAAAAGTTATATATTTTTATAGTTTTCGCACTGTCCGTCAGTCTGTCTGTCAGTCTGTTTGACTTTTCGTGTCCGCTCTCTAATTCAAATAGTTTTCATCCGATCTTTACGAAACTTGGTCAGAAGTTGTATCTAGACAATATCTAGGTCAAGTTTGAATATGGGTCATGCTGGCTCATAAACTAGGTCACGGGGTCGAAGAAACAAATCCAAGGGAAGTAATAAGCTTTAAATGGACATAGTTATCTGCAAGCCCACGTATATATTTTTGTTAAATAAATCAAAGCGGTGCAGTAGGCGGCATTGTGTTTCTGACAAACACATCATGGTAAAAGGTTAAGGTCTAAGGTCAAATATACAAATCCAAGGGAAGTAATAAGCTTTAAAGGGAGATAATTATTCAATATTGAACATAGCAACTTGATATTTGGCATGCATGTGTATCTCATGGAGCTGCACATTTTGAATGGTGAATCTACAGTCACGGTAGTGGCTTTTAATTATTTGCTACTAAAAATAGAGATTTGTTAGAGACAATTATTTTCAAGGAAAGTAATTTATATAATTATAAATTTCAGATTATATATTTCCTTACCAAGAATTTAAGTTCGTTTCACAGTTACTGTACAGATATTTTATTTTGATTATTTATAACTAAAATGATTGATTTGTCAAAGAGTTTTTATGTCCCCCACCACTATAGTGGGGGACATATTGTTTTTGCCCTGTCTGTTGGTTGGTTTGTTTGGGCAAACTTTAACATTTGTCATAACTTTTGCAATATTGAAGATAGCAATTTCATATTTGGCATGCATGTGTATCTCATAGAGCTGCACATTTTGAGTGGTGAAAGGTCAAGGTCATCCTTCAAGGTCAAAGGTAAAAAAAAAATCAAAGCGGCGCAGAAGGGGACATAGTGTTTCCGACAAACACATTTCTGGTTTAAATGACATAATTATCATTTCTTTCCTGTACTAATTTGTGAATGGTAGGATTCATTACATACCTGTGGACTAATGTCCATAGATACATGATGAACTCTGGCTATGATCTCTTTGATAAACCTCAGGCCTTGGTTGTCAGTGATGTTTGACTTGGTCATTTTTGACTGTCTACAGACCCCCCCCCCCCCCCCTGATAAAAAGAAATTTTATTTCAAAGCGGCGCAGTAGGGGGCATTGTGTTTCTGATGAACACATCTCTTGTTTAAGACCTTTTTTACTATATTCAAGTTTTAAAGGTTTTATTTTCAACCCTCAGATACTGATGAGCATCAAACAGCATAAAACCTGAACAGACTGTGCATTACTTGCAGGCTGTTCTGGTTTGGTGCTGTTAGCCACCCACTTTGCCTCTGAGTTGGAAAGGGTTGAGGGAATTTTAGTATTTATGATTGTTAGTGTCCATGCATGAATAGTTGTATACATCTAGACAAATGTTTCGTATAAAGCCAAACTTTTCAAAGCAGACTATGTCAGGATAGGTCAATCTTTTAGTTTTCAGGCGTTTGGTTTATGAAGATGTTACTCAATTGTATTTAATGTTATTGCCATGAGAATGTGCATTTGTTTCTTGCTAACTGCTTAGGTCTGCCGATCATTCCGAGTTGAAATGTTAGGTATGTAAAACACAAAGCAATCAATAAAAAAAAAACAATCTTCCTGTATTTACAGGATCTCCACAAACGTCTCGAGGAGGGGAACCTGGATGAGAAGGAGTACAAGACAGCGAGGGAGGGTCAGAAACAGGACTACCCGAATGGGATACCAGAGTGTGGCACAGACGCTCTACGATTTGCTCTGATTGCATACACCTCACAAGGTATACTAGTGGTTAGGATAGGTTACATTGCCTCACAATTAGCCCTCTTTGCCTATCACAAGGTACGTGTATACTAGCAGTAATCCACATTAAAGTTGTTTTACAATGCTCACTCAAAGCCTTGTCATCAGAGCAGTATTCTAGTAATAAGGATGATGATGGTAGACAGTATACTCAAACCCGGTTAACTCACGGGTCGGGTTGACTCGCGGTATTTTATTAGCGCCGTCTAGATTTTGTTTATAAACAAACCTGCGTGACCTACTTGTCAAATCTGAAAGATAATATCTCTCGCTACAGGTTGGAATCAAATTTTGGTAATTGAATGTCGTAAAACTCAGACTTTAACTATATTTGGCTTTGTATAGTTCAGTTAATTGTCGTAACGAAAAAATACGACAGTGCATGAAAATAACTTTGCTATTTATTTTATTTGATATCTTAAATTCCATATATTTAAATTGTTATAGACGTTATTGATTGTTACTTTGAATGATATGTCAGAGCTTTGATTATTCATGTTAAATTTGATATTGGTGCTGTTTAACATATTTACCGCGAATCTACCTGGAAAAGAAATAAACAATAATCGCCGACAGTGGTGTTGGATTTTTTTCTACGGCAGTTAATTTTGAAGGATTTTTGTCATAAAAAGGCATTTGTGCAATAAAGTTAAGTATAATTGTCCTTTGAATCATTTATCAGATATATGAAGATGGTTTCTAAACGCAAGTGAATATTGCTGAAGTACCGCGAGTCAGCCGTGTTGCAGTATATATATTGTTGCACTCACAGATACACTACATGTCACATGGCAAATAACTGATGATTATCGTGTCGATATGCTGTAAAAAAAAAAGTGTATGCATGCATATCAATTGATAATACTAGTAAGCAGTAAAATGTATGTTGTGACCCAACAATAAATATTGTTATAGCAATTCTCATGGGCACTTTTAACCCTTTCCCTCTTAGATACGTATTTTCACGCACTTGTAGTCCCTTAGAAAGTTATATTTAATTTAAGACTTTTCTTACAAGATTCAAGTTTTAAAGGCTTTATTTCCAACCCTTAGATACTGATGAGCAGCAAAAATCATTAAACATGAACAGACATATGTTCTGGCTTTATGCTCTTTGCACATAGCCATTTTTAGCTCATCTATTTTTTGAAAAAAAAATATGAGCTATTGTCATCACCTTGGCGTCGGCGTCCGGTTAAGTTTTGCGTTTAGGTCCACTTTTCTCAGAAAGTATCAATGCTATTGCATTCAAACTTGGTGCACTTACTTACTATCATGAGGGGACTGCGCAGGCAAAGTTAGATAACTCTGGCGTGCATTTTGACAGAATTATGTGCCCTTTTTATACTTAGAAAATTGAAAATTTTGGTTAAGTTTTGTGTTTAGGTCCATTTTATTATGCCCCCCTTCGAAGAAGAGGGGGTATATTGCTTTGCTCATGTCGGTCGGTCTGTCGGTCCGTCCACCAGGTGGTTGTCAGACGATAACTCAAGAACGCTTGGGCCTAGGATCATGAAACTTCATAGGTACATTGATCATGACTAGCAGATGACCCCTATTGATTTTGTGGTCACTAGGTCAAAGGTCAAGGTCACGGTGACCAGAAATAGTAAAATGGTTTTTGAATGATAACTCAAGAACGCATACGCCTAGGATCATGAAACTTCATGGGTAGATTGATCATGACTTGCAGATGACCCCTATTGATTTTGAGGTCACTTGGTCAAAAGTCAAGGTCACGGTGACCCGAAATAGTAAAATGGTTTCCGGATGATAACTCAAGACGCATACGCCTAGGATCATGAAACTTCATGGGTAGATTGATCATGACTCGCAGATGACCCCTATTGATTTTGAGGTCACTAGGTCAAAGGTCAAGGTCACGGTGACCCGAAATAGTAAAATGATTTTCGGATGATAACTCAAGAACGCATACGCCTAGGATCATGAAACTTCATAGGTAGATTGATCATGACTTGCAGATGACCCCTATTGATTTTGAGGTCACAAGGTCAAAGGTCAAGGTCACGGTGACCCGAAATAGTAAAATGATTTTCGGATGATAACTCAAGAACGCTTTTGCCTAGGATCATAACACTTCATAGGTACATTGATCGTGACACGCAGATGACCCCTATTGATTTTCAGGTCACTAGGTCAAAGGTCAAGGTCACAGTGACAAAAATTGTATTTACACAATGGCTGCCACTACAACGGACAGCCCATATGGGGGGCATGCATGTTTTACAAACAGCCCTTGTTCCTTAAGTATCAAAGCTTTTTCTTTCATACTTGCAACACTTACTAACTATCATAAGGGGACTGTGCAGGCAAAGTTATGTAACTCTGACTGGCATTTTGACAGAATTATGTGCCCTTTTTATACTTAGAAAATTGAAAATTTGGTTAAGTTTTGTGTTTAGGTCCACTTTATTCCTACAGTATCAAAGCTATTGCTTTCATACTTGCAACACTTATTAACTATCATAAGGGGACTGTGCAGGCAAAGTTATGTAACTCTGACTGGCATTTGGACGGAATTATGGGCCCTTTATACTTAGAAAATTGAAAAATTTGTTAAGTTTTGTGTTTTGGTCCACTTTACCCCTAAAGTATCATAGATATTGCTTTCATACTTGGAACACTCGCAAACTATTATAAGGGTACAGTAAAAGGACAAGTTGCATAACTCTGGTTGTCATTTTTACGGAATTATGGCCCTTTTTTGACTTAGTAACTTTGAATATATGGTTTAATTTTGTGTTTCAATCCACTTTACTTCTAAAGTATCAAGGCTATTGCTTTCAAACTTCAAATACTTTCATGCTATCATGAGGTTACTGTACCTGGCAAGTTGAATTTTACCTTGACCTTTGAATGACCTTGACTTTCAAGGTCAAATTATTAAATTTTGCTAAAAATGCCATAACTTCTTTATTTATGATTAGATTTGATTGATACTTTGACAAAACTACTCTTACCTGACATACCACAATAGACTCCACCCCCCCCCCCCCCCCCCCCCCGAATCATCCCCCCTCCTCCTATTTTTTTTTTTTTATTTTATTTTTTTTTTTTTTAAGATCAACTCACAAATGACCACCACACCCTCACACTATACTATACCCCCCACCCCACCCCACACCCCCAAGTTGTTTTTTTTTTAAACGGTTAAAAAACACAAATATTTATTTTTATTATTTTATGTTTGAAATACCGTCCAACCATCGCACCCAGGAACCCCCCCCCCCCCCCGACCCATCCCCCCCCCCCCCCCCCCCCCCCCCCGAATGCATTTTTGCATTTTTTCCCGCATTTTTGGAAGATAATGTAAAAAATGTCCACGCCCCCACACTATACACCCCTCTTCACTCCACCCCTCCCTTCTTTGTGATTGAAAATGAGAGTCCCTTCACCTTTAAAAAGAAAATAGATGAGCGGTCTGCACCCGCAAGGCGGTGCTCTTGTTACTTAGCTTCTGAGTGGGAAAGAGTGAACTGATCTTTTCTCCTTTTTATTAACATTTTGTTTTAGTGCCTTTATGGAAAGATTGAAAGTATATGTTGTATGGTAAAGGGCGCAATGCCTATACATAAACTTAAGGAGAGATGATCAGAAGTCTGCTTATTACTAGAATGTTTTACTAGAAGTTATTTCTAAAACTAATTCAAATACTCATTTCTAGAACCTTTTCCCTAAACTTATTACTAGAACATGGAAATTATAACTAGGACCTTTTATTAGAACTTATGATCTCTTACAATAGTTCCACTAAGCTTTCGTTCATTTTACAATTTTGAAAAAACGATATTGTGCGATACACTGATATGTTTACACCTTATTGATAGTGTTAAACGTATGATGCAGGTCGAGACATCAATCTGAACGTGCTGCGTGTACAGGGTTACCGGTTCTTCTGCAACAAGCTCTGGAATGCCACACGGTTTGCGCTCATCGCCCTGGGCCCTGATTTCAAACCAAAGCCATCTGCTCAGGTACTGATCCTTTGACTGTTCCTTTAAACCTATTTATTTGAGCTTGATTGCATCGAAAGCCTTAGGCTTATTTCAAATGCTCTCTCAAATCTGTTTCCTGGGCCTAGAACCAGTACTTTGTGTCTATGGGGGATATCTAAAGAAAGCTCCGGCATTGGGTATCGAACCATTGACCTTCTGGTCGCTAGGCGGACACTATATCCACTCATCACAGTAACTTAAAACTCGTAGGATTGTGTTGCTCATAAATAGGCAATGCTACCACTTGTTATCACTGGGGCAGTGCATGTAAATTGTTTAAATTATAATAACTTGCATGTTACTTTGCAACATATCTTATGTGAGACAGTGGGGAAAATGTCAGGCACTTGCATGTTTAGTCGTTGGATCTATTTGTATAAACTATGTTTTATTGTTACCCCATACCATTATGATGTCTAAAGGCTTCACTGAAAATAATTTAGCATTAGCAGATCATGTGACATAGACACGGTGGAGTAGTGATGTAGACATAGTGACATACTTGTGACATATGCTTGTCTGTCAAAGATCAGACTCCCAGTCCAAGAAGTTCTTGTTCATGTAAATGCGTAAAAGATGTTTCAGATTGCAAAAGAATTGATTATGGCTCTAGGTTTATTATTAGTTAATAATTACAGCTGACTGGATCTGAAAATGAGATGGAACTATGGATCCTCAGTCGACTGTCATATGCCGTAGAGAAGTGCAAGGAAGGGTTCGAGAACTACGATTTTCCACTCGCAACCAATGCACTCTACAACTTCTGGTTGTACGAACTCTGCAACTGGTACTTGGTAAATAGACCGACTGGTTTATGTTCATATTTACCATTAGAACATTGTTAACTGCTGTGATTGTTCACAGCCATTGTATAAAAAGATATGTTCTCATGGTGGATGTTGAGACACCATGATTTGCAGTCAAGTCTTCATAATATACCTGTATGCTTTTGATCATATTTAACTTTGATTATTTATGGAAACGTTTTGTTATTTGTCTTGACAGAATATTGCTAAAATGAATTTAATATAAAATATTAACTTTTAGTTTGACGCTTTCAATTGCACCTGTAATTTTCAAGTCATCTCAAATTTTTAAGCAACACAAATCAATCTTGAGCATAAAGAACAATCTCATTGTTATCTACATAAGTTTCTACTAAGATGGAAATTGAGAAATATTTCTGTCATGTTATTTCCCATTTTACATGTTTAAGCATCTCATAAGCATCTTTGTACTTCACTGTCTCCCTCATTGTTTGTTCAGGAGAACATCAAGCCGACAATATACGGAACTGACGAGAAGGCCAAGGTAGTGTGTCAAGACGTGCTGTACACGTGTCTAGATACAGGCCTGCGTCTGCTGCACCCTTTCATGCCATTTGTGACTGAAGAGCTCTTCCAGAGGTTGCCAAGGAGATCTGCATCAGAACCCCCCAGCATCTGCGTGACCCCGTATCCATTAACAAAAGACGTGAGTAGTTTTAATAAACATGCTGTAATTGACGGAAAATGTATTGATTTTACGTGATATTGTTAGAATTTAAGTTTATGCAAAGATTTTTTTTTAAAGATTTATCAAATAAGATTAATGCGTAAACTGAACCGTTTTATCTCATTTGCAAATGTATTGAGCCTCCATTATATGAATGAATGTTTGATTTTAAGCTGTAACCAGTTGAAATTTTAACTTCTTTGATAAAAAACAACACTGTTCCTCTCGTATTAAACACAAATGACAAACATGTGTATAGACATTTCAAACCATGATTAACACTTACAAATTGTATTTAAACCTCACTCTGATGAAACGGGGCTTAAATCATACAGTAGCGTGTTTTATCAGATTAGCCAGTTCAATCCGCACATGCTTAGCAGGGATGACACTTTCCGACCAAAACTGGATTTTCTTTTTTAAAAAAACTTCCTTTAAACAAACAATATCAATACAAGCTGAAAGTGTTGTCCCCGTGAAACCTGTGCAGTTTACACTGGGACGACACTACACACATTAATTAAGCCCTGTTTTTATGGCCCCGGTAGGGTGGCATATAGCATTTGAACTGTCTGTCCGTCCGTCCAAAAACTTTAAAATTGGCCATAACTTTTGCAATATTGAAGATGGCAACTTGATATTTGGCATGTATGTGTATCTCATTGAGCTGCACATTTTGAGTTGTGAAAGGTCATCCTTCAAGGTCAAATGTCAAGAAAACAAATCCACAGGAAGTAATAAGCTTTATAGGGAGATAAAAAAAAAATTTAATCATATGGCAGGTACAGATCATTTTTTCAAGGGAAGTAATATTTTGTCAAGGGGATATAATCAAAAACAAAAATAAATAAAATCAGCGCAGTAGGGGGCATTGTGTTTTTGACAAACACATTTCTTGTTGTAGTTGTATTTCTAGTTTGATTGTTTACCTTGTTTTCAGTTTACCTGGCACAATCCTGATCTTGAGCAGGAAGTAGATTTTGTGCAGAACATAGTAAAGTCTGTCCGCTCTGTACGTGGGGACTACAACATCACCAATAAGATGAAGCCAGACTGTGAGTTACTGTGAAGTCATCTTCTTTTATAATAAAGAAATAAAGTACAGTTTATACTTCTGTATAATTAATAATGGTTACAATTTTAATTACCTTCTTGGTAAGCTGATATGGTTATATATTGGTTATGGTGCATAACTGGATGGAGATGATTCTATGTTAAATAGTTAAAATTCAACGTTTTGCCAAGATTATGTACAAGTCAAAACCTGACGTAATTGCTCTTTATGTTTGGACACTATTTGTATGCAAACACGCTTACAATTAATTGTAATAATTGTGCTAATGTCTTAAAATTTCCATGTTAACTGATCTTAAATGTTGGTGCTTTTTGGTATCAATTTCCACAACTTGATAGTAATAGTACAGTGATAAGGCTTACACAAAAGTCAGGGACTTGTAAACCTTAAGCTTCTTTTGCACACACTTTTAGGATTTCTATTTCACATGGTATTTTAAAATTTTACCTCACACATTACCCATACTTAAGATATTTATGTGCAATGGCTGTTTGTATCCCCATCAGTGTTCATTCGCTGTTCTGACGAGGAGACAGCGAAACTAGTGCAAAAACACACAGACACCATCAAGGTCATTACTCTGGCCGCAGACGTTAGGGTCCTCACAGGGGAGACGCCACCGGCAGGCTGTGCTGTACAGACTGTGTCTGCAAAGTGTGAAACACACTTCATGATTAAGGTGGGTGCTATACAGACTGTGTCTGCAAAGTGTGAAACACGCTTCATGATTAAGGTGGTTGCTGTACAGACTATGTCTGCAAGGTTTAAAACACGCTTCAAGATTAAGGTGGGTGCTGTACAGACTGTGTCTGCTAAGTGTGAAACACACTTCATGATTAAGGTGGGTGCTGTACAGACTGTGTCTGCAAAGTTTGAAACACGCTTCATGATTAAGGTGGGTGCTGTACAGACTGTGTCTGCTAAGTTTGAAACACACTTTATGATTAAGGTGGGTGCTGTACAGACTGTGTCTGCTAAGTGTGAAACACACTTCATGATTAAGGTGGGTGCTGTACAGACTGTGTCTGCTAAGTGTGAAACACACTTCATGATTAAGGTGGGTGCTGTACAGACTGTGTCTGCAAAGTTTGAAACACGCTTCATAATTAAGGTAGGTGCTGTACAGACTGTGTCTGCTAAGTGTGAAACACACTTCATGATTAAGGTGGGTGCTGTACAGACTGTGTCTGCTAAGTGTGAAACTCACTTCATGATTAAGGTGGGTGCTGTACAGACTGTGTCTGCAAAGTTTGAAACACACTTCATGATTAAGGTGGGTGCTGTACAGACTGTGTCTGCAAAGTGTGAAACACACTTTATGATTAAGGTGGGTGCTGTACAGACTGTCTGCAAAGTGTGAAACACACTTCATGATCAAGGTGGGTGCTGTACAGACTGTGTCTGCGAAGTGTAAAACACACTTCATGATTAAGGTGGGTGCTGTACAGACTGTCTGCAAAGTGTGAAACACACTTCATGATTAAGGTAGGTGCTGTACAGACTGTGTCTGATAAGTGTGAAACATACTTCATGATTAAGGTGGGTGCTGTACAGACTCTGTCTGCAAGTATGAAACACACTTCATGATTAAGGTGGGTGCTGTACAGACTGTGTTTGCAAAGTGTGAAACACGCTTCATGATTAAGGTGGGTGCTGTACAGACTGTGTCTGCAAAGTTTGAAGCATACTTCATGATTAATGTGGGTGCTGTACAGACTGTGTCTGCTAAGTGTGAAACACACTTCATGATTAAGGTGGGTGCTGTACAGACTGTGTCTGCAAAGTGTGAAACACACTTCTAGATTAAGGTGGGTGCTGTACAGACTGTCTGCAAAGTGTGAAACACACTTCATGATTAAGGTGGGTGCTGTACAGACTGTGTCTGCAAAGTGTGAAACACACTTCATGATTATGGTGGGTGCTGTACAGACTGTGTCTGCAAAGTGTGAAACACTTCATTATTAAGGTGGGTGCTGTACAGACTGTGTTTGCAAAGTGTGAAACACACTTCATGATTAAGGTGGGTGCTGTACAGACTGTGTCTGCAAAGTGTGAAACACACTTCATGATAAAGGTGGGTGCTTTACAGACTGTGTCTGCAAAGTGTGAAACACACTTCATGATTAAGGTGGGTGCTGTACAGACTGTCTGCAAAGTGTGAAACACACTTAATGATTAAGGTGGGTGCTGTACAGACTGTGTCTGAAAAGTGTGAAACACACTTAATGATTAAGGTGGGTGTTGTACAGACTGTGTCTGCAAAGTGTGAAACACACTTCATGAATAAGGTGGGTGCTAAACAGACTGTGTCTGCGAAGTGTGAAACACACTTCGTGATTAAGGCAGATGCTGTACAGACTGTGTCAGCAAGTATGAAACACACCTCATGATTAAGGTGGGTACTATGTCTGCAAATAATAAAGCACTTTTTATGATTGAGGTGGGAGTCTTATCTACAAAATAGTAAACCTGTTTTATTTATTTTTTATTGATGTATTGGCAAAGTTTGAATCTCACTTCATAATTAAGATTGATGTTGTGTCTGCAAAGAGTAAATGCAATTTATATGTTTCATCCATATCATTAAACTTGACTTTTCCAATTCCACTCCCACAGGACTTCATTGACATACAGAATGAGATTGGCAAGTTGACGAGCAAGAAAGACCGTCTCCAGGGGCAACTGAAGAAGATCCAGGACTCGATGGCTCGAGACGATTACCTGACCAAGGTGCCAGAGGGCATCCAACAGGAAAACAATACCAAGGTGAGATTAACTTAGCATCGAAGATTTCTAAATGTCCATTAAAGAAATTTTACAAGTTCATAATTCGTTCTTAACTTTTAAGAGTCTGGAAAGTTTATAAGACACTTTCTGCATTTATAGAGTTTTTTGTTTAAACGTTTTTTGAACACTAACATCCAGTTTTTGCAGAAAGTGTCGTCCCTTGGTTAGCCTGTGCTGACTCCACAGGCTAATCTAGGACGACACTGTACACACAAATAAAAAAATACATCAAAGTTTACCAGAGCGCGCCTCATATAATTGTGTCTTCTGTTTATTGTTGTTGTTTGTTGTGTCTTTTAAGCAAGCTGAGTTGAATGAAGAGATAGAGAAGTTGACTGCAGCCATGAATATGTTGTCATCTATACAATAACATTCACGTTGTTAGAGAGAGAAGTTGACTGCAGCCATGAACATGTTTTCATCTATACAATAACTTTCACGTTGTAAGTTTGCTGCAGCCATGAGCATGTTGTCATCAATACAATACGGTATCATTCGAGTTGTTAGTAGACTGCAGCCATGAACATTTTGTCATCAATACAATAATTTTGACGCTGGTAGAGACCACCCATATCTGTCTGATTGTGAAGAAAATGTGTTGTTTTTGGAATGAGGTTATTTTACTGACATTATTGATATTATTTTGAATAAACATATTGTAAGGTTTTCTTGTGAAAGAATATGTTTGAATACATCACTTTTATGATTTTTGCAGAAAAATGTTCACGACTATTTATTTACACCCTCAAAGATCGGTAAGATGCGTCTAAATAAATATATAATCATGTATGAAATGATTTGTGTTTTGAATGTGGTATATGGGGCTACGTATGTCTTTAATTTATTAGTCATTGTTGTGTTATGATTGTGCACGCAATTCTGTATCTGTAGAAATTTGTGTCTGTGCATCACAGTCTATGTCATCAGCTCAACACATTTGTAAAACGAGTCATGATCAATCTACCCATGAAGTTTCATGATCCTAGGCGTATGCGTTCTTGAGTTATCATTCAAAAACCATTTTACTATTTCGGGTGACCTTGACCTTTGACCTAGTGACCTCAAAATCAATAGGGGTCATCTGCGAGTCATGATCAATGTACCTATGAAGTTTTATGATCCTAGGCCCAAGCGTTCTTGAGTTATCGTCTGACAACCACCTGGTGGACGAACCGACCGACATACCGACAGACCGACATGAGCCAAGCAATATACCCCCTCTTCTTCGAAGGGGGGCATACAAATAAAGAAGTGAAAACACAGCAGTATAGTGTTTTTTATGCCCCCGGATCGAAAGATCAGGGGCATATTGTTTTTGGCCTGTCTGTCTGTCTGTCATTCATTCATTGTGTGTCCCAAAACTTTAACCTTGGTTAAAGTTTTGCAATAACTTTTGTATTATTGAAGATAGCAGCTTGATATTTGGCATGCATGTGTATCTCATGGAGCTGCACATTTTGAGTGGTGAAAGGTCAAATATATGGCTTCAAAGCGGCGCAATAGGGGGCATTGTGTTTCTGACAACACATCTCTTGTTTTCTTTAAGCATCACAAACCACTCTAAATTTAAAGAATTTACATATTTCACCAGATTGCCTCAAAGTAGTTTGGCTGTCTTGAAAACGCAGTGTTTTCGGTAGAAGATATTTGGCCACAGAGTAACGCATTTACTTGCCCATTCTCACAAGAAGACTTGACAATAAGGAATAGGGATCCACTCCAGAAACAAACTTAACGGCTGGTATAGCAAACTCATGGGTAAACAGTAAAAATTAGATTTAAGATCAAGTAGGCAAATATCAAGAGCACTCATATGAACAAAATGGTTCTAAAAAATATTCTATATTCTAAGATTAAAGGATTTTAAGGGAATACAGGACCTGTTCGTTGTGGTTTTCTAGGACATCTCTGACATACACAAACATGTTTATGAAAATACTTTTAAGTAAGATGCTTTGTGAATACCACCATGGCTATTAATGACCGAGTCTTTTGTCTGAATAAACCATTGTCGGCAGATGTTTTAGGTCAAATGGTTTTACCGGTTGATTGGTAACTTAATCTTTGTTAAAAGCATACTTTGTTAGCTCCACTGGCCAGAGGCCAGCGGGGCTTATGTCATGGTCCTGTGTCCGTCGTGCGTGCGTCCGTGCGTTAACTTTTTCTTTAAACGTCTTCTCCTAAACTACAAGTCCAATTCTGATAAAACTTCTCACAAATGTTCTTGGGGTGAACCTCTTTCAAATTTGTTCAAATTATGCCTCTGGGGTCAAATTTGACCCCGCCCCGGGGGTCAATAAATTGAACATATGCTTATATAAAGCCTATTTTGTGCAAACTTTAAAAACTTCTTGTCCATAACTATAGGGCCTAGTGCTACCACATTTGGTATGTAGTGACATCTAATAGTCCTCTACGAAAATTTGTTCAAATTATGCCCCTGGGATCAAATTTGACCCCCCGGGGGTCACAAAAATGAACATATGCTTATATAAGGCCTATTTTGTGCAAACTTTAAAAATTCTCTTGTCCATATCCATAAGGCCTAGGGCTACCAAATTCGATATGTAGTGACATCTAATAGTTCTCTACTTAGTTTGTTCAAATTATGCCCCTGGGGTCAAATTTGACCCTGCCCCGGGGGTCACAAAAATGAACATACTCTTAAATAAGGCCTATTTTGTGCAAACTTTAAAAAATTTATTGTCCATAACCGTATGGCATAGGGCTACCAAATTTGGTATGTAGTGACATCTAATAGTCCTCTACCAATTTTTTCAAATTATGTCCCTGGGGTCAAATTTGACACTGCCCCAGGGGTCACAAAAATGAACATATGCTTATATAAAGCCCATTTTGTGCAAACTTTAAAAATCTTCCTGTCCATAACTGTAGGGCCTAGGGCTACCAAATTTGGTATGTAGTGACATCTAATAGTTCTTTACTTAGTTTGTTCAAATTATGCCCCTGGGGTCAAATTTGACCCTGCCCTGGGGGTCACAAAAATGAACATACACTTAAAAAAGGCCTATTTTGTGCAAACTTTAAAAATCTTCCTGTCCATAAATGTATTGCATAGGGCTACCAAATTTGGTATGTAGAGACATCAAATAGTCCTCTCCCAAGTTTGTTCAAATTTAGCCCCTGGGATCAAATTTGACTGTTGCCCAGGGGTCACAAAATTGAGCATATGCTTATATTGGGCCTATTTTGTGCAAACTTTAAAAAAATTCTTGTCCATAACCATTGGGCCTATTTCTACCAAATTTGGTATGTATTAAAATCTTAAAGTTCTCTACCAAGTTTTTCAAATTATGTCCCTGGGGTCAAATTTGACCATGCCCCGGGGGTCACAAAAATGAACATATGCTTAAATAAGGCCTAGTTTGTGCAAACTTTAAAAATCTTTTGTTCATAATTATAGAGCCTAGTGCTACTAAATTTGGTATGTAGTGACATCTTATAGTTCTCTACCAAATTTGCTCAAATTATTCCCCTGGGCTCAAATTTGACCCTGCCCCGGGGGTCACAAAACTGAACATATGCTTACATAAAGCCTCTTTTATGCAAACTTTAAAAATCTTCCTGTCCATAACCATTGGGCCTAGGGCTACCAAATTTGGTTTGTATTAAAATCTTAAAGTTCTCTACCAAGTTTGTTCAAATTATGCCCCTGGGGCCAAAGTCATATATAAAAATGCTTACCCTTCCCACTTTAAGCGCCCAGTGGGACGAGGGATAGAAAGAGAAAGTCACATGCTTGAGTACATTTCAACCCATGCGCATTGCACGCTTTTTTTGCCTAAATAACAGTGGAGCTATACAGGGCCATCATGGCCCTCTTGTTGTATATACTGTTGTATAATCCTCATGCTTAACTGTGATCATACAACAAAATTGACTTAAACTTCTTTGCCGCTCTGTCCAACGGTCCGTTTACACAAAAAGTATCTTCTCAGGTTACTGAAACGTAACATATACTTTTGATGTGATTGACGTTGCAACATAATAATCATACTCTTATCAAATATGTCTTCATCGTTCTCGCAGTAGAAGAAAATACAATTTAATCCGCACTTACAAAGGATGCAATAAATTGTACTGTTTTGAGACCTTAATCGACAAATTCCCCCCACCAGCGCACAGTACGCTTTCATAGTTAGAGTCACACTGGCAAGGCCTACATAGGGTTCTTTCGTCATAAGGGATCACGTGTGAGAGGTATCATTCCAATTGAAAAAGTGTTTTATAAACGTGGCTCAAAATTGATTTTCTAAAAAACTGTCTACCGGGTATTTTTTATCGGGTATCGCAATTTTACAATACATTGTTCAACAAAACGTTTAACGATAAACGGGCTCTATAAACACGTTTGGTCCACTTATATAAAACTTACCAGTAACAGCTAGTTATTTGAAAGGTTGACCGGAATACGGATGGTCGGTAGTCAAAGTTCTCTTCTTAAATTAGTATACCGATTAAAGCATCGCATCGACCATTGAGTCTCTTGTTTCTGAAAGATTTTGTCGTGCACGATTGCGCTTGATTCTTAATATGCTTCAATCCGCGAAGAATGTTTCTGAGAGACCAAGCTTCCGTGACTAAAAGTTCGATTCCCCATATTTGTCAAACTTTGTGAACTTAATGAACATGGTGAATGTCGACAGCCTGAAGGGTGTCAAACTTGGGCTTAAAACGTTTGGTAACTAATTCATGGAATATGCATTTACCGGGCTCCGTCTATGCATGATTGTCATCGGCGATACTGTTTGTTTCTGAACGAAACTGTAAAGGGCGATGATGTTTATTTCTGATTTAAACTATCATTTCCGATAATATTTGTTACTCAATAAAACTGTTATTGGCGTGCATGTTTGTTTTCACAATGAAACAGTCTCCGGCTATAATTGTTTCTGAATTCAATATATTTCATCGATAATGTTTCAACGCAAAACAGTGAACACTGACTTTGTGTAAATATTTTGCCACGACTACGAGAAACAAAATAATACTTTTAAGCTGCGATGAAAACAGCTGTTTTGCGACTTCCACAACCTCAATCTTTCGTCAGGGACCTACGGAATCCGGATAGTGCCATCTATAATCTCGCCCTTATTTCATCAAGGGCGACACTAGACACACGAAGCGACGCACGATATATTTAACACGATGTATCGTGCTTGTGTAGGTAGCCCAATTTATCGCGCAAAATATCGTTTTCGCTTCGTGTGTCTAGTGTCGCCCTTTTGAACGCGAGACACGACCCACAAAGCGATACACGATATTTTTCGCGACAGTCGCGGCGACGCACGATATTTTTCTCGACAGTCGTGGCGACTCATTATATTTTTCGCGACAGTTGCGGCGACGCACGATATATTTAACACGATATATCGCCTTTAGGGCTACCTACACAAGGGCGATATATCGTGTTAAATATATCGCGCGTCGCCGAGACTGTCGCGAAAATATCGTGCGTCGCCGCGACTGTCGCGAAAAATATCTTGTATCGCTTCGTATGTCTAGTGTCGCCATTGATGAAAGAAGGACGAGATTATAGATGGCACTATCCGGATTCCGTAGGTTCCCCACCGCTGGCACGCATGCTAGCAACGGTCTATCCAGCATGGGATTAAGAAGACAAACCATTTTTGACGATGCTGGAACAGCAGCGTCCAAGGTTTGATAACCAATAAAAAAAATCTTCACAATGGCGACCTATGTAAAAGACCGAGCCAGTCCGATTGAGATAACTCGATTTTTCAGTTACTTCCCTTGGCATTCGCCACTGCGTAGGAGATTGCTCGTTGATTTTCATTGATAACATTCTCCTAGCATGAATGCGTTCGTGTTGATAAAGGTAAATATTAATAGAACAGCATATCCTGGGGAAACAGATTCAATAAGTGTATCAGAACGTTAATTTCAAATTAGTAATTTTACATCCATTTTATTTTTATGGACCAATGAAACAACTATATATTTTTTCTATTTTGTTTGATGTTTGTTCTCGATTTAGTAAATAAATTGCGAATAAAAACATGCAAAATTAACTTTTTACGTGATCACAAAACTAAAGAATGCGAACGATTTCGAACCTGCAAATTGTAAACGCTGCACTGCTATGATATATATAGATAAAACAACATATCTTAGCGTAATTGTCCGTCCCGCTAGCGCAGTGGTAAGGACGTTCGCTTTTCACCTTTACGACACCGGTTCGATTACCGCTTCCGGCGCAATGTTATATTTTGTATGTTTTGTGGTCACCACAGTGTTTTTTTCCGGATAATCTCATCCCCCCCCCCCGCAGCATTTGACCATATACAAAATTAAAAAAGTATTTCAGTACAAAACAAATAGCTGGAAATTGCAGCTATTATTCAAAATTCGTCCCAACTGTCGTCAATCTAATCTTATTAGGTAGGAGTGCTGGACACACTCCGGGACCCAACATTATGCAGCCTCAGCGCGGAGGTAACTCATTACCTTGGAAAAACACAAATACACACACTGGGTGCAGCTTAGGCGCGTATAGACTCAAACAAGGCAACAAACTCAGGTGCGGGCACAATCATTTAAAAATTACACATTGAATACGATATTCTAACAGAAATTACACAACCACCTAAGTGTACATACCATGTTTGATATTTCGTTCGATTGTTAGATTTCAGCATATACATGTATAAGGTCATTTCGCTATTAGTTAACTTATCCATATGTTCGTGCGCGAACTCGGATAGTCAAGTGCTCATACGATTGAGCTCACATGGTCCGGCTATGTGCTCATACCTACTTTCGAGAATCATCATGAAGGTATTGCCATACTTAATGAACAAGAATGTGACCCGCCTCCCAGTTTCGCTCAAAGGGTCAAGTTACCCACGGGTACTACTTCCCCGTACCCCTAAACTTTTTTTCGTACCAAAAATGTTTCGTACGCAAATTTTTTTCGTACCAAATTTTTTTTCGTACCCAAAATTTTCGTACCCAAAATTTTTATCGTACCCGATTGTTCGTATCAACATACACAATTGTGGTGATATAGATAAACTTAAATTGATGTTTTATATCCATCCTCTTCAAAAGCATCGTCACACCAGTACTGTCAGTACTTTGATTATTCTACCGTGGTCATAAATGTAAAATGTTTAATGAGCAACTTGTTTCCACCGTTTGTGGGTTACCGGTAATGTAGTTATGACCACAATATGCTTTCAATTATCTTTTTCTTTTGTTTTAGTAAACAGCGCGTGTTATGTTTGCATAATTCAATGACTAAGTCACCTTATGTTAGTTCTCAAGTACATAAAACATCTTTTTAATTGTTAAATTTATTCTTTTAAATATAAGTCTATTAGTAACTTAAGACTATTGTCTGTATTTCTAGCTGATTCGTAGGGCGTAATAATTTGGCATCGTATTCACGCCTTGGAGAACATTACATTAATTACCTATGTTGATTGAAATTAACATTTTCAATTTTTAAAGAAAGGAACTGAAAACATCATTCCGTAGGATTGCATTGTTTCGATTTGGGCGACATGCCCGAAAAATTGAGATGATGTTCGTTCGCGCGCAGATGCTGGTCCCGGTGCTGCCGGAACATCGCCCGGTAACTCTTGGGTGTCTCGCATTTTACGGGCGGCCTCAGGGGCGAAACCTTTGCCAGCGGCTTCCTACCGCCACCGCCAGTCTTACGTGGCGACGCCACCGCTTCAATGGACGACAGGACGGCAGCGTCCTCGGCCTCCTGGTTGGTGATAAGCAACGCCTGAGAGAGCCGGATGTCCCTCGAGAGTTGCGTCAGGTGGTCGTGCGCCCGGTGGTACGCCATCGACTCGGCGTCCAGCTGCTTCTCGTACATGTTGCGCAGACCTGGAGGTGGAGGACGCCAATAGAACTGTATCATTCAAAACATGCGTTACGTAGTAAACTCGATACATAGTATATGAACGTTTAGCTCAGTCACCATTTTTTTTCAATCTAAATCACATAACAAATCGTTAGGGTTAAAAAATGTCACATACGTCCATACATATATCGTCTAGAGAATAATGAGTTGTTTGAATTACAGGTATTTTGTGTGAAAAAACGGCTGCCTACGCAATTGTAACACAATACCCGTGTTGTCGCGGTAAGTGAATCATTTTTTTTTTGCATTTTATTACTATAAATAACATGAAATATGTATGTATACCCAAGTTTTTATTTCCAATATGTATGACAATGCACATGACCATGGTTAATCGGGGTGATAATTTTTTTTTATATCACCAAACGTCGTTAGCTAGCTGAGTTAATCTTACTATAAAAATGTGTATGTAACATGTGGTAGTTTCGGAGCAACTTACTTTCCATTGACCATTTCTCAACGGTAAGCTTCTGTATTTCTGTGCGCCATTCCCCGATTGTTTTAAGACCCGGTTCTTGAAGCGTTACGTCATTTCCTTTATGAAGCATCCGTATCTCAGCACGCATGCGCTGTAGATGTCTCATCAGCATCCGGTTGTAATCCTTTTGGCACTCAAACCTACAAACGTAACATATTTAAAATCAAGTTGCATATACTCTTTTTGTTGGAAAACAAATAACACGAAAAGATGACAAGGTTAAAACGCGATGACGACAACGCTCAATCGCGAGTACTAAAACGATCTACTAACGTCCAATTGGTCGTTGTCGGCTCAGGTATATTTTCCGTACCCCGGGCACGTTGTAATATTCTTAAGAGTAACCGGGGTACATGTAAGTAGTGCCGGAGCCGACAATGGACAATTCAGTATAAGTAACATCTACAGTATGTACACGCTTGCTTTGCGATTTCGTCGACGTGTTTTTGCGCGTCTCATCGTCATCATCAGTACTTACGTTTATTTGTGCATTATATTATTTTATTCAAAGCGTAACTGGTATCGGCCATCGGATGTTGGTATGTTTGCTTATTTGATGACCACTTTGTCGCAGAAGTCTTAATAAATGTGATATCGATTATAAGAAATATGCCTAACAGAGATGCGCCGCGCTCTGGAAAAACGATTCGTAAATGCATGTCCGCACAGTGTCGTCCCAGATTTGACAGGCTAATCAGGGACGTCACTTTCAGATTGCATGGAATTTTCGTATGAAGAACGTCTGTAATAAACCAAAATCCAGTCTAGGCGAAAAGTGTCGTCCCTGATTAGCCTATGAGGAATGCACAGTCAGAGCTGGGACGACACTGTGCGGACTTGTACTTAGCCCCCTTTTCCCAGAACGAAGCTCATGTGGTTTTAGCGTACTAGCGCACTCCTTAAATCCGTCACATTTATAAGGTTTTTAATGATATTTTAAATTGAAGGAAAAATCTGATCTAGACAAAAGCTCGGATACATCAGGCTTGGTTCAATATGCATTTGCCTACATATTTTCTGAACATTCCGATCATTTGGTGTATGAAAATTAAAGGCCTAAATTGTGTAATTCAGGGTGTCGTGCGGCGAAAACAATAAATTTATTAAATTAGTTTTGTTAATGAAATCAACAGTGACAGCCAAATAATCGCATTTTTTTTCAATAATAATGAGGATGCAGTCGCACCGCACCATTAACACCATGTGAGCTATTTAATTTGAAAGTTTGTTCAAGTTGTTTTGTCACGAAAATTGTAAAGCTCTTGCTTACTTGATCTTCCACTCCGTGCTCGACCCATCGGCGTGTTCGATATCAGACGACAGTTCATCCAAGATCGTCTGCCACTTCGCAGCCGACTCTTCCAATTTATCCCACGTGCGTCTCTCGTGCCTTATGGCTTCTTCGATATCCCATATGGTGCTGTTCATTGTTAACAATGCCATCTCGTGACTTAGTCGTGGTGAGGTACAAAATCGTACTAAATCACGTGCGTTCGTGACGTCATAATAATTCACTATGACGTAAATATTTATTACGTGTTTTCGCTGTATGGAATGGATTATCTACGTCAAATGTACATGTTATGTTATTCCATGACATGACAATCTCAATAAAGTATTTATCATACAACAATACCTATTAAATTTATAAACCACGATACTCGTTAAACATTCAATGCCTTTTAAGTCGATATACATGAAAAAGAATGATTGCCTGACAAAATGAAAACAACCACGCACGTGCTAACTTTTTGGAACGTGTTTTTTGTGAAATCTTTGCGGCCAAAACAGCCACCGCACGTGTTAGCTTTTTGGAACGTGTATTGTGGAAGCTATGCGGCCATGCATATCAAAATATGAGCCTCGTTAGGGTAAATCTGAGCTTAATTCATGTGCATTAACTGTAGTCCCCGATTAGCCTGTGCAGTCTGCACTGGCTAATCAGGGGCGACACTTTCCGCCTTAACTTGATTTTTTAGAAGAGACTTCCTTTAAACCATCGTCGGATACCCACGACTAATTCATTCCGTTACTCTCAAGCATTAAATGGAGAGGAGCGGAATGGGTCGAACGTGGGTATCCGACGATGCCTTTAAACGAAAAAATCCATAAAAGCGAAAAGCATGTGCGGACGATTTTATGAATTACACCCGGGTTTCCCAGCGCGATGTTTATGTAATCAATATCAATTGCTTTTTCTAGTGGCAGAGTTGACATGATCTTGTTAACTCATACATTGATTGGTGTTGAATGAGTGTGGACGGTGGATTATTCACAGCATTAAGGATTGTTTAAATTCATTTTCTACGTGAGTTATTCGTGTATAAAGAAGTTGTTATATAGTGAAGTGCTTGACATTAATATAATACATCGTCTTAATTAAATCGGGTACTTGCGGATATGTGTTACTTAAACTTATTGTCTTAAACGTCTAACTAACGTTCATTTCAATTATTTACGTCACACTAAATTAACAGTATACTTGCATACAGTGCCAATTACTAGCATACATATGTCTTACAACACCACAAAACGCACTCAAAAAAGCTATTAAATCGTCTTCAAAACGAAATTTAAGTTTAACTGTTGGGATATAATATGTGCCCAATTTTATTCAATGTTTTGAAAAGTTCTTATAGTTCTTATTTTTTTCTGAACACAAAGTATATTTTGTGTTTATAATTATATGAGCAGCAGAACCGTTAAATATGTATATACATTTGTATTGAATCTGTTGTAGAAATACAAGCGATTCGACAATGGAAATAGTAGGGGATTTCCAAAAAAATATAAATATATATTCTCAAGAGTTCTGTTTTTGTTTAATACAATACTTAATTTATCGAACACTATAGTAATGATAAAGTAAATAAGTGTACAGTAAACAGAATATAATAATGAATCCTCGTGCGGATGGTTTCATTCGTGGGCGGATATGTTATAATAAACTACGACGGCGTATGAATCTTTTTTTTTACTGCGGTGTTTCTCTATTATTGATTGTGTGCACTTAAAATACATTCGATATTGGACACCGTTTATTTTTCATTCAATAACATACCCAACCGTCTTGAACATTAAGTTCGCTGTTTTTATAAATACCGTACGCATAGTATTAATAGATATTGGTAGTCGTGCGTTGTAGTCGTGCGTTGTTGAAACTCTCACCCATTGAATACTAACGCTTTTTTTCCAGTAAGCAAACTAAAAACTCAGTTTATTTTTATTTGTGTTTTTGATGCCCGACGCAGAGAACAGGCAATGAATATAGAGCGCAAAACCTGTATTCCAAATTGATTGCCCTTCATGTCAACATTGAGACCGCCTGTAACAAATCTCATTAAACATGTGGCAAATTATATGTGACAGATTATATGTGAAGGAGTATATTTACAGATTATATGTGGCATTATATGTGACATTTTATATATGACAGATTATATGAGAATCTGTTCGGCCAGATGCTCAAGTACACTGTTGTAAAGTATGAACATAAATGTATATAATAATAATTGTATACATATATATCTGTTTGTTTCATCAAATCGATACATGCCTCAATGTTTTATGCTGTAAACGTAAAAATCCTAAATGGGTCATATACTAGTACATTAAGTGGAACGGAAGAAAAATATGCTGACGTAATGTTCGTAAGATATTACTCAGTGGGATACCAGGACATGACCTGATATCACATATAGCAGCCAATGAGAATATAGGTTACACGCATAGTCAATCGTCTTGTTGACATCATTTCTGCGTTGAATAAGACCAAGATCGTGAAAAGTCGCTGCACAATTGATGAAGATATGGCTGTTCAAAGCGATGCACCCCGTTTTGGGGTGATTTTGAGTTGCATACCTTGTTATATATATATTTGATAGTGAATTTTTGTCAAAAAAATAATTTTTCGTTATAATATGATTATTTATCATTCAAAATGATGTTTTCACTAATTAATATCATAGCAACACGCTAACCACCTGTGGTTGACATCGGTTAAAAGACAGTTCTACTTTGCCTGTTGTATTGTTCTATATTGGTTCTGTTAACAGTACTTTTTTTAATAAATTGAGCCATCACTGTTAAAACATAAAATTAACTTTAACCACGGTGTATATGCACAATTATAACAATGTATTTATTTTTGCCGAGATGTAAAACAAAATGCCTTGCCTTCAAAACGAAAATCCAGTGTAAGCGGAAAGTGTTGTCCCGCATTGACCTGTGCGGACTGCACAGGCTAATCTAGGACGTAACTTTACGCATATGCATTAAGCCTCGATTTTCCAGTACGAGGCTCATTCGAACTTCTTTTGTCTTATATAGGCTCGCATATGTCTACCCCTCCTCAGTGACTTCTTTTGTCTTATAATTATAGGCTCGCATATGTCTACCCCTTCTCATGACTTCTTTTGTCTTATATAGGCTCGCATATGTCTACCCCTTCTCATGACGCCACTTTCCAGAAAACCTTATTCGGAGTAGGCGTACAGGAGACCAGCCGGTCCCAGGATGATTTGTTACATCCTAGACTCGAGGTAGACCTCCAATATAGTGGCAGTGGCCCTGCTGGAACAACCGGAAGTGGCGCCACGTTCCGCCTTGACAATACTGCTTTCAACCAGGACATAATAAGAGAGAGGATATTGCACCTGGAAGCGAGTGAAAACGCAAAACATGCGGAGATTCTTCGCCGCGACATTCGCGATGCGGAACGTGAACGGAAGACAGCGCAGCTTGAAGTCACGTGCGAAAACTATAGGTCGAGGATCGTGGATCTTGAACATATGCTGATTCAGCGAAATGAGGCGCTGAGCGAAAACCAGCGTCAGATGACAACTCTAAACGATGCGTTGGACGATACTCTGGTTGAACTCAATAAGGTAGCCATCAGGGTTTTATGATTAACATACGATACAAGCGTCTTCATTGCACCTTGGATATGCACATTTTGATCGACTGTGTGTGTATATATATATTTAGCTAAATCAATATATATTTAAAATCCCAGACACGTGTTTTTACTTTTATTATATAATATTCACAATCTGGATTATTACATTTTACTTATATAACTATATATATACATATATATATATATATATATATATATATATATATAGATATATATATATTCAAAATTTTAGAAAAACAGAAAAACAGAAATAATTATATATTCTATAAGACTTTACAGGCTTATATGGGACGACACTTAAAACACGTGTTTTACAGGCAAGGGTTCTACAGGCAACGGCGGAGCAGAAGAGGGACGAGTATGCCCTCGAGATTAAACACATGCACCGCGAGAGCGAAAAGTGGTCCCAGGAAAAGGCGCAGTTGGAAGCCCGCCTCCAGGACCTACAGCTGCTGAATGCGCGTCTTCAAGACACCCGAAGTACGGAGGCTGAATGGAGGCTGCAACTCTTGGAGAGGCACGCTACTCAGGCGGCGAGGATCGGGGAGCTTTGGGCATTGGTCACCAACCACGAGACGTTACGGACGCGCGACGCAGACGATATTTCGACTCAAACAGACGTCGTGTACAATGAAGCAGACGTCACTTACAATGAGGCAGGCGTTTTTACAAACAAGACAGGCATTATTTACAATGAGACAGACGTTATTTACACGGAGCTTCGAGCATTGATCGCCAATTGCGAGACGCTACAGATGAGCAGGTATTCAAGTGCCTGTATGTACGTCAGTGCGCATTTAGAATGCATATTTGCAGTACATTTATTTTAGTTGCAATAGTTGGCAGTAGGCATGTTATTGATATTAAAGTACCAAGAGATAATGCGATAGCTAGAAAATATAAAAACGAAGTATGGGGTCAACCCTTTGTTGCATCTTTGTATTCTTCTATGTGGTTCATAATTGATTAATAACATACTTTGCATATGTTTGACAGGGGTCCCAATTTAATGCCCCTGTGGCACCCAGGGTCCAGGACTTGCAGACTCCGCCGGTAAGTGTACGTTAGATCGACATTCACGAAGCGCACCATCATCACTTATCAAAAATACATTTTTAAAGGCAGCGGATAATTACTTACGTAGAGTAATGTATACTAAAGTGTTTCTAAGAAATAACAGTTTGTTGTTTTCTTTTCAGCGTCGTCCCAAAAGTTCGAACACCGGTATTCCAACAAGATCAGCGA
The DNA here is from genome assembly GCF_020536995.1 of Dreissena polymorpha. Classification (NCBI taxonomy): domain Eukaryota; kingdom Metazoa; phylum Mollusca; class Bivalvia; order Myida; family Dreissenidae; genus Dreissena; species Dreissena polymorpha. The sequence goes on along the minus strand of NC_068357.1, from coordinate 58,800,171 downwards.
CTAGACGGACGCGTTTCACGATGACGAAGTCCGGGGCGCCCCAGTGCCGGCAGTGCGACACGGTATTTACAGACCGGGAACCATACACCGTCCCCTGCAGGTTCCACGCGCATGCGCCGGTACTCTACAAGGTGGGAGTTCGTCTGCTCCCGGCTGATATACTGTATTGGGAGAACATAATTATACTGTCTGTTTCAAGGTCCAGTCAAATTAGATTTTGCTTTGGCGTTAATGTAAAGTCGAAAAAACACCGGGGTTGTATGTACTAATTGCATAATGTTTATTAAATATCGATTTTATATTAATATTTTATGTACAAGCTTTCTTCCGTTCATACCTTTGAAATGTTTTAAATGCTCGCCAGTTTTATTTTCATTCAACATGTCATGTAGACTTCTAAAATCAGCATTTAGTTTTCGACCATGATCGTTTAATAAGCATTAACGGGCATAATCAATCAAGGACTCAAATAATTCTAGTCCTCCGATATTTTCAGATCTTGCACAAGCAAGAAGACCCCACCGATGCGGACCCACCCATGTCCGACAAACTGCTGTTCTGGCCGTGCTGTCAGAAGCGCGGGACCGTCGTACCCGTCGGCTGCCGGCAGCTCAAGTTCCACGACATTCCAGGAGAAGAAACCGATCGAGACTGACAAAGTTTCGGTATGGGCAAATGACGTACTTCTGGAATGCACCACTTGACGTAGTTCCGATATGCGCAAATGACGTACTTCCGGTATGCGTGCACGACGTAGTTCCCAAACGCGCTGAGGTGGGACGGAGTGTGAAGCGTGTTTTAATTAAGCATGATACTATACATATATATAAGAACTCGATCTTCTTAGCTCTTTTTGAATGCTCTGAGCTTTTATGAGAACATTCGTACAGATCAGTTTCTAAGAGTTGGATTATTGCAACTACCGGTAAATACTTTCTCTGAAAGTGAACCATTGTAAGTGTACTAATATAATGTAGAGGATATAAGTTTGTTTCGCTAGAATATCGATTTTAATCCTAAGATCCTGACATAATCAACAATTTCTCTGCCAAGACAAGCTCAGCCCTCCATATTTGCGTTCAGTGTGTTATTTTGGTATTTTTCAGACTTAAAGGTGAACAAGATGTTCCATAATCAAAGATATAACGTTTGGAATTACCACTATGCCGAAAAAAAATTCACTTGTGTTTCTTTATCGGCCAGCTGATATAACATTTTTCTTTATACAAACACAACTGGTATTTCCAGATTTAAGGAGTAAGGTTCTGGTTTACGAAAGCTGCCTTTAAGTAAGCAAAAACTAAACAAATGTGTACATATTGTTTTTTTGTGAATTAACAATAATAGTATTTTGATTGTTGGAAGTGAAAATGTATCAAACTTAAATATTATTTAATTGTAAGGCATTTGTTTTAAACCCGGTAAAGAAAAAATAATAAAGACACTTCTTTTTCATCGAGGAAAGCCGTCCGTATGACTCCATGAAAACGAGCGTATTAATGTAACATCTTCCTTAATTAACATACCAGTATCTTTAAAGAGGGACGATCAAAATACATCAAGCTGATATACCATAGGAAAACATAAGGTGCAAAATTAAGAGGGAATTGTATTTTTTATGAACACTTAATATAAGCCAGTTTTTAATGTCTTTCTTTGTGTACAACGTTAATTCTGCGCGTTTATTTCTGTACATAGTTTATAAATGTCATTAAAGATAGTTATCGAATAGTTCTGGAAGATGTTTGATTTTTCCGTGTACATGCGTGCAGACTTTTTTCTAATACTGATTTTGTCATAGTACAGATGTTTGTTTAATTATCACACGATTTGCTAAAGCTTAATGTAGCTTTTAACAATATGTTGTGTTATTTTTAAGGATAATTGACTACTTAAAAAAAGATTTGTGTACAAATACGATTCACGCAAAACTTTGTTATATAATTATACCGAATTAATTATGTTTTTATATCATAGCTTAGCAAATAACAGTTTGATTGTATAAAAACATAATTTTTAAATTACATTAAAAATCCAGCATCAAACTGCGGATTTTCCTTGTAAATATAAAAGGTTGCCTTATCAAGTCTTCCAATATAATGCTTAATTAACACTGATCATAACGCTATTTAAATATGCTACACTTGATGAAAGGGTAACTTAAATTTCGTGCAATCAGCATACATGTATATTGGTAATATCTCTCAGGTAACAACATTTTTCAGATATTCATATCTGTTTACCTTTGCATAATTGGTATAATTGGTCAACGAGACGCATAGCAAATGTAACATTTTATCACTTTTTTACTTGCCATTAAGGATTTGTTGTTGTATTTTGTCGCTGCTTTCAGTTTTTGTATACACTGTACTCAACAAAACACACGTATGTACGTTTCATAGTACTAATCTGAATGGTCTATACGAAGGCTTATAGAATGATAATGTCATGTACAAATTAACTTACGTTTTGTTGCCTCAAAGTTGGTAGGTGAAGAAATTCTGGATATCATCCTCGCTCTGGGGAAACGGGGTTAATGCAAGTGCGTGAAGTGTCGTCCCAGATAAGCATGTCCGCACAGGCTAATCAGGGACGACACTTTCCGTCTAAACTTGATTTTCGCTAAAACATTCACTTGCTTTAAACGAAATATACACGAATAATACAATACAGAAAGTTTTGTCCCTAATAAAGCCTGTGCGGACTGCACCGGCTAATCTGGGACGACACATTACACACATGCATTAAGCCCCATTTTCCCAGGGTGAGGCTCAGATTGTCTCCATTGTGCATCTAGCATCTGATCTTATATTTGTAGTATTATATAATGCGTAGTGTTTAAACAAAAGTTATTATAAAAGTGACCTGTTTTGTGTACAGTTGTTATTAAACGTAATACCGATTTATTATAAATGTATGTATACTTCCAACTACGGCTTTTTTATATTATCTCATTGCAAAAACATGCGTAGAAGGCAAAACATGGAACAAAGAAACATGTCCATTTCAGTTGTATGTAGTTTAATTTGGAAACCCAAGAAACAAGTCATACGCGCGTGATTTTGTTAAATCTTCTGATAAGAGAGAATATCTCAGATCCAACCAATGGAGATCCCAATGTGACCTGGCACTGTTTAGGAAGCGTACATGCGGTAGTTGTCTGGCAAGGGTTCTCTCACACAAGAGCATATTATGTTCCCAGATCAGTTGCATTCGGCTGACACTAAATTACAGATCGTATAGTTTGTTAACCAGTAATATTTATAAAACATTATTATATCCGGTATTTTCGACAACTTCTTAAATATTTTAGTGATTCAGTGTGAAGTAAGTGTATTTTCGTATACTCCAATTTAACATATATGTATATGAGATCCAACCCTTATTCGTGATAAAACAACTTTCACAGTTGTAAAGGGCCTTTGAATCGTAACGATTGATAAGTGGAACTTTCAAATTGAATTGTATCCTCCTAAGTGGAAAGATAAACATGTACCACTTAAGTTTCATTTAAAAACCTATTTCAAACAATATACTATAGCCGCATGCAGATTAAGAACACGGCGACACATGCGGTTTATGTTTATATATGTAATATAAAGGTGTACACGCATCTCTTACAGATGATATATTTTACCTAAGAAGGACGGTTTAAGAAATTTATCCTATTACCAGATGAAAATCGATAGTATAACAACGATCGTATAAACATTAGCTTTATACTATCGCTATTTTAAGATCAGATTTGGGTTTTTCCGAAATTAGAGAATCTGTTTTTGCCAACACGAGAAAAACAAAATCGTCAAAAAATGCGATATTTTACAATTATTAATCGAAAATAGGGAGGAAATAATAGGATAAATAGAATATTATGTGAATTTGGGATAAAGATCAAGTTTATCATGCTCGGCACGAACCATGATAGCGCTCGGCAAGCCTCGCGCTACATCGGTTCTAAGCCTCGCATGATAAACTTGATCTTTATCCCAAACTCACATAATATTCTGTATCTACCGGTAAGCCAAACATTTAAACACGAATCAAACATACAACGCTTGAAACAGATCAACCAAATGTAACATAGTTAAAGGTATTGATTACAAGGATTAACAAATCGTAAATGCTTGTTTTGGGGGCACGTTTGCAGTTGCGGCTTAATCTGCAAATTATAACAACCAACGTATTTTGGTAAAAGTACAATATTTCCAAAATATCTGGACAATTGAGGTCATCAGGCATGCACATAATATGTGTTTATAGGTCAAATGTTTTTTGTGTCAGATATTTGCATGACTTCACCAGGCATGCACATAATATGTATTTATAGGTCAAACGTTTTTTGTGTCAGATATTTGCATGACTTCATCAGGCATGCACATAATTCGTATTTATAGGTCAAATGTTTTTTTTTGTGTCAGATATTTGCATGACCTCATCAGGCATGCACATAGTATGTATTTATAGGTCAAATGTTTTTTGTGTGTCAGATATTTGCATGACTTCATCAAGCATGCACATGATATGTATTTATAGGTCAAATGTTTTTTTTGTGTCAGATATAGCTAATAGTATCAGCTATTAATATTAACTAGCGCACAGTGACAGTTACACTACGTTTAGCACCAACATCAATTCACAAGATGAGTTGTTGATGTACTAGTTTTTAAAGAATTTTAAATAATGTTTGATTGTGATTTTGTTAATGAATCTACCTTATTTATCGTTTTAACCCGCTTACTGGTATTCTAGCGTTTCCAAGTGTTAAATAAGCTAATACACTTGATTTTACACAGAATATATGCCTATGTCACTCGATGAAACCCATTCGAATACGACAACACTCTGTCATTGTCGGACAAAATGTCGGCGGTAAGACGCTGCTAGGGGTGTGTCGCAAATCGATATCTTGTTGGTTGATCGCGGGCTCATCAGCTCATTTGATTGACATCTGACTTATTGTCAATCAACCTATCACTGTTTGTTAATCGATCACCTTTGGTCCATTGATCTCTGTTAATATACCTCTTTAAGTTAATTTACCTCCTTTAATTAATATACATGTTTAAGCCGATTTGCTGTTCATAAATGTTGGTTAGTTTATAACGTGTTTGGCTTACTCAGACATTCTTGAGTCCGTTTGATTGAAGGAACCAGTACTTAATCCCTTTATAATGGTCCTGAGATCACTTGAGAACACCATCAAGTGGGCATTGAACCAGGGACCTCTGACCACTCTGGGTCACAAAGGGGACATAAAATCCAGTATGACCTTGGTTATAGGCGAATGCCATGATCAATAAACTTTATACAGACTAATTTACATTTTTCTGTTACAAAACAATACTGCGTACAGTATATAAATGCTTTTTAGATTTGTATGATTTGGAACATAATGTGTACATCACATACATATGTTGTCAACAGAGCATACACTATGATTTACTTACTTCCTTGTGTAGTTGTGTTGCAGGGGATCATGTGGATTCATTGTACATAGATTGCATAACCAACAACACAATATTTACTGGTGTTTTTGTGATTTAAATATTTGGCATATATCTGTACACATATTCTTTCATAAATAAATGCATCTCAAAACATTATATTTTATTGTTATTTTGTTCAAAATGCCATAGGAATTATTTTCATGCAAAAATTTTCCTCTACAATAATACACAAGTAGAACCATTGTTATGCCACAAAAACTCTAAACCATGCAATCCCAGGCAAGGTCCACATTTTAGTCACCTACACACACAATTACAGTAAAAAACTATTGAGTGAAAACTCTTTTATTCTATTTTAAGTACAGTGATCTCTATCTTTCTGGCCCCAAATGCAATCCAAATCTAGTTATGCATGTAAGCTACCTACACACACAATCGCTAATGAAATATCTCCAGTCAATAATACCCGCAAGGGGAGTTGGACAGTATAGATAGATACATCTCAAGTCAAAATCAAGTTATTGAGAGGAAACAGTTTGTTAGATACAATGTCCTTGACCCCATTAGCAGCAAATGCAATCCCCAGTAAGGTCTCTGTGCAAGCTTGCTACATCCAAAGATTCCTCAAGGTTGGTCAAAGTAAACTGAATTTAATCACTGGAACCCAGTTTACAACTCCAACCACCGGCTGCAAAACCCCAATTTATTTCATTTTATCCATTCTCATTGAAGGATTTGTATAATACGCACCAAAATTAAATTTACAGAAAGAAGCAATTATAACTTCACTTCTGGAATAAATTATAAAGACTTGTTCTGGTATGCATGAAAATAATTCCAAGATAAACAACACTTTTACACAAAAACAGTTTAAACATATTGCATGTTGTTACATAGTGAAACATTCATGAACAAACAAATTTGTTAAATTGATATCCCCGCTAAATAAACCGTTTATGGATCTGTGCAAATTGCTTGATATACAGTAGAATCATTAAGTGTCGGATAATAATAAATAGGTAACTAGTGACCTGAAAATCAATAGGGGTCATCTGCCAGTCATGATCAATGTACCTATGAAGTTTCATGATCCTAGGCGTAAGGGTTCTTGAGTTATCATCTGGAAACCATCTGGTGGACGGATAAAGACCCCACCACAACAGTACATAATATAATCTGCAAATGTGGTCCTAAACTGCATCCAAAAACGAGTCACTGTGACCTTGACCTTTGACCTAGTGACCTCAAAATCAGTAGGGGTCATATGCTAGTCATGATCAATGTACCTATGAAGTTTCATGATCCTAGACGTAAGCGTTCTTGAGTTATCATCCGGAAAACATTTGGTGGACAGACGGACTGACCGACCTTCCGACCTACTGACATGTGCAAAACAATATACCACCTCTTCTTCGAAGGGGGGCATAATAATTAAGTGTACAATATACCCCCTCTTCTTCTAAGAGGGGCATAATAATTAAGTGTATGGCAATTATTTTTTATGAATTGCAATGCTCCTTATTGATATCTGCACACACATGAAGTTTCATGTTGAAATCTTGTATCTGAGATATAGCCTTGAACAGTTACATCATACAAAAACAAGAAAGGGCACTTACTCTTAGTTAAGAAAGTGCAGGGTAATAGTTCTTGTGCATGGCACTTATTCCAATTTATTTTTTTTAACACCCACCAATGAAGTTTCATGTTAAAATTTTGTATCATCAAAGGGCAATAACTCTTATTTATGAAAGTGAAGAGCTATGGTTCTTAAACATGGCACTTCTCTTCATTAATATCAATACACCCATGAAGTTTCATGTTGAAATCTTGCATGGTATTTGAGATATAGCCAAGAATAAAATCATCATACAAAACAACAAAACGAAGGGCAACAACTCTTATTTAAGAAAGTGTACGGTTATGGATCTTGTGCATGGCACACCTATGAAGTTTTATGTTGATATCTTAATTTAGTTTCTGAGATATCGCTCTAAAAATTGTTGTGACAGACGGACTGGCAGACTGATGGACAAGACCAATTCTATATCCCTCTGCCTGTGGCCGGGGATAATAATACACCAAAATAAGAAGTTAATCAAATAATATCAAAGGAAGTCTTTAAACGATGTTGACAGACAATAATGCAGATTCTAGCAAAAGACCTTTAGCATGAAAACATGACTTTACTTACAATTGTGTCATTCCATATAACACGGTCACCAATGTGAAACATTCATGTTTAATACATCAAAATATAAAACATTTTTAGTATAACACTTATCGCATCAAATCCAAAATAATATATTATAGATTCTGCATTCTTTAATAATTGATAACCATTTTTAATCCAAAACCCGGGAAAACCAAACTTAATGCATGTGCTTAAAGTGTCGTATTGAATCTGCCTGTGCAGTTGAGGTAACAACAGCTGATCAAGAATGAAACTTTCCACTGGTATGTTGTATTTTAAATGAAAGTCTCTTCTTATCAAACTCCAGTTTAAGCCGAAAGTGTCGTCCCTAATAGGCCTTTACAGAATGCACAGGCTTATCTGGGGCCATACTTTATACACAGAAAATTAAATCCCCTTTTCCCAGAGAGAGGCTTATTTCATTATATAACACTTTGCATGCTGGGAAATTTGTCATCTGCTAAAATGTCGTCTGCTGATTTTCTAAAATTAGCATTTTCTTCGATTTTTTTCACAGAATACTATCAGAATAGCAAACAGTTTGGATCTTGATGAGACGCCACGTTCTGTGGCGTCTCATCTGGATCCAAACTGTTTGCAAAGTCCTTCAAAATTCGGTTCCCGCACTGAAAGAGTTATACAAAGAAAATTAACTCCCCTTTTCCCAGAGAGAGGCTTATTTCATTATATAATAACCTAGAAACAGTCAATGCTACAATCCTTTCATCAGAATCAGGACTCTACATAATGATACCACTTATCACTTCAAGTCTAGAATCATGGAGGTGGGATTCTCGAGGTATGCCTTCCACATGTTGGAGAATCTTGCCATGGTAGCGCCCTCTATAACGCGATGATCCGCTGACCAGCTCACCGCCATGATGTGGCGCGCCACTACGCTACCATTCTCATCAAATCTTGGAAGAGTCTAAAAATGAATTGCAAACTTTTTAAAATTGTGAAAAAAATATTGACGAACATATTTAAAATGTGAAAAGTTTGGTAGCAAACCTCTCAAAATTGTGAAAAATGTCATTCCTTAGGAGATGAATCAAGAGGATAGTTCAGATTAATTTTTTTTTTCTGTGTTATGACAAGTTCTCTTAAAGTAACCAGTATACATCAATGTATACGGTCCACATATATTCCCCTTAAACACAAAAAAATTCTCACAAGTTTCAAAAGGCCCAAAACATTTTTTTAGTGTTTCTAAAAGCTTAGCAAAGCCCCATTCTAGGAAAACTGGGCTAAATGCATGTGAGTTAAGTGTCATCCCAGATTAGCCTGTGCAATCAGCACTTGCTAATTAAGACTGACAATTTCCACTTATACAGAATTTTTGTTTAACTGTAGTCTCTTCTAAACAGAAATCAAGTTTAGGCGTAAAGTGTCATCCCTAATAAGCCTGTGTGTACTGCACAGGCTAATCTGGGAAGACACTACGCACATGCATTAAGCCCAGATTTTCCAAAATGCAACTCATAAGTAGAAACCGGGCAACATACCTGTATACGTCCAAGGGCTCCTATGGCTACTTCAGGAGGTAATATCACTGGTCGTGCATAGGTGCCACCAATCTGATGAAGAAAAGAAACAGGTTGGATTTTTATGCCCCCCTTCGAAGAAGAGGGGGTATATTGCTTTGCACATGTCGGTCGGTCGGTCGGTTGATCGGTCCGTCCACCAGGTGGTTTCCGGATGATAACTCAAGAACGCTTGGGGCTAGGATCATGAAACTTCATAGGTTCATTGATCATGACTGGCAGATGATCCCTATTGATTTTGAGGCCACTAGGTCAAAGGTCAAGGTGACCCGAAATAGTAAAATGGTTTCCGGATGATAACTCAAGAACGCTTAGGCTTGGGATCATGAAACTTGATAGGTAGATTGATCATGACTTGCAGATGACCCCTATTGATTTTGAGGTCACTAGGTCAAAGGTCAAGGTCATGGTGACCCGAAATAGTAAAATGGTTTCCGGATGATAACTCAAGAACTGCTTATGTCTAGGATCATGAAACTTCATAGGTACATTGATCATGACTCGCAGATGACCCCTACCGATTTTGAGGTCACTAGGTCAAAGGTCAAGTTCACCGGGGACCCGAAATAGTAAAATGGTTTCCGGATGATAACTGAAGAACGCTTATTCCTAGGATCATGAAACTTGATAGGTAGATTGATCATGACTCGCGGATGACCCCTATTGATTTTCAGGTCACTAGGTCAAAGGTCAAGGTCACAGTGACCCGAAATAGTTAAATGGTTTCCGGATGATAACTCAAGAACGCTTATGGCTAGGATCATGAAACTTCATAGGTACATTGATCATGACTGGCAGATGACCCCTATTGATTTTCAGGTCACAAGGTCAAAGGTCAAGTTCACAGTGACAAAAAACATATTCACACAATGGCTGTCACTACAACGGAGAGCCCATATGGGGGGCATGCATGTTTTACAAACAGCCCTTGTTGATTTACCAATCAAATGAACCTCACTCATACAAGAAGGGATACAAAATGTTACAAGCGACTTGCCATCTCTTCATGGTGAATATTAAATGCATGCTGTATAAAAATTGCAAACTTAGGTCTTCTTCGCTAAGTGGATATGATGTCCGCTTAGGGACCGGAAGGTCATGGGTTCGATCCCCACTGTGGGGTTCTTCAGATCTTCCCCATAGACACCAAGTACTGGTTCTTAGTCCCAGGAAACTGACTTAAGACGTTTCAAATAAGCCATAGGCTTTCTATGAAATTGAGCTAAAATAAATAGATTTAAACTAATGACAAACTTTCACAGTTTTGAGGTAGGAAAATGAGCATATCAGGTAACATGACCTTTAATCAAGCATAATTTTTTGAGAAAATGGATGTCAAAGCACACACGCTCATACACTCAAGCATTGTTATGTGTTATCAAGCAATACAAACTCTAACTGGTCAACATTTTCATAGTGCTTTATGACAAGACTACTAAGGATTTTAATTTAGAAGAGTTTTGGGGCTATTACTTTGTTAACAATCTACCCCAAATAGGCATGAGCACAGAATAATGAAATAAGGGCCACACACCTTTGGTCATTTTATTAGACATTGAATTGTAATTACTGATCCAATATTTGAAAGGGAGAAGGTACCTCTACTTACTGATCCAATATTTGAAAGGGAGAAGGTACCTCTACTTACTGATCCAATATTTGAAAGGGAGAAGGTCCCCCCAGTGAGTTCCTCTGTCCCAAGTTTGCCTGCATCCCCTAACACTTGCAGTCGATTAAGCTCCGATGCAATCTCAAAGATAGTCAGTGCTTGCACGTTCTTAATATTTGGCACCAGTAACCCATCTTTTGTGTCCATGGCAAGACCAATATTGTGTGAGGCCTGTAGAACATGGCATTATTGTGAGGCCTGTAGAACATGTCATTATTAATTAATTCATTATTTTCTTTAAAACTGTATACAACTTGAAAGAATTGAACAAAACCATTATTTTTTTAAAACTAATCTAAATATTCTAGAAATGGGCTTAAGGCATGTGTGTTAAATGTCGTCCCACATAAGCCTGTACAGACCAGTCCACACAGGCCAGTCCACAAAGACCAGTCCACACAGGCTAATCAGGGACAGAACTTTGCCCTTTAATGGTTTAAAAAAGTCTTCTAAAGGAAAATTCTGTCTACGCCAAAAGTGTCGTCCCTGATATGCCTGTCAACACACTAATTTGGGTAAAATTTAGGCACATGCATTAAGAGTTTTTCCATAACACAGCTCAGATAATAAATTCTGCTCTTTTAAACTGTACATTAACTTTGAAAGAATTAAACAACACCATTATTTGTCAAAAACAAGTCTGAATATGCTAAACTTCTTTATTGAAATGTTATATTGCCAATATATTTTCTTACCATGCAGGTGATATATTAACTATTTATTTGTATGTTTGTCTGTGCAATGTTGAATAGTATGCAATAATTATTTTGCAAGTGATATATGCACAACTTGCATTCCTTTCTTGTGCATGGCAGATATGTCGTTACTAAAAAATTCATACCTTGCATACGAGTTTCACAATTTTGATGTCTAACCCAGAATGGGATATCAACAGACCTTGCAATTTTTAATCTTGTTTTAAATATTTTACCACTTTAAACTTGTTATCTAGCATGCTATATTTTCACAACTTGAAATTCTCATATTGTTATTGATATTTTCATAATGTGTTTATCTAAAATTGCACATACTGATATTTTCACAACAATGAGCCTCTTTGTGGAACAAACTGTGCAAAATCCATTTCATAAAGTGGAATCACAGATTCGGTAGCTTGTGCATTCTGCACAGTCTTATCAGGATTCTGCACAGTCTTATCAGGGATGACGCTTTTTTTACTGGATTTTCATTCAAAAAGACCTCCTTTAAACAAAAAATTCCAATAAGCCAGAAAGTGTCATCCCTGACTAGCCTATGCCGACTGCACTGACTAATCTGGGATGACACTTAACGTATATGCATTAAGACCAGTTTTCCCAGAACATGACTGATTTTTTCACACAAAACTGTAGGTCTAACCTTGTATGTGATATTTTCACACTTGGCATCTACGCTGGAGTTCAGGATTGGGAAATGCCTCAATGCCATGGACACAGCCTAAAATGGTTTACAGATCAATCAATCATTAAAATGGTTCACAGTTTAATCAATCATTAAAATGGTTCACAGTTCAATCATTCATTAAAATGGTTCTCAGTTAAATCAATTATCAAAATCACCCTTGAAACAATCCATAGTAGCTTCAGAATACCTTGCAATTTATAGGAGTATTGTACACGAAACATTGTTTTCCTATGGAAAAAAAACACTAAATATATTGATATTTTTTTTTTTCAGAACTTAAATTATTTGTCAACTTGTGTGAATATGAGCCATGTGAAGGTCAAAGTCAGCTTAATTCATATGTATAGTGTCAACCCAGACTTTGCAGCTCATAAACTAATCACTGACAACAATTTCCGCTTTTATGGAATTTTTTGTTTAAAAGGAAATCTCTTCTAAATGAAAATCCAGTCTAGACGGAAAGTGTTGTCCATGAATAATCTGGGGTGACACTTTACACACATGAATTAAGCCCAGTTTTCCCAGAGCCAGGGCCATATGAAAAGAGTACTTAACTAATCAAGCAATAGCATTGACCTACCACTTGATGCAATCAAATGACCTAATTTTTTTAAACAGAAATCATTTAAAAGAAACTCACCTTTATAAATACGGGCATGTAGGAGAATTTCACACCTCTCTCAAGTGCCTTCACTTTCATATCCCTTCTAAATTTCACAAGAGCTGTCATGTCGATTTCGTCATAGTAACCGAAGGGAGGTATAGCCTGCGCAGCAGTCATCGTCTTTACCATCGCTCTCCTGATGCCCCGGATTGGCTCAGTTACGTCCTTGCCAATCACGGGCGGAGTCTGAATCTTTGGAGGCACGACAACAGGTTCTTGTGGGAGTGCAGTGGGTGGAGTTAAGGGTGAGATTTGGGGCCGGGGAGGGGCTTGGGTCTGGACAGTTGGTGGGGGTGGAACAATCTCTGGAAATGATAAAATGAGTATAATATCTTGTTTAAATTTTCATAATTTGTAGATCTTCAATTGCAAATGTTATTTTTACAACATATGAGTTGCGTTCTGTAAAAGCTGAGTTTATGCATGTGCAAAAAGTGTCATCCCTGATCAGCCTGTGCAGTTTGCACAGGCTAATCAGGGACAACACTTTCCCCTCTTAGGATTTTTTATGTTTAAAGAAAGTCTCCAAAAAACAAAATCCACTACAGGCTGAAAAAGTCGTCCATGATTAAACTGTAGGGACTGCACAGGCTAATCTGGGACAACACTTTAAGCACATATATTATGCCTAGTTTTCACAGAACAAGGCTGACATAACTCAAAATAGTGATCTTGCATTAAATATTTTGAAATAAAACCACATGAAAGCTCACAGTAAGGCTACATATTAAACAAATCTCAAAAAATATATCAACTTAAATTTTTATAAATCAAATTGAATTTTATCATATACATGGACGAGCTTCTTACAACATCAGAAACTATGCATGCTTTCATTTTTCACTTTCATATTATTATTAATACTCCTATACATTAACTAGCATTCCTTTAACACTGAATGAAAACATTGAAATGTACCAGTAATAATTACTTTTTATGCTCCCCCAATATTTATTTTGGGGGGAGCATATAGTCGCCGCTTCGTCTGTCCATGCATGTGTGTGTGCGTCTGTCTGTCCGTCCGTGCACAATTTTTGTCCGGGCTATTTCTCAGCAACTTATGACCGGAATTCAATGAAACTTAATGGGAAGCTTCACTACCAAGAGGAGATGTGCATTTTATCAGCGGGTCCTGGTCTGATGAATTTTACAGAGTTAAGGCCCTTTGAAATTTTCCATTAACTGTACATATAGTGAAATTCTTGTCCGGGCTTTTTCTCAGCAACTAATGACCGGAATTCAATGAAACTTTATGGGAAGCTTCACTACCAAGAGGACATGTGCATATTATCAGCCGGTCCTGGTCGGATGATTTTTCACAGAGTTATGGTCCTTTGAAATTTTCCATTTACTGTACATATAGTGCAATTGTTGTCCGGGCTATTTCTCAGCAATTAATGACCGGAATTCAGTGAAACTTTATGGGAAGCTTCACTACCAAAAGGAGATGTGCATATCATCAGCCGGTTCTGGTCGGACGATTTTTCACAGAGTTATGGCCCTTTGAAATTTTCCATTAACTGTACATATTGTGCAATTCTTGTTCAGGCTATTTCTCAGCAATTAATTGCCGGAATTCAATGAAACTTTATGGGAAGCTTCACTTCCAAGAGCAGATGTGCATATTATCAGCCAGTTCTTGTCAAATGATTTTTCACAGAGTTATGGCCCTTTGAAATTGTCCATTGTACATAAAGTGCAATTCTTGTCCGAGCAATTTCTCAGCAACATATATCGGGAATTCAATGAAACTTTATGGGAAGCTTCACTACCAACAGGAGATGTGCAAATCATCAGCCGATTATGGTCAGATGATTTTTCACAGAGTTATGGCCCTTTGAAATTTTCTATAAACTGTACATATAGTGCAATTCTTGTCCGGGCTATTTCTCCCCAACTACTGACTGGAATTCAAAGAGGCTTTATGGGAAGCTTAACTACCTTGAGGAGATGCGCATGTTATTTGTGGGTTCTGGTTAGATGATTTATTTAGAGAGTTATGGCCCTTTGAAATTTTTAAGTTGCTAAACCATCCATCGTATTATTTTGTTCAAAGTTATGCCCCTCAAGATGTGTGTGTATTTGAGATTTATTTACAGGTCGTCCAGCGCCTTCTCGACTACAGATGTATCGACCTGCCCCTGTGACCCTTTAGGGGAGAAAATAAGGTCATATTATACATCATAGCACGATGGCCAATGAGACCTTAATGTGACTAGAGTTTTTTTTTAATGGATTATATAGTGGTTTGCCTTTTATCGAAATGGTTTTTGCAGTATTCCTATTATCTCTAGGTTAGCATTATCCTTATTGGCATTAATGTTAATTCCTTATAGTTTGTGTGTGGTTTTTGTGCTCTCCGCCCCAAGAGGTGTTAGTGGGGGGTTCGAGCGGGATACAGAGGGCGCCCCGATTCCAGGGGCGCCCCTGGTTCTTTTAAATGCCCGGTGTACAGCACCCCCGTTTAACGTCCCTCGCGGAGGACTAGTTAGTACATAAACATAGATTAGTACAGATATTACTCTACAGCCCTGTGTCTTGGTGTAAATTCACATGGGCTCTCTCTGTTGTGCTATTGGATATTGTCAGGTGTTTTAATGGTGTTGCAAGGGTCAGAATAGTTTTGAAAGGTATTTTAGTTTAATATAGTAGAAAAGGGGCTGCGTTTGTGTGGTTGGACCGAGATGACTGGTTGGTTGTTGGGGGTACAGGGAGGACAATATCTGGTCCTATATTGGTTTGTTTTTGAGAGAGAGAGAGAGAGAGAGAGAGAGAGAGAGAGAGAGAGAGAGAGAGAGAGAGAGAGAGAGAGACAGAGAGAGAGAGACAGAGAGACAGAGAGACAGAGACAGAGAGAGAGAGAGAGAGAGAGAGAGAGAGAGAGAGAGAGAGAGAGAGAGAGAGAGAGAGAGAGAGAGAGAGCGCACGTTCTTCTTCCTGTTCATATTGCTAGTGGTTACACAGATGGTAATTATATGTATTAGTGCTTTTTGTTCAGGAGGGAATAGATCTGGGATGTTAATGCTGACCATCCCTCTTATTCGATCTGACCCTCATAGTGACAAGGGTAATACGTGCAGGTTAGCAGTACAAGGGTTACAATTCAGCGTCAAACGTAACAAGGCACAGGCATGCAAGGAAAAAACTTACACTACATTACAAGAAAACATCACCTACGCTACAGTAGGGGAAACAACAACAACAAATACCGTCACCATTCTCTTTTTATTTTTATTTTTGTCATGTTGGGTATGTCATGTCAACGGAGCCAGAGTGCACGGATGTCATGTCAACGGAGCCAGAGTGCACGGGCGAGAGATATCTCTTCAGGCGCGCCCTCTGGCCCATCCGACACGCTCTACTCAACATGTTTAAGTCTTGTACATATGGGAAAAAATGTTACATATATTTACAACAATATTTACACCCATAGGGGTTGCACTGTGGGTAAATTTGCCCACGTGTGCACTTACTGCGTCTTCCGATCCTGCGTGGAAGTATGTTGTCTGTGTGCTTTTCCCCTACCTTCGTCGTTGTTGCTGATTACAGCTTAAGAGAAGGAAAACGAGGGTCTCGCAGAACCCTGGGTTTTGTTACCTAGAGCGCTATTTGGTTGTAAAAGAAGGATTAGAGCTTATCCATAGTGGTCGAAAGGGGCCAAGTGACATATGTATTGGGGGGGGGGTACTCTTCCGTTGTTTTAGTATTATTAGTCTTTATCTATTTATTTATTGGTGTAATTTTCCTATATATCTTAAAGCGCAGACAAGGAAACCGCGAACGTTCGTTATAGACAGCTCCCTCATCTTTGCCTTGTTTATAGTATTGTTTATTTATGTATTGACGTCAACAAGGTGTTATTGGACACTGCATTATAATGTACTACCAATCCAAAGTACATTTGGACCCCAAATACAAATATAGGTTCTCGGCGTGCACATTACATGCAGTGTTTCTATATCTATTTATTGTTGATGAAAATTTCCTCTTGTCATAAGTACATAAGATAGTCATTATTAATTGGAATCTTTAAAATTACATATATCATGGATTGTTTTACGGTACAGTTTTAGAACCAAATTAATTAATAATAGTATATAAGTTCGAGCCGGGCCCAGACGAGTGGCCATATGGGCAACACCGGAGTGACCATCGTCCGAGACCCGCCCGTCATTAGTACATAAAGTTGCCATTATTGATCTGAGTTTTTATTTATTTTAATTTTCCTATAGGGCCGGGATAATATGGTTAGGTTCAGTTCGGGCCCAGACGAGTGGCCATATGGTGCACACCGAAGTGACCATCGTCCGAGTCCCGCCCGTCATTAGTACATAAGATTGCTATTATTAATTTGAATAAATGAAGCAGTATATAACTGACGGTATGTGTTGTTATTTCTATCTTTCGCTAATAGTCCAACGGAATATTATATTTTATCTAAGTAGCCCGTGTCGCGCAAAAATTTAAACACGTGCAGTCGCACAACAGGAGCGATTCCGCTTGGAGGCATCAACAGTGAGTCGCGATTAATGATAAGTGGGTTTTTGTAGGCCGCTATTACCCCTGCACTTAGTTCTAGTCTCTGTTCAGTGTGTTTAGGGCATATAAAGAAAAGATGTTCAAACGTGTTATGAATGTTGCACTGGGGGCAGAGGACAGTTTTGTAATAGTCGCCGTGCAATCTAGTCACCCTTCGGCGCATGCGCGAGTAAGCCCTGTCCTCACTTTTAATGGGACTATAGATGTTAATCTTATGGCTAGGGTTGGTTAATAGCGGTAAATTATGATCGGCGCAGTACATTGACCATTTGGGATCCTGTTCATTATACCCTTTTTGGTTAATGATCGCAATTAGTTCGCGCGCGCTAGGCTTTAAATCAGAGGGTAGACCTTCATGGGAACCTATTCTGGCAAGTTGGTCAGCGTGTTCGTTTTTGATAGATTTCTTAAGCTAAAGTATGTAGGTTCCTGAGTTTTAATGTCAATAGTCTCATAATATTTGCCTAGCTCGAGCACGTTCTGCGCGTACGGGAGACCACTCTTCTTTTTCCTTTTTTGGTAGGCCGGGTCTTCAGTAACACTAAGATTAATTGGGAGGTGTGGTCCCATAGATAGCATGCGCGCGCGGTATTTTAGTTGGTTAATTTGCCTTTGTTGACCCAGTTCTATCATTCCACATTCAGCGTGCAGCAGAATGGTGCTTGTAGATTTACGTGTACCAGTTATAATTTTAAGTGCTGTATTTTGGATTACTTGTAATTTATTGAGTAATGTTTTACTGGCTGAATTGTACGCAATGCTTCCGTAGTTTATTCTTGCCCAGATAGTGGCTTTATAGATACGCATAAGGGCTTTTTTATCCGTACCCCAGTTGTTTTTTTGGATGCATTTTAGAAAGTTGAGGTCCTTTTGGCAGCGTACAACTAGTTTAAGGATGTGGTCTTTCCATGTTAAATATTTGTCAAATGTCATACCCAAAAAAGTAATGTTGTCAAGAAGCGGAAGAGGAGCACCACATAGAGTAAGTTGTGGGGGGTTAGGGGTTTTCTTAGATCGAGTTGCTTTACGTGCATTGGCCGCTACTTTTTGTGCACTGGCAGGGAATAAGATTGCTTGGGTTTTTGTGGGATTTATTTGGAAGCCATATGATGCGCTCCAGTTTTCTATTGCAGTTAGGGCTTTTTGGATTTTAGTAATTGCTAGATTCGGCGATTTTGATGTGGTCCATATTGCACTATCGTCTACAAAAAGTGATAAATTGATTAGATCAGTGTTATTTTGTGAATTATGTGCCTTAATTTCTCTGTCTAGGGTGTTCATAGTCACGGAAAATAATATTGGAGATAGGACACTACCTTGGGGACAGCCGTTTATAGTCTCAACTGATTCTGATGTCACGTCATGCAGTCTCACTTTTATTTTACGCGTTGTAATAAAAGCTGCAAGCCAGTTGAGCATTTTACCCTCTATTCCTAACGTATTAAGTGTTTTAATGGCGTTTTCGTTCCATAGTTTATCGAATGCGGCTGTGAGGTCTAAAAATACGGCTGCTACGGTTTGACCCAGATTTTGGGCTCTTTTAATATCAGCTTCAAGGCGTACTAAATGATCTTCGCAAGAGTGGTTAGATCTACAGCCCGATTGGACTTCTGAGATTTTGTTATGTTTTTCTAGATACGCGCAGAGTCTCGGTTTTATCATTTTCTGCATTAGTTTGGTGAACGTAGAGGTTAAAGAGATCGGCCGATATGAGGCTGGAGAGTCTTTAGGCTTATTGATTTTAAGGATCGGAATTATTGTGGCCTCGTGCCATTCATCAGGAAGAGTACCTTCAGACCATGAGTTATTATAAAGGGCAAGTAATTCTTGTTTCCCCGAGAGTGGAAGTTGTTTAAGTATCTTATAATGGATGTAATCGTCGCCCGGCGCGCCGTTTTTGCATGTTAGGAGAGCTGATTCGAGCTCGAACAGGCTAAAAGGAGCATTGTACTTGTGAGTTTTTTCCTCGGTAAGAGATTGTAGCCAGACAGGAAATTCATTTTTTGTTTTTATTTTCTTTGCAATAAACGTTTCAGAGTAGCCTTCGTCCCTGCTTACTTTTTGATAATGTTGTACCAGAGCAGAAGATTTATCAGCGTTAGATACAAGAACTTCGTTGTTAACCCGAAAGATAGGTGTATTAGTAGGGGGTCTGCCTTGCATGCGCTTAACTTGATCCCATAGTTCTTTTCTAGTTGTTTTATGTGAGAGATTATTACAAAATTCGTTCCAGCTTTCTAATTTTGCCTTTTTTAATACTTGTTTAGCACTTTTGCGGGCTTCCCTATATTTGTCATACTTAGGTTCGGTTCTGATTCGGATACATTTTCTCCTACATTTTTCACGATATTTAATGGCGTCTGTGCATTCTTGATTCCACCATGGTACAGACCGTTTGAGTTTTTTAGGTGTTTTGCTTACAGGGATTGAGTTATCAAGCGCAGTTTTAAGTTTTGTTATATAGGATTTAAAGTAAGAGTTGGTGTCAGTATTATCTACATTAGGAAGGAACTCATTATTACACAGTTTTAAAGTTGTTCCATTGTTCAGGTGTGGCTTTGTGTATTTTCCATTTGTGTTGTGCGGACGGAAGGGTATTCTCTATTCTTGTCTTAATGTTTATTATGATTGGAAGATGGTCACTTCCAAACGAGTCGTCAATGACATTGAAATCGCTTATAGCTTGAAGATGGGCTGAGGTAAGGGCTAGATCGATCGCGCTGTCCGGTTGATCTTCGCGATCAGACAATCTCGTTTTTTGACCGTCGTTAAGGAAGTTTATGCTGTTATTGTTAATTAATTTTAAGAGATTTTCAGAGTTATCGTCGCATCGTGGATCACCCTCGGGGTTCCAGCAGGGGTGTTTTAGATTGAAATCGCCAACAATAATATTATTCTTTCTATGTTCAACTGAATGGAAAATTTTTGCATAATTTTTACACGTATTATCTTTAGTTTGAGCATATACGCATTGAATGCGGAATGATTGGTGCTTAGTCAAGTACAGTGTGAGGGCACACGATTCAATAGGGCAATCTTGATCAATGTTTATTTTAGTAAATGAAATGCCCGATTTTACATATATTGCTACCCCAGTGCCTATAAGTTTTTCTCTTTGTTCACCTCTCACAGGTTCTTGATATCCTTTTAAATGAACATGTCTGTGATTACTTTTGTAGTTCGTTTCCTGGAGACATACTACATGCACTTCGTTGTTATTAACATAATTTTGAAGCTCGTACATTTTTTAATTTGAGTTATGAGTAACCCCTCGGGCGTTCCACGACATAATTGTAAGACTGTTTATATTATGAGTATGAACTGTCGCAGACATTGGGGGTTTGGTGTGTTAAATTGACCTAACGTACGGGCTTAAGGCTACTGGATTAACTTAATATATTCCGTACGCGTGGCGAAAGAAGACCGGAAACGGCGGTGCAATCGCGTGTCCTTTGCGGAGGCTTTGGCGCATGATCGGGGTCGAGCTGTTACGGGCCATGCGTAGCCGGTTTCTATGTATATTGAAGGGAGAATACGCGGGGTGGTCGGATATCTTGTGTCGTTGCTGATGATGGCGTTGTTGCCTAGGTTGTTGTTGTTGCCTTGTTTGTTGCGGTGATGGTATAGGATTGAGCATTTTTTTAGGGTGATCTGAAGTTTGTGAGCTGGAGGGTAGCTTATGCTGTTGTTGTTGCTGATGGCAGAATGTATGTTCAACATTGTTTGTGGCTACATTATTTGTGGTTGATGTTGATGCCGGTTGTTCGGGCGGAGTAGGAGTGGTATGCTCAATATTATATTGCGCCTCATTTTCGGGGAATTTGTTTTTGAGTATGGACAAAATTTCTGTTTCAGATTTACCAACTAACTGTTTAGCTATTTTGGCAAGATAAGGTCGCTTATTTATAGCTTGAAGGTTATTGATGTATTGATTGGTAACCTTTAAGTTTTTGCTGTTGATAGTAGATTGGTATTTGAGATAGATCGGACACCCCTTATACGCCGCGCTGTGCCCGCCGCCACAGTTTGCGCATTTCCTAGCGTGCCTGGTATTGCACGACGCGTGCGAATGATTCCCCGCGCAATGTGGGCACTTCGCGTTATTGTTACAAACATTGGACGCATGGCCGAACATCTGGCATTTAAAGCATGGAAGAGTTGCTAGGAACGCGGGCTTAACATTGTGGCCTAGTATATTTGTTGGGGCGTTTTCCGTCTTGAATGTGACCGTAATGACATTGTTTTTAAGACCACTATGGACTGCTTCTACATTGGATTTGTTTTTTAGATCGTTTTTTTATTTGTCTATATCCGCGTTTTTGGGAACTTGGATGACACCCCTTGCAAGTTTAGTTTGAGCAATTAGCTTGAAGTCAAATCTATCAAATGAGAAATGTTTAGCTTGGTTGAGTGCGTCGTCCCTAATTTTGAAGAGGAGACCAGCTTTGGACTCTTTTAGGGGTCTTACTCTCTCAGAGCCTAGCAGTTTGATAAAGGCTTCCCCTATTGCCTTAGCCTTCTCTCGCGGGAAGATCACCGCGACAGTGGTAAGGCAAAAGGTAAGCCATATTGCCGGGGCATGTTTATGGGTTTCGGAGCATGATGGCCCGTTGGAAGGGGGAGTAGTCTGATTCGTGGTCGATGGGGTTTTGGTCATATTGTCATTAATTGTCTGGGGTGTCATCGGAAATACGCGTCGCTGAATACGGAGCCCCAGACTCGGAGTCAATTGGGATGTCCCAGGGGCGGAACATTGCGCGCTTGATTTTAGGGGTTTCCGTCATTAAGGTGTCCTTACTGGAGAACGACCTCTTCATTCTCCTGAGAACTTTCTTAAATGGCCCGGACATAGTAATGATAGGAAGTGCGGTAAGGTTTGATTAAGAATAATACGTGTACGGTAGTCGTTTTTCTTAAGTTTATCTTAATTATTATTTCCCTTGTAAAATCTCAGTCTTGTTTTCCTTAAGCTGTTTGTATGTAATGGAATGAAGCAATTGGGTACTTATGTTTGCAATTTCGCCGCTCGCGCTGTGTTTGGATTTAAGTTGATTGAGGAAAATTCTTTGTTCTTTACGTGCGAGTAGTTAATTATCTATCAATTATTTGCGGTTCGATAGGGACTTCGCGAGTAGTCTAGTAGGTCTTAATTGAGAACTAAATAGGGCCCTTTTGATCTGTTAATTAGTACAGCGGTAATTAGTAGTAAACAGATGGTCCCTGTTTTCGCGTTCTAGTTAGTTTATTTTCAGTTATTAGCGGTTTGATGAATGATTCGCGAGTAATCGAATAGTAAATGGTATCTACTTCTAATTGGTCTTAGCCTAATAGGGGTCTTTGGGGGCTTAATTGGTAGTCCGATAATTGGTAGTAAACAGAGGGTCCCTGTTTTCGCGACAATTGCAAATTGCAAGTGCTAATTGTTACGAGATCTCTAATCTTAATGAGCGTAGGTTTTTATACTGTAAAGGGTCTTTTTATATTACACAATTAAAGCGCTTATTCTGTATCTTATTTTCTTATCAAATAGCTTTTCTTGGAAAAATATTGTATGTTGATTAACTGAATACAATATTGAATTGATATAAAACCATGTATTATACTGTTTTCTTTTGTTTAAACTTTAAAAGTACACTCTAATGAAAAACTATTGAAATTGACGTGATTATCTTTTAAATGTTAAATTGGCTAGATTCTTTATGTCAGATAATTTCACAGTGCTATTACAGTAAAGACATTAAAATACTAATCGATCACTATCTTTCGCGTTCTTTTTTCAAAGGATATTACCAAAGATATATAAACTATGTATTGCTGTTATCAATTAAAAGAATCTCAGGTAATCTTAACCGAGGAAAGAATTTTATAATGTTAAAGTCACCTCTTTATTAAAGAAAAGGTTGGTAAAAAAAAAACGTACTACGCTATAGACTTACTATTTTTCCGTAGCCCTTCTTTTTCCCTGTTTCTACCGATTTTATCCACACAATTATCACTTAAATATTACCGTTCCTTCTAACACTGGAGCACTTGCTTTTAAATTAAACACTTAGATTTAATTATATTCCATTAATTAATTAAATAATTTTAATTCTTGCACTGAAGCACTTTAACGCTAATTACGTTTTTATTTAACTCCACTATTCGCCTTCAAATAGAAGATCTTATTAGACCCTAAATTCGATTTATTATTTCCAAATTAATTTAACTATTAATCCAATTTTATTTTATTAATCCAATATTTCCAAGATAATCCGCTTAATTTCACGACCTAACAGAATGCAACGAAAATGCAGAGGTGCGAAGAATACGTCCGAACACCGCGAGATGAGCGACACTAATGGGAAATTATGCCGCCCCTCAAGATGTTTCCTTTTATCTGAATATATAGCGCAATAGTGTGACAAAAAAAAACATTGGGGAGCATCACGCGTCTCCGACCGTTTCTTGTTTTACTGCTGACCCTTTTTGGAACATCTCTAGAATCCACATGTATGAGTTTTACTTGATGAAACTTGCGAGACAGTAGATCTTAATAATAAATATATCTGAGTTTAAATCTGGGCCACATGCATCCAAAAACTCTTTTTACTCAATCGAATCTTATTAAAAGCTTTTAAATACTTTAAAATCCACATTTATGACCCAATATTGATGAAATTTGTCAAAATGTTTATCTTTACAATATGTAGACTGAGTTTGAATCTGGTTCACATGTGACCACAAACTCAAGGTCAAATCATAAAAGCAACTTTTCTTACTCAGTCTTGATGCAACATGGTCAGAATGGTTATCTTGACCATATCAAGGTCATGTTTGAAAATGGGCCAAGTGGTGGCCCAGAAGCCCACATCTGAGTTCATAGCCATAGTTCATAACCAATTGTCAAAGATTTTACCAAATGACCAAGTTTTTAAATCCACTTGACCCATATACAAACATTTTATCTAGCTTAAAAAAATATAGCGAACACACAGATGAAAAATGTTTCCTCTTGAGTAGTAAAAAGAAAAAAATTAATGAGAGTCAACACAAGACACATGATTACAGAAGGCATACATTGGGGGACTACAATAGCTCACCATGAGCACTTTGTGCACAAAACAGTTAAGGACACAAACGACACATACCTGGTGTAACTTTCCTCTCACCACCAAGGTGCCGTAAGATGTCTTCTTTCAGAACTCTGCCTTCTTTACCAGAGCCTTGTACATCACTCAGTTTGATCTGAAACAGCATGGGGGTGAACATTTTAATGAGCCTTTAAAAAACTGGGCATAAAGCAGGTGCGTCAAGTGATATTCCAGATTGCAGTCTGCACAGGCTTATCAGGGAGGACACTTTCCGCTTGTATGGAATTTTTTGTTTAAAGGAAGTCTCTTCTAAACGAATATCCAGTTTAGGCGGAAAGTATACTATGATAAAAGTTGCCTGCCAAAATTTTCTTTAATGAATATTAATGAACCACCTGTAGACTGCTTAAACAACATTGACTGTTAACTTTTGTTGTTACATGTATTGCTAGATTGGCCGTTAAATTGGTTGACAAGGTTTCTAAATAGTGTTATTCTCCTTGGCCATTTTCTATGACCCAAATCTCACAACTTTATTTTCCTAGGCCATTTTCTTAGAACCAAAATCTCACAACCTTATTTTCCTGGGCCATTTTCTTAGACCCTAAATCTCACAACCTTATTTTCCTGGGCCATTTTCTTAGACCCCAAATCTCACAACCTGATTTTCCTTGGCTATTTTCTTAGACCCCAAATCTCACAACCTTATTTTCCTTGGCCATTTCTTTAGACCCCAAATCCCACAACCTTATTTTCTTTGGCCATTTTCTTACACCCCAAATCTCACAACCTTATTTTCGCGGCCATTTTCTTAGACCCCAAGTCTCGCAACCTTATTTTCCTAGGCCAATTTCTTAGACCCCAAATCTCACAACCTTATTTTCCAAGGCTATTTTCTTAGACCACAAAACCTTATTTTCTTTGGCCATTTTCTTAGACCCAAATCTCACAACCTTATTTTCCAAGGCCATTTTTTTAGACCCCAAATATCACAACCTTATTTTCCTTGGCCATGTTTTTACACCTCAAATCTCACAACCTTATTTTCCTTTGCCATTTTCTTACACCTAAAATCTCACAACCTTATTTTCCTTGGCCATTTTCTAAGACCCCAAATCTCACAACCTTATTTTCCTTGGCCATTTTCTTAGACTCCAAATCTCACAACCTTATTTTCCTTGGCCATTTGCTTAGACTCCAAATCTCACAACCTTATTTTCCTTGGCCATTTTCCTCACAGCTGGCGTGGCCAGGACCTTGTGTCCTCGGATTTCCTGCATAGAGGAAGATTCATCGTCGCTTGATGATGAATTATCGCTAGACTGACCGTCATCTGACCGCTCCTCTAGAGTCTTCCCTTAAAATTACAGCAGTGGCAATATTGACTTGATATATAACTCGGACCTTCTTTTCATGTAATAATAATGAGTTTTCCATTAAATACTGACAATTGTAAAAATGCTCCAGAATACAGATAAAAAAACTGACCACTATCAAAGCCAACATAAAAGACTGGTAAATTACTTATAATTTTACAGTAAATTGATTAAAGAAAAATATAATGAAAAATTCACCTTAAATGCAAAATGGGAAATGAAAAATTAAAATCTGCCTGTCAATCTTTCTTGCTTAGTTTGCAGAGTTTTAAAATGGAAGTATTGAAGGGATTCAAATGAAATGAATCAATAGACAGATATGAGGGGAAGTGAGGGGAGGTGCAGAGTACAAGGACCATAACTTTAACTTCAGAATTTATAGAGTTATTGCCCATTTGTAAATTGTCTAGTGTGAAGCATAATTACCTAAGTATTGAAGGCCTTTCAGACAAATATCGTAAATTGAAAGAGGACATTAAGAGTAAGTGCGTGGTACAAGAACAACAGCTCTATTGCCAGTATTGTTGAAGGTAATGACCTTTTTTTAAATTCTGGTCTTCGTCTGTCTGTCCCACTTCTACTATAACTCCGAAACGATTTCAATACAACTTCAAGTAATGAGAAAGCACTTTAATTTGCTGTATAGAGTACAAGAATAACTGTCACTTCAAATTTTTACACAGTATTATCCTTTTTGGGACAAAACTATATTTCAGGGGGATTTGGCACGTACATTTACAGTATTTTTTCTGTTTTTTAATTCATGGTTTTGAAAACATTGTGTACAGTTTGATTCACTACAAAATCCTAATTATCATTCACTAGCAGCATATGATTTCAGTGGTTTAGAACCTTTCAAGTAATCTTATCATCAATATCTCAACAAAGTACTCACGGTTTACCTATCTGAAATGAAAGAACTTAATACATAAAAAAAATTCATGCTAAATACTGATTGTTTTAACTTTATTTATGAAATCAACAAGTTGAAATATTACTACAAACATCGATACGATACCTCCAGACGTTTCAATCTCCACGAGGACCTTGCCGGTTTGGGCGATGTCATCAACGTCGTAGCACAGCTTCTTAATCGTGCCATCATAGCGACTCGTGATCGTGACGGAGGCCTTGTCACTCTGTACCTCACACAGTGCATCAAACTGCTTCACGTGGTCTCCAACCTTTACATACCTGAGACAGGTGTAAGAAATACATGTTTGACCCTTTACCGCTAAGAAACGCAATTTGACCTATTTGTTTTCCTTTAGAAAATCAAATTAAATCAAAACACTTTTAATAAATTCAAGTTTAAAAGGGTTCATTTCCAACCCAATGATACTGATGAGCAGCAAACAACATAAAACCTGAACAGACTGCGAGTTACTCCCAGTCTGTTCTGGTATTATACTGGTTGCATATAGCCATTGTCATTTTGCTACTGAGTTGTAAAGGGTTAAAGGTATAAAAGTAACTTGTTTAAAGGTGTAAAATGGACTTGTTTGCAGGTGTTTAAGAGAACTGTTTGAAGGTGTTAACAGGACTTGTCTACAGTTTGGTGAAATTACTTTTTTCAAAATAATTGTCATATATCCATAAATAAATGTTTGCATTAGGTTAAAAGAAGCGAAATTGACTAAGAAAAATGTTTAAAATATTGGTTTATTAAGGGATAATCACCATTCAAAATCAGTCAAATAATTAAGCTTTTGTAATGTTTATCCGCAATGATTTGGCATATAGAGCATCATTAATGCGGTTATGTTTTGCGCATGATGTTAAATGGCTGCGTGGTGCAGTGATAGCGGGTTCGCTTTTGCTTCCAGAGGTCCTGGTTTAAATCACCAGGATCCAATACTTTTTATTCAACTTGTTTGTGTTTAAGTGCTATATAGGTAATAATGTTTTTGCTAAATTATCAATTAAAATCTTTTTACTTTTCCTTTGTGAGCTGATTTACCAGTACTAAGTGCAAATACTTATGAAGGTAAGTGACAACAGACCTTCTTGAATCAGAGGTAGAGGGAGAATGGCCAATGGAAATATATACATTTGTAACTGTAGACCACTGACGATACTTACCATTCCTTGATCTGCACCTCTCTAATACCTTCACCAATATCAGACAGATAGAAGTTGACCAGCTCATTTAATTTGGCTGAAATGAAAAACAATAAAAATTATTGCTCTTTTCGGTAACATATCCATGTACATACATGAATGAGCTAGAGGACAATGATATTTAGCTAGAGGACTATGATATTTAGCTAAAGGACTATGAGATTAAGCTAGAGTACTATGAGAATTAGCTAAACGACTTTTAGATTTAGCTAAAAGACTATGAGATTTAGGTAAAGGACTATGGTATTTAGGTAGATAACTATGCAATTAAGCAAGAGGCCTAAAAGATTTAGCTAGAAGACAATGATATTTAGCTAGAGGAGTATGAGATTAGCTAGAGGACTATGATATTTTGCGAGAGGAGTATAATATTTTGCATGATGACTATGTGATTTATGTTGATGACTATGAGATTTAGCTAGATGACTGTGAGATTAAGCCTGAAGACTGTGAGATTAAGCTAAATGACATAAAGATTTAGCGAGAGCATTATGAGAATTGGCTAGAATACTATGAGATTTAACTAGAAGACTATGAAATTTAGCTAGAATACTATTAGATTTAGCTAGTGGAATATTAGGGAATTATGAGGTTTAGCTAGGGAACAATGATTTAAGCTAGAGGACTATGAGATTTAGCTAGTGGACTTTAAGGTTTAGCTAGAGGACTATGAGATTTAGCGTGTGTACTTTTAGGCTTAGCTAGAGGACTAAGAGATTTAGCTAGTGGACTATTAGGTTTGGCTAGAGGACTTTGAGATTTAGCTAGTTGACTATTAGGTTTAGCTAGAGGACTAAGATATTTAGGTAGTGGACTATTAAGTTTAGCTAGAGGACTATGATATTTAGCTAGGGGACTTTTAGGTTTAGCTTGATTACTAAGAGATTTAGCTAGGGGACTTACAGGTTTAGCTATAGGACTATGAGATTTCGCTATTGGACTATGAGATTTAGCTACAGAACAATGAAACTTAGAAGTGGACAACGAGATTGAGAAAGGGTACTATACTCAGAGAGCTTTCCATTTAAACATGTACATGTATTGTTAAACCTGTTATGTTAAACATGTATTGTTTAACATGTAATGTTACACATGTATTGTTCCCCTTTGCCTTATACATACCTGATGTCTGAAATCGGTGGTAGGGTAAATGCTGAGTCCCAGGAAATGACTGAGGCCCATTTCGACCAGTTAAGACAGTGTATCTACCACTCTGTCTTACCTAAAACAAGGACAATTAAAAAAAGATAATTAATGAAATTATACATATATCCTTCTAAAAAATATAACCTCCTATTAGAGCCTTTTTTGGTCATATTACAAACAATTACATAAGAAACAAAGTTACCATAAGAAAAAAAGTATATTTTTTCCCTAATTCAATCCCAAATTGCCAATTGATGGTTTGAGTTTCAGATGTTTTGTAAGCCAGCTGCTAAGTATAGAAAACAGAATTTGAAAAGTAAATTGACCCTTAAAAGCTAATATCATGCGTATAGGTATTATTCTCAAAATGTTGAGAAAAAGTCCTGAATTTTCAGCTAAAAGCAACAGTTATAGAGATGGAAATCAGAGAGCAGCCTTTTAGCCCATGGCTCCTAAAATGTGTGCAGGGTTCTAAGAAACAAAACAAATAAGTATTGAAATATGGTGTGCAACCATGGCCAATTATTACTTGAAAACCTTGCAATAACATATCATTGTCAAAACTGACAGGTTCATCATTAATTTACTTTAACGTTTATGAACATATCCTAATATTTAAGAGAAAATAACAATCTTGTCTTCCAGTGAATAAAAACATTTTAAGAAACAGGCTAAATATTTAACAGTCTAAATAATTAGATGTTTTACACAAGATGATCCTGTCATGTTCACACTTCAACTTGAAAACAAGAGCTGTCTCCATAGGATGACATATGCCTCGGATAAACGCTTTGATAGAAATAATGAGCATTTTTCGAAACCTAAACGCATTTTTCCAAACCTAAACGCGGACCCTTCGTTCAAGGTCAAGGTCAAAGAGGTAAAAATTTGTGGGCCTATGGAAAGGCCTTGTTCATTTACACATGCATACCAAATATGAATGTTACATCTGAAGCGACATAGAAGTTATGAGCATTTTTCGAAACCTAAACGCAAAGTGTGACGGACGAACAGACAGACAGACGGACGGACGGACAGACAGACAGACAGACGGACAGACAGACAGATGGACAGTGCCATCACTATATGCCCTCCTTTGAGGGCATAAAAAGTTACATTAATGATTTTTTTTAAATTAATATAAGCAATTTTTTTTATCAAAAACAAGCTAGAGGAATGTAAAGTGAAACAAATTCCATCAAGTTATAACTAATCAAATCTTTAACGGAAGAAAAATAGTATAATAATTTATATTTCTCAATATTTTTGTTGTTGTTTAAAAAGTGTTATCATCTGGAATGTTTATTTTACGCATAGTTAAAAATTAGTGCTTGATGTTCAATGAAACTTAGCCGTGTGCCTCATATTAAACCAACATCATGTTAAAAAAAATTTGGCATCCCCCATTACAAGTACATCTTGGATTTTCACAATTTCACATTTACTAATTTATATAAAAATGGTTATTCATAGAAAAAGATGCAAACAGTCCATAGGCTCAGCCTCCTGTATGAATTGCTTAGAGTAATATCATTGTTGAAAATTGTAGAGCTTAGCTTTCATTTGAATGCTATTCAATATATAACCTTACACTTATATTGTTCTTAAGTCAACTGACTATCTACATTTGTATTACAAACCACTACCCTGTGACAATACAACAATAAAACACAAAGTGGAATTGCTTGTGGATATATAACTTTGTTTGACAAAATGCATATTCTCCAAATATTCATGGTTATAGTGATTTTTAGATGCATTATAAACTAGATTTTTGGTTCTAAGTAAACTTCTCTGGGGAAAAAAACACCTTTTTCAGATTCTTTGGTTTGTACATACAGGGACTGCCATATAAAAAATGTCAAAGATACTTCCTGAGTACAATTATTCATAATTCTGTCTAATATATCTTATTGTGTTTCCCAAAAGTATTTGATAGTATGGTCTGTTTGCTATATACCCAACAGTCTCAAACAGCTTATTTCAGCATGCAATCAATTTACTATGTGAATGTTGACTATGTAAATATTCATGCCAGAAATTGTCAGGTCCAAATCCGGGCATTCCATTGAAAATGTCGTGACATTAAACAAACAAGAGGGCCATGGGCCCTAAGGCGCTAACCTGAGACCCAAAGGAACTAAACTATTTTGGGAAGGTGGAGTTCAAAATAATAAAAGTACTTCATACAGACCGGCATACATACTTAACTTGCGCTTTATAGTTCGATTATTTAGTGTAAAATCTTCAAAAGAGGACGAGTGCTGAGCAGACAGGCGGTGGTACAGACTTAGTGTGCTCTATTATTAAAATACGTTTTCACTGTTTTTGCATTCAAAGTTATTTAGAACAATGATACTCTGATTTTCAAGTAATACTGCATTTCACATATCATACATGACGTCTGTATATAAAATTAATAAGAATAATGGTATTTCTGACATTCACATAATACTGTATTTCACATATCGTCCATGTAGGTCTACATGACTTTTGTACATCAATCTGTATTTATGATTTAAAATGAAATTTCATACTTCATTTAAGAGTTATTTTTTGTTAATTATTCACATTTGTAAGTGTTGTTTGTAAACAATTCCTCTGAGCTTCTACTCTTTATTAACAACCAATGCAAAACTAAAATGCATTTTAATTGTGAAATTTATTCTCAAATACAAGCTGCATTTAATATCATAAGTATCGTAAATAGTTGGTTTTAAGTACATTTTTCTCTATCTCTTTAATTCTTGAACAAAGTATATCTGTGATATGATATGTGTACATGTAGACACGATAGTTTTTTGTCAATAAATGTTCAACAGCAAAGTTGGAGAATATTTCAATCTATTTTTTATTGATCAATATAATTGAATTTTGACAACAGTTGTTGCCTGAGCTGTAAAGGATATTTTTACGTACATATCTTTACTTTTTCTTCTTGATATTCATAATATACACTGGGACTTTGTGATAGTTATAAGTTAAATAATAGCCATATTGAGTAAGTTCAACCAGGCATCACTGTTCTTAAAGCTAAGAAATATGAAATATCATGCCCATTAAATTTATATATACATTTCTTGGAAATATATAAGTACATAATTTTGCTATTTCAAGAGCTTGCTTCGATGTTGTAATCTGTTCTTTTAATGCAGTCAGCATGCTGATTTTTATACGAGAATAAATGCCAGACAGATGTATTTATGTGTTTATCTCAATATTGATACCACTGTATAGCAATTGCTGTTCCATGCTGTTCACTGCAAAGGGCTGTAAACAAGGGGTTAGGCATCAAGCAACTGTCAGAGATAATAAGGTACCTGCTGTGGCTTATGGTTATTTCATTGGTCTGCTGTCATTAAATTACATGCAACAAAATGTGTGAAAAGTTGCCAGCACAGGAATTTGGGGCCTGACTCTAAACCGTTATATACAGTTGTTTCTCCCCTAAGTAATTTTCTGTGAAATCAATATTTCTACTTACAATTTTGAGATTATTTAATAAAGGGTTTTCAGATGGCAAAAATATGTTTGTTGCACTTCATCCCCAACCAATCATAAACATAATAATCCTCTTCAGAAAGGAACAAAAAATAAATATATAAAAAATTGGCAATTTAACTGTATATCTTATCGGAAGAATTAATATTCACATGACTGCATGGAGATCATGAATATCATAATATGCATAAATTTCATTCAACATGTAAATCTGTAATTTGATAGTAGAGTGTAAACAAGGTTACACTATAAAGCCAGTTAAAGCCATGTTTTTAAACAGACCGCAACCATAATTTAAAGGAACTCTGCCTAGATATCATAACAAGATATCCATAAAACCAATGTTTTGACCAAGTTTCATGATGATTGGACAATAAAATGTGACTTCAAGAGTGTTCACAAACTTTTTTTACTAAACAAATATAAGGAAAAAGAATCTCCCCCCCTGGCGGCCATGTTTTTTTACCGATCTGAACCATTTTTGAACTCAACCGTCGTATCAAGGAAACAAATGTTCTGACCAAGTTTCATAAAGCTTGGGCAAAAAATGTGTCTTATAGACTGTTCACATGTTTTCACTATATACATATAGAGAACACTGCCCCACCCCCTGGCGGCCATGTTTTTCAAATATTCACGACATTGGACCAATAATGTGACTTCTAGAGTGTTCACATGATTTCACTATATACATATTGAGAAAACTGCACGGCCCCCTGGCGGCCATGTTTTTTCACCAATCTGGACCATTTTCAAACTCATCTGAGATATCAATGAAACCAATGTTTTGACCAAGTTTCATGATGATTGGGCAAAAATTGTGACTTCTAGAGTGTTCACAAGGTTTCTCTATAGCCATATAAGGAATACTGCTTTGCCCCCTGGCAGCCATGTTTTTCAACGGACCGGAACAATTTTTGAACTCAACCAACACATCATTTAGACAAACATTTTGACAAAGTTACATGAAGATTGGGCATCAAATGTGACTTCAACAGTGTTCACACTGTTTTTCTTTTGTTTGACCTAGTGACCTAGTTTTTGACCCAGCATGACCCAGTTTCAAACTCAGTTGAGGTATCATTGGGACAAATGTTCTGACCAAGTTTCATGAAGATCGGACAAGAAATGTGGCCTCTAAAGTGTTCACAAGGCAAAATGATGACGACGGACGCACGACGGACGCACGGAGGATGACGGACAAAAGGCGATCCCAAAAGCTCACAATGAGCACGTTGTGCTAAGGTGAGCTAAAAAGCGGGACACCTAAAACGATCAATCATGACACCTTTACTGTAGTCAGTAATCATTATAATATTTATAAAACCTCATTATTTCTGGCAAAAATTGATGATGAATGTGTTTAAGAATTTCATGAACACGTTCTCCATTTTACGTAAGTAAACACACATGTGCTCTATGTTGATGAATCCATAACCTGAAATGTGGGGCTTGCCTCTATTTTACATCCATTTGGGACAGAGGCATGCGTATTCGTTCAAAGGGATGTTCGCACAACTAGCACTGTTTTTATTCAACCAACCATCAATTAACTCTAAATTTAGATTGATGCAATATACACAAATTACTTTCTGAAAATCAGTCAAAAACAAAAGTAAATTTATGTAAAACATCAATGTGACTTGGTCAGCCCTCAATTTGTTTGATATACCAAATTGGTGTTTTGACAGGTTTTTTAGCCTTAGGTGGTATAATACACAGAATACTATGTAATAGTATCTTAAGACTTGATTTGAGCCATGAAATACAAAAGCAGTCTGCTTTCAAGTCACTACGATGCATCTATCGCCAGCAATTAGCGACCCCTATCATAAAAACACCATGGTGTGAATGCCAAATAAAATCAATAATTTCGCGATAGATCGCTGATTTGGTGTCAAAAACCACACTGGATCACTAGACTAGTAGATATGGTTTGTAAATAGGCGGCAATAAAGGGATTAGCAATGGAAATTTAAGCCAGACGGACCTTGAATAGCGAATTTTATTGTGAACTTATAGAACGCATGTCGTTTTTTACGAATGTTGGGACCAATTGTGTCACATCCGGACACCCGGACAAACATCCAAAAAGCAGGACTTTCCTGCCAAGATCAGGACATCTGGCATGTATGTATGTAAATATATATTCAAAATAAGTGTAAAGCTGAAAATTATGGAGTTTGCTTAGTTGGCATTGTATTCATTCTTGTCATTCCTTATGTTTTGAGTTCAAACATATTGATTCAATCAGTATGGATGATCAAATAAATCCACAATCACTTAATAAACACCAGCCTTTAACATAGACAATTATCTTGCATCATCAGTTCCCCACCCTTCAAAAAATGCATTGAAGACTTGACCTTTTCACCAAAAATGTGCTTCTGCTAAGATCAATAAAGATGTCATGCAGTAAAATAGTTCACAAACGATTTAATGAATTGTCATGATATATTTTCAAGCACTAATACCAACACGTGTTTATGTCACCTGTCGCAATTTGCAAAACTGTCTCCAATGTTTAGAAAATGTTCTTGCTGCTGCCATATTTTTTGGACCCAGTATACAGTGCATGTGAGAATATGTACACAGTAAGATATGCAGGGTACCAAATTAAACCGGAAATACTGTCATGGAATGTAAACAATTAAAAACTAGTTAAAATGACGATTTTTAAGTTTTATTACAATATGTCACCGAAAATTTAAATTTAGACTTTCTAAATTACGTTTCAAATCAAACATGGACAATTATGAGAAGATCAGAGTCGTTGGAAGGGGTGCATATGGGTATGATTATTTGAAAATAATAAATTCTGTCAGTGTGTCCGGATAAATATTATATTTCGGATATTTTTCAATAGCAGACAGTGTGAATAAGTTAACATAGATGAACAATATGTTGTCACATTTTTTTTCTAAAATATTAAGCCCTTCTTATGGAGTAACAAAAAATGTTGATTCTGGTGATGCAAAGTGTATGCAATTTTAAGATAATAACACATTCAAAGTGTCTACAGTATTAAAGTTTATGTCAAGAGGCCTCAACAGTCAGATTTATTGTTTATCCGCGGTTCATAAGTTGCTGCTTAATAAGGTAACAGAATATTTTAAAATGACAATGTGCTTCTGCCATTACAGTTGTATGGTTTTCACAACAGGACCGTTCATTTATGTCTCCGCCTGAGCGACAAGAAACACGTGATCATCAAGCAGATCCCGGTGGAGCAGATGACCAAGGATGAGAGGCAAGCCGCGCTGAATGAAGTCATAGTGCTATCGATGTTGAGTCACCCAAATATCATCGAGTATTATGAGAATTTCTTAGAGGATAAGGCGCTGATGATTGTTATGGAATACGCTCAGGGTGTGTTCATTTCAAGTGAAGATGGCGTTTTAATTTGATACCAATAAATAATGTGATATATTTACCTCAGAAATCAGGAAATCCTGCCCCCCTAATTGTCATTTCAATAGTTTGTTGTATGTAAATAACACAAATGATAGAATAACATTGAAATAACTGTCTTGGTAATTTTTTGTTCAAAAAGTAAAATGCATATTTTTTTTAATTAAGAGCACAATATGACATAACTTAAATATCTTATTAAATTTATTCAAACATACTCACAAAGTGAAAGAAGGATAAATATTATTGATAGCATTTGTAAAGACTTTTATGTACGGCATTACCAAAATATTATATTAATTTTGTTTATTGATTTTAAGGTAAGTGCAAATAATAAAAATAAATTTTGTGTTTAGGTGGTACCCTTAATGACTATTTACAGTCCCAGAATGGTCGACTACTGGAGGAAGAGGTAAGTTACTTTATGAATTATTTTATTCAATAATGTAGTTGTTTACATCGGGCTGATAATTATATGGACATACTTATTTACAAATCTTTTTGTTTTTATGCCCCTGAATCGAATGATCGGGGGTATATTGTTTTGGCCTGTCGGTCTGTCATTCTGTCTGTCACCAAAACTTTAACATTGGTTAAAGTTTTGCGATAACTTTTGCAATATTGAAGATAGCAACTTGATACTTGGCATGCATGTGTATCTCATGGAGCTGCACATTTTGAGTGGTGAAAGGTCACGGTCAAAGTCATCCTTCAAGGTCAAAGGTTAAATATATGGCTTCAAAGCGGCGCAATAGGGGGCATTGTGTTTCCGACAAACACATCTCTTGTTTGCGTATATATTGAAGGGGCTTCAGTGTACCTCCTTAAAAAATACACTTTTTTATCAAAAGAGCATATTAACCATTGGTTAATGTCCCAGAGTCATCTGTGAATTTCTTGCTGTAAACTTAATACAAATATTCTGTACTAGAAATGAATATGATTCATTAGAAACTGTTTATCAAGTCAATCAGTTTTAATTTTTTTCTAATTTCAGGAAATTCTTTGCTTCTTTGCCCAGATGTTGTTATCTATACAGCATGTGCACTCAAAGCAAATCTTACACCGTGACCTAAAAACACAGAATATTCTACTGGACAAAACGAAGAAAGTCGTTAAAATTGGTGACTTTGGCATCTCCAAAGTCCTCAGCAGTAAAAGTAAAGCCTATACAGTAGGTCATAACCTTTAGTTCCCATATTATATGAGCCCCAATCTGGCAAAATGTGTCTAGCTGGTAAATGGATGTGCGTAAAGTGTTGTCCCAGATAAGCCTGTGCAGATCTGAGATGACACTTTACTCATATGCATTAAGTATGCTTTTTCCAGAGAGCTTCTCATATTAAAGTTTAAGAATTTATTTCAATCGAGAGAAGAGCGTGAAACAGTAGTATATCTATGTCTGGTAAATATATGTGTCTTGTTCTTAGAAAACTGGGCATAATGCATGTGCGTAAAGTGTCGTCCCAGATTAACCTGTACAGGCTAATCAGGGACGACACTTTTATGACATTTTTTGCTTAAATTATGTCTCTTCTTAGCAAAAATCCGATTTGGGCAGAAAGTGTCGTCCCTGATTAGCCTGTGCTGACTGCACAGGCTAATCTGGGACGACACTTTACACACATGCATTATGCCCAGTTTTTTCAGAACAAGACACATATCTACATCAGATGCAATAGTTTCACTCCCAATCCTGGAAATATTGACCATTTGTGTGCATGTTTGTAATTGTACGTTAGATAATTTTACTGGCCTGAAAACAATATTTTGAAAATATTCTATTTTGTTGATAAATATATATTATCAGGACTGCAAGTTAAGTAACCTAGTAAGTGAACATATCAATACATACTAATCCTCAATCTTAAAATGTGGTCTGAACTTTAAGAATGACCTATGAAAAACATTTTGATACAATCAACTGTGATTTATATATGAAATAGTTTTAAAAACTAAATGAAAGTAAGAGTACAAAGAAGTAAAGGTTTTGGTAAGATTGTTTTTGTTTGCAAATACAAATTGCATAGCTTATCTTTTAATTTAATAGTTCAACAATTTCTCACGGTTTGGCAATGGGTTTGATTTCATAAATTAAGGAACACCCGCAATAATAAGGTTTCATTCTTGATGGTGCTGCTTAAGTTTCACTTGGTGTGTAATATTTTAAATATGGTTAGACTAACTTACAGTCTCATATGCTCCAACTACCTGTATACAGATTGATGGAACAGTGTCAGACATTTGTTTGTTACAATGTAACGGTGTGTTTTGTTTACATTCTAGGTTGTGGGGACACCATGCTACATTTCTCCAGAGCTTTGCGAAGGAAAACCGTATCCTTACATGACATAAAAACAACTGATCCAATATCTCTAGTCCCTTGACTTCAGAATTTCTCTAACTTGATAATAATCGAAATATAAATTACATGTATTGACAAAAAATTACAATGCTTGTTACACATGAGTTATTATCTTGATCATGTTTTCATGGGATCTGGGCATTTTTATTCCCCCTTTCAAAGAAAAGGGGGTATATAGTTTTCGCACTGTCCGTCAGTCAGTCTGTCTGTCAGTCTGTCATGCTTTTCGTGTCCGCTCTGTAATTCAATTAGTTTTCATCCTATCTTTACGAAACTTGGTCAGAAGTTGTATCTAAACAATATCTAGGTCAAGTTCGAATATGGGTCATGCCTGGTCAAAAACTAGGTCAGGGGGTCCAAAAAACAAATCCAAGGGAAGTAATAAGCTTCAAATGGACATAATTATCTGACCTGCCAAATTATATATTTTTGTTAAATAAATCAAAGCGGCGCAGTAGGCGGCATTGTGTTTCTGATAAACACATCATGGTAAAAGGTCAAGGTCATCCTTCAAGGTCTAAGGTCAAAAATACAAATCCAAGGGAAGTAATAAGCTTTAAAGGGAGATGATTATTCAATATTGAACATAGAAACTTGATATTTGGCATGCATGTGTATCTCATGGAGCTGCACATTTTGAGTGGTGAATCTACAGTCACAGTAGTGGCTTTTAATTATTTGCTACCATTTGCTATTTGTTAGAGACAATTATATTCAATTATTTATATAATTATAAATCTCAGATTATATATTTCCTTCAAGAATTTAAATTCTTTTCACAGTTACTGTACTGATTTTTTATTTTGATTATTTATAACTCAAATGATTGATTTGTCAAAGGTTTTTTTTTAATGATATAATTATCATTTCTTTCCTGTACTAATTTGTGAATGGTTGGCTTCATTACATACCTGTGGACTTATGTCCATAGATACATGATGAACTTTGGCTATAATCTATTTGATAAACCACAGGCCTTGGTTGTCAGTGATGTCTGACTTGGTCATTTTTGACTGTCTACAGACCTCCCCCACCCCCCAGTTGGATTGGACAAAATCCAAAGGAAGTAATAAGCTTTAAATGGAGATGATTACTATACATGCCAAATGATAAATAGAAATTTTATTTCAAAGCGGCGCAGTAGAGGGCATTGTGTTTCTGACAAACACATCTCTTGTTTTACTAGTATTTAGTTATGGAAGTTTATTTATTAGGATGACTCCTATCGTGTTTGCATTATGGCTTACATGTATTTAAGTTTACACAGGTTATCAATGTGAATGTAAAATAAATTTGGTGCTCAGTAATAAAATTACCATTCTTAATAAACAATACTGTATATTGTAAATGAAGTAAAACTACGCAATCTCACTTTAAATAATATAATTCATACAGACAATTGTAGATTTAAATTATGTTTTAATTTTCTTAAACAGTAAAGTGAATGTATCAGTTATGTGAATGCACATTCTCACTTAAATCAACTTCTGTGTGTCTCTTCTATGCTTTGCACTAAAGGTGCATACACTCAAATTTTATTTGAGCTTTGATCTGGGAAAACAGGTCTTAATGCATGTGCGTTAAGTGTCATCTCAGATTAACTTGTGCAGGCAGCCCAGGCTAATCAGGGACAACATTGTCCTCCTAAACTAGATTTTCTTTACACATAAAATACCATTAACACACAAAGGTTCGTCCCTGAATAGCCTTTGCAGACTGCACAGGCTATTCAAGGACGATATTTTAAAGACATTTATTAAGCCTCATTATTCCGGACTCGGGAGCAAGAATCATTTTAATGAGATCAGTGCCGTCATGCCTTGAATCCAGAGATCCATTCCATGATTTGTTGTTCCTATCAAGCCTGCAGATATAACCAGAAGAGTGATATTTGGGCACTGGGCTGTGTCTTGTATGAGCTGGCCAGTCTGAAACGGGCATTTGAGGCCGCAGTGAGTATTCCAGACATACCATTTAAATTATTGGATAATCTTTAGGGTGTATTTACATTTCTGAAACAATAAAATACCTTGTAAATTAATCATTTGAAATCTGATGATTTTCTGAACATAAAAGCTGTGCATTCATGTTGACAGGCTTGGCATACCTTCAATCTGTTTTATAATAAAATCCAAAACTTGTGCATAAA
This sequence comes from Dreissena polymorpha, assembly GCF_020536995.1. NCBI lineage: Eukaryota > Metazoa > Mollusca > Bivalvia > Myida > Dreissenidae > Dreissena > Dreissena polymorpha. The sequence goes on along the minus strand of NC_068357.1, from coordinate 58,759,568 downwards.
TATACACGGTGGGCGTGCATGTTAGTTTCATTTGGTACAAAAGTTTCTCACTGTATGATAACCAATCTATTTAGAATGTTATTTCTAAAAAACATCCAAGGGACATTTTTCACGAAAAATGATAACTACAATTTAGTTCGTGCAGATAAATATTTTGTTCTGAACAGTAATATACGAGCCTCACTCTTGGCAAACAAGGTTTAACGCATGTGCACTAAGTTGCGTCTTAGATTAGCCTGTGCAGTCCGCGTAGGCTAATCAAGGACAACACTTTCCATCTTGACTGAATTTTTTTTGAAAAGATATCTCATTTAAACAAAAAATATCATAAAAGCGGAATGCGTCGTCCCTGATTAGCCTCTGCAGACTGCACAGGTTAATCTGGGACAACATTTTATGCACATGCATCAAAGCAGGTTTTTTCAAAGGAAGAATAATATTTTCTAGAGTTTGCCAGCGTTATTTGTGAAGATCATGCAAGAAACAATTTACCTGATAAATGAGAACAAAAACACATACAAAATAGTACGTGAAGCTTAATATTTTGTCAGAACAGTTATTGTTTTTAACTATTCATTATAGAATTTGCCAGCGTTAATCCTGAAGATCATGCGCGGCACGTTCGCCCCGATATCGGAGCATTACAGCAACGAGCTGCGGTCCCTGATCCTTTCCATGCTTCACCTTGACCCTGGCAAGCGCCCTGACATCAACCAGATCATGGCCCAGCCAATCATCATCAACGCAATCATCAACATACACACTGACCTTGGGAAGATACCTTGTGCAAGGTAAACATACCCACCGACCAGGGGAAAATACCCTGTGCTAGATAAACATACACACCCACCAGGAGAAAAAAAAACAGTGTGCAAGGTACCATATCCATAACATACATACCGACCTCTGGAAAATACCTTTTGCGAGGTAACAAGCCTTATTTTGTAACTGCCCCGCCCACTGGTGGCCATGTTTTTCAACTGTTACATAACATCTACAAAACTGTTGCCTGATGAATGTCAAAACTATAACACGACGTACATAAGTACACTAGCATACAATAACTGGTCCATTGATTTCCGATCACATTGATTGGAGTAAACTCTAGAATCATTCAATTTTTAGCTCACCTGATTGCTTAGGTGAGCTTTTGTGATCAGTCTTTGTCCGTCTTATGTCCGTCTGTCCGTTGTCCACATTTGGTTTGTCAACACTCTAGAGGCCACATTTCTTGTCTGATCTTCATGAAACTTGGTCAGCAGATTTGTCCCAATGATATTTCGATCGAGTTCGAAACTGGGTATTGCTGGGTCAAAAACTAGGTCACAAATTCAAAAAAAAAATAGAAACCTTGTTAACACTGTTGATGTCACATTTTATGCCCAATCTTCATGTAACTTTGTCAATATGTTTGTCTTAATGATATGTTGGTTGAGTTCAAAAGTGGTTCTGGTCCGTTGAAAAACATGGCCGCCAATGGGCGGGGCAGTTTTCCTTATTTGACTATAGAAAAACCTTGTATACACTCTACAGGCAACATTTCTTGTCAGACCTTCAAGAAACTTGGTCAGAAGATTTGTCCCAATGATACCTCGATCAAGTTCGAAACTTGGTCGTGCTCGGTAAAAAACTAGGTCACTAGGTCAAACAAAGAAAAACCTTGTAAACACTGTAGAAGTCACATTTCATGCCCAATCTTCATGTTACTTTGTCAAAATGTTTGTCTTAATGATATGTTGGTTGAGTTCAAAAAGGTGAGCGAACTAGGGCCATCTTGGCCCTCTTGTTTAACCATAATATTTAGATCTGACAAGTCTTTTCTGGTTTACCAGGCAATTTATTTTAATTGCAGTGATTGCATAAAAAACTAGATTAGTTTGATTTTAATATCAACTGAATTCACCTAATACTTGCATATGGCATGTTTTTCTTATCAGGACATATCGGCCCATCACTCCTGCCTTGCCATCAACAGCCAGGAGCAGAGTACGGGGCAGTGCAGTCAGTGTCAGGGGTATGAAGGCGATGGTATGAGCCTTGTTCTGAGAAAACTGGGATTAATGCATGTGCGTAAAGTGTCATCCCAGATTTGACTATGCAGTCAACACAGGCTCATAAGGGAGGTCTTTTTACGCTTGTATGGAATTTTCTGTCTCTTCTTGGCAAAAATCCAGTTTAGATGGAAAATGTCTTATTAACTTGTTCAGACTGCACAGTCTAAACTGAGACAAAGCTTAATGCACATGCAATAACCCCAGTTTTCCTTGAACAAGCTCACATAATTTTAACATCTTGTATTTACTATTGAATGCTGCATTCGGATTGGATTGTCTAATTGATTCAAGGTGTAGAATTCAGCAAGGATATATTTTTAAACCAACATCTGTGAATATTAATGAACTGACTGAGAATCACAATGTAGAAGTAATATTAAGCTTATCCATATTCTAACAGTAAAGATATGGATAAGGGGCAGTAGTCACAAATAAATCTTAACAATAAGGATACTAGTTTTCCCATGATGCTATTTGAAAACCGCCCTAAGTAAATTTTTTCAAACTTCTGCTTTAATGGAGCTTTGTTTTGGGGTAACGGGACTTTATGCATGTGCATACATGTCACCCCAGATTAGAGAGGACGCTTTCTGCTTTTATGGAATTTTTCTTTAAAGGAGGTCTCTTCTATACAAAATTCAAATCTAGGCGGAAAAGGATGTCCCTGATCTGGGACGAAACTTTACTTAAATGCATCAAGTCCTATTGTCCTTAAGCGAGGCTCAAATTTATTCAGGGAAGTATTCACAAATAAATCTTAACAATTAGAATTCAAGTTTGCCTATGATTCTTTTATGAAAACCGCCCTAGCAAAAAAAATCAAACTGCAGCCTTAATGTACATGTACGTCAGGTATTTATTCTATCTATAGAGTCCATGCCGGCCAAACCCCAGTCCCTGAGTAGCGTGTATTGCTGGGGTGGGGGTATCAACTCGGCAATCAAGCTTCCCTTGCCAACCAATGACACTCAGGTCATTGAGGTGTCTGCTGGCCGGACTCAGAAAGCGGCGGTCACAAAAAATGGGAGACTCTTCAACTGGGAGGTAAACGTTGTTATTGGTAACACAGTGAAGAATGTTGTGCACAGGATTTACATGGGTTACAAATACAAATGACATGTTGTAAAGTATTTGTCATACAGACTTGTGCCCTCAAATCAGTTGTCAATATGGAAGGTTCATGTGACACAAGTTCAGAACAGTAAAAAAAAATCTTTTTTTTCTTGGGATTAAATCTAGAACCTTATAAGATATTTCCGCGTGTAGAAAGTTAGCAAAATGGAAATGAAGAATAATTAAATACCACAAATGTGTTATTATTGATTCATTTTCTCTGATAGTATGGTTTCTAGCAGGGTTGTTTTACAACTGTTTATACTTGCTATCAAACTAATAAATATGTTTTAATATAAAACCAGTGTCACAGTAAATTTCTACCTCAATTATGGGCACAATTTGGGCTGAAAGAAATTGCAGAAAATTCATTGTTTTTCGCAAAATTCCTAAGTAATTCTACGTTGCTATTTAACCACTTGTCATACAGTCTTTAAATGTCCTCACAGTCCCAAGGCGTAGGGGCTGACTCCCTAATCCCTGGAGCCTTGGATACAGGCTCACCGGGATACTTCCCGCGGTTTCTTGAAGGCCAGTCTGCGGTTGCGATCCAACATGTGGCGTGTGGAGACCTGTTTGTGGCGTGTCTCACTGATCGCGGGATCCTCATGACGTATGGGAGTGGGGCACACGGGTGCCTTGGGCATGGAAGCCTCAATGATGTCACACAGGTAGGTATAGTATTTCCAATGTCATTTTGATGTTTCGAGTCCGAATTTAGTTAAAACAACGTTCATTTTAATTTTTTCATAAGGCAGTTGTGTGTTTATCATATAAAACTATTTGTAAAATTATGGTCAGATGTTTTTAAGGCTCTATTAAATATCACGTAATTTACTTCCTAGTATGTTTGGCAGTTTAACTAAGTGTAATGTACTTTGCATTGAAGGCAAAGATCGTTGAAGCGTTGCTAGGTTACGAGGTGGTGCAGGTGTCGTGTGGGGCATCACATGTCCTGGCAGTGACCAATGAGAATCAAGTGTTTGCATGGGGGCGAGGGGATAATGGTAACAATTGTTGCTTCTTGTTTTCTTCTTTTTTAAATAAACCAAACAGTTTATATAATCCACAGATAATAATTAAATAAATATTAAAGTTAAAGATGTTAATTTTTACTGAGCAGAGTTCACTGAACAGATTTGTTCAACTTCCATGTCATCTAATGTTATTTTAGGGAAACAAATGCAAGTAACTGTTTGAATTACGACAACATATTTGAAAACAGTAATCTGTGTGCTCAAATTATGTAAACATAATTTTAATTTGCAAGTGTAGTCAAGCAGAACGGCTGGCTCAATTTTTAGTTTCGGGGCAAGGTAAACATTTGCACAGCACAACTGGGGTTTAAATGTGTTGTAATGGGCCAATTAATTAAATTAGAAGGAGTTCATAGGATGGCAGGCGAGCTTTTCCATTTCCTGATATTGGGGTATGCAGATTTGATCATCAATGAAGTGTACTTCATATTTAAATGTATGTTTCGCAACACAATTATGTATTTTAAGATAATTTTAAAATTGTTTGATATTAACTGTTGATTAAAAGATTCACCATACGTTTACAATTGAGATGAATTCAGAAATACCCCAGAGTCATGCTGCCTGTTCAAAATATTGCTTAAGTAAAACTTTATATGGCAGTGATTATCCCCACGCTTTTTGAAAAAAAGGTGGGGATATTGTGGTTATCTCCGCTGTCCGTCCGTCCGTCCGTCTGTCTGTCTGTCTGTCCGTCCGTCCTGGCCACTATCTCCTCCTACACTAAAAGCACTAGAACCTTGAAACTTACACACATGGTAGCTATGAGCATATGTGCGACCCTGCACTATTTGGAATTTTGATCTGACCCCTGGGTCAAAAGTTATAGCGGTTGGGGTGGGGCCGCGTCAGAAATTATCACTCATTTTTTTAGGTTATTTTACATTTACTTCTTTATTTCTACACCGATTCACTTCAAATTGATACTGGACCTCTCTTATGACAATACGGTCAATCTCAACCATGCATGGCCCCATTCCCAACCCTGGGGCGCCCCGCCCACATAGGCCACACCCACCAAAAATTTCCATTTACTATAATTTTTTCATTTCTACACGGATTCACTTCAAATTGATACTGAACTTTTGTTATGACATTAGGGTCAATCTCAACTATGCATGGCCCCAATCCTAACCCTGGGGCGCCCGCCCACATAGGCCACACCCACCAAAAAATTCCATTTACTATAATTTTTTCATTTCTACACGGATTCACTTCAAATTGATACTGAACTTCTCTTATGACATTAGGGTCAATCTCAACTATGCATGGCCCCATAACCAACCCTGGGGCCCCGCCCACATAGACCACACCCACCCAAAATTGCCTTTACTATAATTTCTTCATTTCTACACCGATTCACTTCAAATTGATATTGAACTTCTCTTATGACAATACAGTCAATCTCAACTATGCATGGCCCCATTACCAACCCTGGGGCGCCCCGCCCACATAGACCACACCCACCCAAAATTGCCTTTTACTATAATTTCTTCATTTTTACACCGATTCACTTCAAATTGATACTGAACCTCTCTTATGACAATACGGTCAATCTCAACTATGCATGGCCCCATTACCAACCCTTGGGCCCCGCCCACATAGACCACACCCGCCCAAAATTGCCTTTTACTATAATTTCTTCATTTCTACACCGATTCACTTCAAATTGATACTGAACTTCTCTTATGACAATACGGTCAATCTCAACTATGCATGGCACAATTACCAACCCTGGGGCGCCCTGCCCACATATGTCACACCCACCCAAAATTGCCTTTTACTATAACTTCTTCATTTCTACACCAATTCACTTTTAATTGATGATGAACTTCTCTTATGACAATACGGTCAATCTCAGCTATGCATGGCCCCATTACCAACCCTGGGGCACATCTAGGTCAAACATTCGGCGTGGGGATACGCGTCGGCCTCTGCCGCGCCATTTCTAGTTTGAATTAGTATCATGCATGATTGCATTCTTAGACACTAGCATATATTAAGTCAAGATAGATAGTGCAGGCGGATGCTGTGAAAATATATCAATTACACTGATAAAATGCTTCTCATTTATTTGTTAAAGCCCCATAAACACTAAAAATAAACAAATATTTTGTAAAATATTTCGTAAAATAAAGTGAGCCCATAATGATTAAAAATCTGTGTTTCTGATAGCAATTGCCAGAATTTCAACTCTTGATGTGGTCTGGCAAAATAGATTAAACAAAATACAAAATGCTCGTTTTTTTGTTGGACAATATATACCATTTTAATTTCCTGCAATGGTATCAGAACATTTTGCTGCATTCAATGTGTAAATGTTTTCTTTTATTCATACAGTTGGCATATATTTTAAAAAATCAGGTGGCTGTCAAGAAATTCTTTAAAATGTATACACATCTTACACACAGAAACTATGGGATTAAACATATCCAAATAAATATGAATTCACTTAATTTAGTTAATATTCCCCTCAACCATTTTTTTCCCATAAATTGATGAATTTAAAATACTAGCAACTTTTCCCAAGTGTGACCAATTGCACGACTCTTTGCGTTTAACACCTGCCTCTCTACCTCAAAGTCAAGGTTATTTTAAGAGGTCAAATGCCAAATTTGTACATAAAACAACTTGAGTAGATTGTTACTTCTTTCATTTATAATGCATTTTCAAATATCTTGCCAATAATGACCACAATAATGAGACAGCATATCGTGTGTAACATCCATCTCCCTACCTCAGGTCAAAGTCATACTTAGAGGTCCAAAGTCAAATTTGACCGTAGAAAAGCTTTTTTTTACAAAAGTGGAGTTTACTGACAAAATTGGAATGTGGGGGCATCTGTGTCTGGTTGACACATGTCTTGTTTTATTATCATTAATTTTTAAGGCCATTCTCCCTCTACCATTTAATAACGTAAGACAGTTTGTGAAAGAACTGGCAACAGTATCAGCACTTAATACTGGTTTATAACTAAGCATGCCTAGGAAACTGGCCACAAACTGACACAACAATCATTAAACACAAGACAAAATAAAAAACAAACATTAACACCATAAACTTATGTTACAACAGGCCGGCTTGGACTGGGTAACGCGGATTCACACACCACGCCTCAGGCTGTGAGTTTTCCTGAGGGGTCCAGTCCATGTTTTGTGAACTGTGGAGTAGACTGCTCCATGATTATCACCCTTGACAACAAGCTCTTCTGCTCTGGAAGCAACAGGTGAGTTAGGAATATAAGTCTATGAGCCACAATATGGGAAAATAGTGTCTAATGAATGTGAGTAAAGTGCAGCTCGCAAATTCGACTTGCAGTTCCGCCTATACAAGAGTTTCCTAAAGAGGAGACCTCCTTTAGCTGAAAAATGCCATAAAAACATAGTGTCCTCCCTTATCTGGGATGAATCATAGTGTCCTCCCTTATCTGGGATGAAGCATAGTGTCCTCCCTTATCTGGGATGACAGAGCATAGTGTCCTCCCTTATCTGGGATGAAGCATAGTGTCCTCCCTTATCTGGGATGAAGCATAGTGTCCTCCCTTATCTGGGATGAAGCAGAGTGTCCTCCCTTATCTGGGATGAAGCAGAGTGTCCTCCCTTATCTGGGATGAAGCAGAGTGTCCTCCCTTATCTGGGATGAAGCAGAGTGTCCTCCCTTATCTGGGATGAAGCAGAGTGTCCTCCCTTATCTGGGATGAAGCAGAGTGTCCTCCCTTATCTGGGATGAAGCATACTGTCCTCCCTTATCTGGGATGACATTTTAGGCACATGCAGTTTTCACAGAAAGCTTCTGATATACTTACTGGTGTGAATTTTCGTGCCCTTCTTACTTTAATAGATTATTATAAACCATATTTTAAGACCATAGATTGTGAGTTTAATCTTAACTTAGTAAGTATGGGCTGGTCACCGGGAAAAAAACCCATTAAAGTATATCAATAATTAAGCCTATTTATTAAGTATACAGATGAAATAACTTCAAATATGCTCATATTAGTGACTGAGTCCCCCTGTCTGTTGTCATTTAAGTTGTTGAAGGTGATAATTTCTTCCCTCAAATGTTCAGGACTTAAACTCTTGTTTGACATCACAATTTCTGAAGAAGAAAAAGATACTCCATACTCAGATAGCCTGCATGGTAATCATCGCAGTAATCATTTAAGTGTGTTTATTAGCTTTCTTTCTTCATTTCAGAAGCCTCCTCTGTGTTCTGAAAATGTATGTTTCTAGGGAAAGAAATTGACTAAATGTTTTTGGTTGTTGTTTTTTACTGTTACAGGTACAACAAATGTTGTTTGGATGAAAACACAAGGGAGGGAGTCACTACCAAATCAGTGGAGGAAGTGAGGACTTTCACTAGAGTAACTTCCCCTCCGATAGGAAATTCCCTTGTAAAAACAGTTGCCACTGGGACGTCTCATTCTGCAATTGTAACAGGTGAGTGATTATCAGAATGTGTATGCCATAACACAGAATATTTGAGCCTTGCTATGGAAAAACGAGGCTTAATGCAAGTCTCGTACCAGACAGATTAGCCTATGCTAGTCTGCACAGGCTAATCAGGGACGACACTTTCCACATAAAATGGATTTTTGCAAAGAGACTTTCTTTGAAGGAAAAATACTATAAAAAAGGGAGTGTCGTCCCTAACAAGGCTAATCTGGGATAACACTTAATGCACATTCATTAAACCCGGTTTTTCCAGAGTTAAAATATATGGAGATAATCATGCTAATTTCAAACTTAAGAGGTATGAAATGAAAGTTATTGCATATTTTTTTAATTGCAAAAAGTAAAATGTATCACTGAAAGATATGTTTTCAATGGACTTTCTATCAACAGAATTTGCCTTGTCTTAAGCCACAATCCACATGTACGGTAATTAAATTCAATACCTCTTCTTGAATTTTTTGTATTAAATAGCATTTTCTGTGTTTAAAACTGTTTCTCGTTTTAGAGGGACAATTTATATTGTCTTTCAATGTTAGCAATCACCTGTTATTAACGGCGTTTATATTATACTGGTACATGCTAATTCACTCCCAGCACTTTTTTTCAGCGAGTACAGTATGAACAATTTTAAAATTTTTTTTTTTTGGTTTAATTCATGTCAGTTGTTTGTGAACTTCGATCAGAAAGATGTCATATGGAACTACCAGTGCAAGTTAAAAATAATAATATTGAAAAATCATTTTTCTTTGTAGACATACATTTTTGTTGATTTCTTGGGTTGACAAATCCATGAATTTAACACAAATACATCAGAAAAGGACAGATACAAATTCCTCTTTTTTCAAAATCAGAAATCCATGACTTGACAAGTCTGTTAAAAAGTTATTTAAAAAAAAAGAACAGGACATTTTTATGTTTACAAATATAAATGATTTTACAGTAATAACCGTGTTTCTGGAATGCTGATTTTCAGTTGATGGTGAGCTATACACATGCGGTGCAAACCAGTTTGGGCAGCTTGGATATCAAACGGACTTCAACAGCAAACAAGCAGGCCTGGTATCCACTGTGAAAGACCGCAAAATCACCATGGTAGCGTGTGGGGATACCTTTACAGTGGCCGTTAGTCAAGGTATGCTTGTACTTTGTGATGTGTTCCCCAAAAGGGGGCGCATTAAGAATTCTAACTATGATTTTGTTGTGATTTTTGGGGTGAGGAACACATTCTTTAACAATTTTACCCTTCAATATCTGCTCTCCTTCCTGTACTTTGTGAAAATTCTCTGAAACTGAAAATTCGAATTTGATTAAACTTTATATGCACCATTCCCCACCATTCCTGTAGGGTAGACATGGAGTTTTTTAACATTGATTAAAAGCAGTCCAGTTTTATTGCTGTTCAAGTTCTCTGTAAATAATAACCCATTTCAAGAACATGTTACACGCCTTTCTTACTAAGGGGTTATTGTCATATTGACCAGTTGTTATGGTCCTTTGATCTTTCATGGAGTTATTGCTCCATTTTCTTGTTTCCATGGTAACAATTAACTCATCAATTTTCAACGCACATTACAGGCAAGCATCTATAAGTAAGTTTCCATAATATTCTAGTTGAATGTTTTTGAAGATAAATCAGGCCAACAACTTAAGTTTAAGGCTTCAAGTTGTGGAGCCTACTCTAGCCAATGGCTAAAGGTCAAGACCACAAGACAAATGGCAGATTATCCATCTGTTCTACCCTGAATATTTTAGTTTTTTGCTGTGCATGGATATTTATTAATATTTTTTATGTAATTGTCCTTCAGATGCTGAAGTGTTTTCATTTGGTAAAAGTGCGCGAGGTCGGCTGGGCCGGTCTGATTCAGACACAATGACTCCTAAACCAGTCAGCATACCCAGCGATGAAGTGTTCACTGTCGTCTCCATATCCTGCAGCCACGGAACAACATTACTCGCCACTAAACGTAAGTCTTACTTTTCCCTTTCTTTTGTACAGTAAACCACTTAATATGTTAAATGTTAACTGAGCATGAAAAAAAATGTCTTGAGCTTATGTCTTTTTAGCTCACCTGAGCACAACGTGCTCATGGTGAGCTTTTGTGATCACTTTTTGTCCATCGTCTGTTGTGCAGCGTCAACATTTGCCTTGTTAACTCTCTAGAGGCCACATTTATTGTCTAATCTTCATGAAATTCGGTCAGAAGATTGGTTTCAATAATATCTTGGATGAGTTCGAAAATGGTTACGTTTGCTTGAAAACCATGGCTGCCAAGGGGCGGGGCACTTTTCCTTATATGGCTATAGTTAAATCTTGTTAACACTCTAGAGGCCGCAGTTATTGTCTGATCTTCATAAAAATTGGTCAGAAGATTCATCCCAATAATATCTTGGACGAGTTTGAAAATGATGCTGTTTGGTTGAAAAACATGGCCGCCAGGGGGCGGGGCATTTTTCCTTATATGGCTATAGTAAAACCTTGTTAACACTCTAGAGGCCACATTTATTTTCCGATCTTTATGAAACTTGCTTAGAAGATTTGTCCCACTGATATCTTGGATGAGTTCAAAAATGGTAACCTTTGCTTGAAAAACATGGCTGCCAAGGGGCGGGGCATTTTTCCTTATATGGCTACAGTAAAATCTTGTTATCACTCTAGAGGCCACATTTACTGTCCAATCTTCATGAAACATGGTCAGAAGATTCATCCCAATAATATCTTGGACCAGTTCGAAAATGATGCCGGTTGGTTGAAAAACATGGCCGCCAGGGGGCAGGGCATTTTTCCTTTTATGGCTATAGTAAAACCTTGTTCACACTCTAGAGGCCACATTTATTGTCAAATCTTGATGAAATATGGTCAGAAGATTTGTCTTAATGATATCTAGGATGAGTTCAAAAATGGTTACGTTTGCTTGAAAAACATGGCCGCCAAGGGGCGGGGCATTTTTCCTTATATGGCTATATAAGGCTATCGTAAAATCTTGTTAACACTCTAGAGGCCACATTTATAATCCGATCTTAATGAAACTCTGTCAGAATATTCATCCAAATAATATCATAGATGAGTTCAAAAATGATGCCTGTTGGCTGAAAAACATGGCCGCCACGGGGGCGGGACTATTTTCCATATATGGCTTTAGTAAAACCTTGTTAAAACTCTAGAGGTCACATTTATTTTCCGATAATCATGAAACTTGGTCAGAAGATTTGTCCCAATAATATCTTGGATGAGTTCGAAAATGGTTTTGATTGCTTTAAAAACATGGCCACCAGGGACGGCGAATTTTTATGTCCCCCACTATAGTAGTGGGGGACATATTGTTTTTGCCCTGTCTGTTGGTCTGTCTGTTTGCGCCAACTTTAACATTTTGCAATAACTTTTGCTATATTGAAGATAGCAACTTCATATTTGGCATGCATGTGTATCTCATGAAGCTGCACATTGTGAGTGGTGAAAGGTCAAAGTCAAGGTCATCATTCAAGGTCAGAGGTCAAATATATGTGGCCAAAATCGCTCATTTTATGAATACTTTTGCAATATTGAAGATAGCAACTTGATATTTGGCATGCATATGTATCTCATGGAGCTGCACATTTTGAATGGTGAAAGGTCAAGGTCAAGGTCATCCTTCAAGGTCAGAGGTCAAATATATGTGGCCCAAATCGCTTATTTTATAAATACTTTTGCAATATTGAAGATAGCAACTTGATATTTGGCATGCATGTGCATCTCATGGAGCTGCACATTTTGAGTGGTGAAAGGTCAAGGTCAAGGTCATCCTTCAAGGTCAGAGGTCAAATATATGTGGCCCAAATCTCTTATTTTATGAATACTTTTGCAATATTGAAGATAGCAACTTGATATTTGGCATGCATGTGTATCTCATGGAGCTGCACATTTTGAGTGGTGAAAGGTCAAGGTCATCATTCACAAGGTCAAGGTCATTCTACAAGGTCAAACATCATATAGGGGGACATTGTGTTTCACAAACACGTCTTGTTCCTTATATGGCTATATATGGCTATAGTAAAACCTTGTTAACACTCTAGAGGCCACATTTATTGTCCAATCTTCATGAAATTTGGTCAGAAGATTGGTCTCAATGATATCTTGGATGAGTATGAAAATAATTATGTTTGCTTGAAAAAAATGGCTTCCAAGGGGCGGGGCATTTTTCCTTATATGGCTATCGTAAAATCTTGTTAACACTCTAGAGGCCACATTTACTGTCCGATCTTCAGGAAACTTGTTCAGAAGATTCATCCCAAAAATATCTGTGACGAGTTCAAAAATGATGCCGGTTGGTTGAAAAACATGGCTGTCAGGGGGGGAGGCATTTTTCCATATAAGGCTATAGTAAAACCTTGTTAACACTCTAGAGGCCACATTTATTTTCCGATCTTCGTGAAACTTGGTCAAAAGATTTGTCCCAATAATATCTTGTTATCTCAGGTGAGTGACTTTGGGCCTTTCAGGACCTCTTGTTTCAAGTTTGCAACAGTGATTGGTCAATTCAAATTTAAGTTATTGATCCGAAACCACCTGTTGCTGTTTTTGAATTTTAAGTTACAGTTTTGGCTCCTGGCATTAAAAGCCTGATAAAAAATAAGTAATGTTTACACCCATATGTGGGAACCTGCTGGCTTTTGTTTTAAACCTCATCATCATCATGTGTGTGATTTTTACTATTGTAGTCATCATCACCATAATCATTATCATTACCTGTCACAATGATCTTGATCATCATTTACTGATAATTGAATTCATGTTGTTGTTATTATAAATAGTAATAACAATAATTATTATTTTTACTACTATTAATATCATTATTGCAATTTTCAGCTACTCAGAGTGTGACAGACTGATTGAAGCTGTCATTAGAAACCAAGAGCAAGCATTATTTGATTCTGAAGCCAGATACACCGCACAAACTGCGCGGCCAAGTTGTGAAAAAACTTGATTTAGTGCAAGTGCATAAAGCGTCATACCATAAAAGCCTGTGCAGTTTGCACAGTCTAATAAGGGTGATACTTTCCGCTTTAATGTAATGACCATCCGGTATGGTCTGAAAGTGTTGTCCCTGATTAGCCTGTGATAAAACATGCTAATCTGGAACGGAATTTTATGCACATGCATTAAGCCTTTTTTTCCCAGAGCAAGACTAAATTACCAGTAAATGATTTTTACATAAAGTAATACGAAGTATTGTAGTCTTTCATTGTCAGTGATCTAAAGTAATACGAAGTATTGTAGTCTCTCATTGTCAGTGATCTAAAGTAATACAAAGTATTGTAGTCTTTCATTGTCAGTGATCTAAAGTAATATGAAGTATTGTAGTCTTTCGTTGTCAGTGATCTAAAGTAATATGAAGTATTGTAGTCTTTCATTGTCAGTGATCTAAAGTAATACGAAGTATTGTAGTATTTCATTGTCAGTGATCTAAAGTAATATGAAGTATTGTAGTCTTTCATTGTCAGTGATCTAAAGTAATACAAAGTATTGTAGTCTTTCATTGTCAGTGATCTAAAGTAATACGAAGTATTGTAGTCTTTCATTGTCAGTGATCTAAAGTAAAACGAAGTATTGTAGTCTTTCATTGTCAGTGATCTAAAGTAATAGAAGTATTGTAGTCTTTCATTGTCAGTGATCTAAAGTACTACAAAGAATTGTAGTCTTTCATTGTCAGTGATCTTAAGTAATACGAAGTATTGTAGTCTTTCATTGTCAGTGATCTAAAGTAATACGAAGTATTGTAGTCTTTCATTGTCAGTGATCTAAAGTAATACGAAGTATTGTAGTCTTTCATTGTCAGTGATCTAAAGTAATACGAAATATTGTAGTCTTTCATTGTCAGTGATCTAAAGTAACACGAAGTATTGTAGTCTTTCATTGTCAGTGATCTTCATGTGTCAGTCCGTCCTTCTTTGACAATCATATATGTTAAGTGTAAGGTTGTTATGTATTTAATCCGTTATGAGGTGAAATAAACTAAAGATCTGACTTGTCTATGCCACATGTGTTGTGTTCTCTACATTGTTTGAGTTTAACTTGTGTACATTTTATTATTGAATTTTAAATGTCCTTTTGATAACTTTTAACTTAAATTGATGTAACAAAATGTTCTCACCATAAACAAAATCATATAGATAAATTAAAATTGTACAAACATTCATGCAAGTGCCCTGTTTGTTTTGCTTTACAATCCCAGTTTTAGCTTACCTAAGCACAACCTGCTCATGGTGAGCTATTGTGATCAATTTGTATGTATCGTGCGTCATCCGTCGTCAACATTAACTTATATTGAACAAGAAATATCTTTAAAAAAGATATACGGCGTAAATAGTTTAATGAATGAGATCAAGGATAGCGAATGTCTTTTTCTGTGCAGTTCTTAGCTGCATCACACGCAGTACGGGATGTTACGGGGAGTTTTCGCGGCTTATTTTACATTATAACATATTGCTGGTCATAAACCTATAGATACAAAACAGAAAACCAAAAGAAGAATGGAAGTGAAATTTAAACATATGAGTCAACCGGCCACACGAGAAGTATCCGTATTTATAGGCGCGTTCTTCGAACAAACCTGTTTTAGTGGTTTGTCGGGCATTGCTATTTGATTCGATTATTAACAGTATCAATTATCATCGTGCTAATGCTTAAAGTGATATTATGGGCATTTTGCACTGTTGAATTGAGCTGAAAAGAATTAACAGGTCAAAATAGTTAGTTAAAATGTGGTTACTGATTAATTATCTGCAACTCACCTTGCTACCAGTTGTTTATAAAAATATATTTTATATTCGATATTCTTACGTGACCCACCCAGTCCTGTAAGCTGAAATGATCCGTAAAACAATTTCGTGTCTTTGTGTCGTATGAACAAGTCTGCACTAAAACTAAATTTAGGTTCAACTCGTAAACGCATGATCAGTTGTCAAACGAAAGTACGGTTGATATTCAAATGCATTATTTTTCTCTTTCTGGTATATTGTTTTAGTATGATGATGCTGCATTAATTAATATAAGTGTATATGAAGTAGAAACATCAAAAATAATCAACGGTTGCGATAGACACCTATAAACTGTTACATGCTCATAATATCACTTTAGTACATTAAGCAATATGGACGAATAATTATTGTTAAATTTATCAACAATAATATTTATCATTGTATTGTTGAAAACACATTACGAATCTACTATTTACATACCATAATTATATTGCTGAATATCTTTATTTAACATATTTCTGGTCTAAAGAAAATTCCAGGTCACCTAGTTCACGGATAGCGTCTTTATTATATAACGATTATTTTACTGGCCGCCAACTCCGGTGATGACCTGTATATAAACTCTGAATGTCCGCGAATTGACCCGATATACCTCGCGGGTTGAAATGCAATGCTTTAAAGTGAGGCCTCGCTTCCATTGCTCTTTATACTTTTACATGTTAACATGTTGACAGGAATAAGGAAGTAAGTACTAAATATGAGAACATAGCCTTTTAAGTATAAACGCTCTTGCGCTGGTAATACTCTGAAAATAAAAGGTGTACGCACAAACTGTATTGATGTAGAGAATTGAGTGTAAAACTGTTCTATCTATTAAGCCTTTTCATTCGAGATAAAATTGTTTCATACAGTAAAACAGTGTTACAAAGACGCGGATATGTTTCCAATGTTCTGTTGGTATACTCAAATCAGCCAATGGAATAAATGAAGTGTATTCATTCGTACCTAGCCGCGGGAAATTTTATTGGAATTTTATTGGACACTTACAAAGGTCAGGCTAAGGTGAAAAGCTGGCTTATGCAGCTTACGCCGAAAAATCTAGAGGCCACATTTATTGCCCAATCTTCATACAATTTTGTCAGAACATTTGTCCAAATGATATCTCGGCGTAGTTTGAAACTGGTTCATATGGGGCCAAACACTTGGTCAAAATATTTCTCGCAATGAAATCTCGACCTCTTAGTTTATAACTGGGGTCAAAAACTAGGTCCCTAGAGTAAATAAGTGAAACTTTGTGAACTCTCTAGAAGTAACATTTGTTTGTAAAATCTTCATGAAACTTGCTCCGTACATGATTTTTTGTTCTGATGATTTCTTTGGTTAGTAAGATATGATTCCGGCCCATTGAAATACATGGTCATCATGGTGACTGACACTTTTCCTTTTGTGGCTGAACTGTAACCATTTTAACACTTAAGAAGTCCCATTTTTTATTAGCAGGTCATTAAAATTGCTCACAACATTAAAAGATTGTGTTATTATGATTACTGGGCTTAATTAAAATATGAATAAGGTTCTTTTTGAAACATTACCTGTTTAGAACAGCTTATTTACTTGGGTTCTGAGGCGAGTGCCTTAGGGCCTATGTACTTGTATACAAGCTATGGTGGGGTGGTTGGTTGAGATTGAGAAAGTATTTGCCTTTCTCCGATATTTGTTTTGTATACAGCTTAGATCGCCGCAAGAAAACGGAACTTTTATTCAACTCAAATAATGACAATATTAACTCATTAAACATGCCCGTTCAAAATCTCACGATCAACTTACGTAGCTTCATAACATTTTATGCTTATTATAATGATAGTTGTTTTATTATATTATTTTAGTTTTTACGAAATATTAAGAAAATAACAGCATCGCTTAGAAATCTTAAGCTTTTTTCTTTTCTTAATATTGTTAGTAGTAATGAAAGTGTACGAGTTTGTAGTATTAAAGACTTCCGTATATGCTGTTATGCACCATCTTTCCTATTAAATAGATTCTCATTCCGCAAAGGCTAATCAAGAATGACATTTTCAGTCTTAACTAGATTTTTTTATACGAGACGCCATTTACACGAAAATACAGTAAAAGCGGGAAGTTCACTTTTTGAAAATGCATTAACCACGTCACATGTACAAACTGACAACTTTCAACATATTGAAACTAACGAATGTGCCGGTATACATTTTTGCTATTAGCATGATGAAACGCGAAAGCCGAAGTTTGGTTTTAAGATTTCCTTAAGGACTCCGTTTTCTTGTTTATAAGACCAGTCATCGCCAGCACACAAATGATGGCACGTGTGAAACGGCCGCCATTGATTGTCTCCGGAGCGGTCTTATAAAACGTCTCAACGTCTTCAAAAACGCCATAGTCTCTGGTCGTAAGATAATCCACACGTCCGTCGTTAACAAACTGGGCGAAGCTGTCCGTGCGTCCGTCCCAGGTATTCTGGCCGCCCTGTATTGTTCCATATCCGATAAGTCTATTTTCGGTCGTCAATCGGGCCTGAGCATTCCGAAATAGTTTACTATCTATGACGTAGCTATCCGTTTTTAGCCACTTCCCGTCTAGGTACACCTCCGCATACGCGTGGTCCACGTACTCTGACCCCGTTTTCACGAGGCCATGCAAACTGTCGCAGTGTATGGTCACAA
This sequence comes from Dreissena polymorpha, assembly GCF_020536995.1. Taxonomy (NCBI): domain Eukaryota; kingdom Metazoa; phylum Mollusca; class Bivalvia; order Myida; family Dreissenidae; genus Dreissena; species Dreissena polymorpha. The sequence continues at coordinate 58,741,476 of NC_068357.1, read as the reverse complement.
AATGCTGACGCGCAGGAATACCCACGTTACGTAACAAAGCGACGAATAACGTGGATTTCGTGTTGCAAAACCCTTTCCCGGCGGCCAACACATCAGTGGCAGAGTCCGCCCAGAAATGTTTCGTCCAGCCAAACTGGATGTTATCTCGCACCCAATCGTGTATGGCCACCGCTTTTGCTCTGTCGTCTGCAATACCGGATGTTATAGACTGCGCCAGAGTTGTAATTGCAGGATCTTTATGGTTGATATATTTCGTCTGCTTCAGCCATTCGTTATCTTCGACGTTATCCTGTACGATATGTATACAATAATTGGTTATAGTTGTTTGTTTTTAATATATGATATATTTTAGAAGTTTTAGTTTAAATCTACTTATTTTTCGTTAGAATATATCGAAAGCATTACGCTTATTGGGCCACTCTCGAGTCTGTTTCCTGGGAAGCACCAGTACTTAGGGCCTTCACAGCTTATCTTGAGAACGCGCCCTAACAGGGTGCAGGATCACGTGACTTAATGGGGTGCACAAATGGGTGTTTATAGATGTAAACACACCGGTAAGTGGTGCTTTGTTTAAAATAACTTCGAGGCTTTATATGTACTCCGGTTCCCACCCCACAGGCCAAGAACAGACTTATACTGAATACATGTATACTCCAGTAAAAAAACAACACTAAATAGCTTGACATTGCACTTATAATTCAAAATTAGCCCCAACATAAGTCAAGTGCGCAAAAGGGTGGGAGTGCTGGGACACACTCCGGGTCCTCACAAAATACAGCCTCAGGCGCAGAAGGGCCTCATAAACTTCAAAAATACACACACAATTACACACTGTAATCGAACTAAAATAAATAGGTTAAAACTATTGTAAATAACTATAACATACCTTTTCCATTTTGTCCTGATAACTCCACGAAACGTGTGTGAATGTCAGAGTTTATTTACAGGTCTCGCTGCGTCTTCACGACTACATTATGTGCTGACCTGCCTACTCCGTGAAACGATGTTAAATAGTGTATTTTATATAACAGCGCGTTATGTAAACATGTAACGTAAAATGAACTTGATACACGCATCGTTGCACAAGCTATAGGACGTCATATGTGCCTTTTGCAGAGGCCTGTTGGTCCACGGTCGCCCAAATCATTTTGGCCAATCAGAACACTGATCTTGAATCAGGGGAGAGGATAGGCTATAGTAAGTGGTGGTGATCTCCCTTTCTGTTTTGAACTTGTTTAACAAGGGTTTTTAGAGAGTCCAGAGAATTTTATTCTCGTCAGTATTGACCAAAGCTTACATACTATAAAACAGCTGTTGTTGACCAGAGACTACGTTGCAGTTTAAGAGAACCGCGTTGCGTGACATTTAATCGTTTGAAAGTGCTCGTTTAGAATTTGTAATTTGATTTCGCGACGTTACCTATTTAAAAACTGAACGTTGTTAAACTTGTTTGGAAAATCCAGGTTCGGATTGTATTTGAATTCGGGCGTTTGTTTGTTGTCGTGTTGTATTTTGAGTTTTTAAACTTCCCCAGGGTTCGTGGAACGATGTCCTTTGTTATCCTCATACCGACAATAAATAAATTTTGATTTGATTTGATTCGGGAAGCCTTTTGTTTATTCTGGAATCCGGAGAACTGCCCCCTTATTTTAAAGGTGGCGGAGAGGTGCCCCCCCCCCCCCCCAGCAAATCGGTAGGGGCGGAGAACTGCCCCCCCTGTCAGAATTTAGTAGGCGGATATCTGCCCCCCCCCCATCAAATCTGTAGGGGCGGAGAACTGCCCCCCCCCCGGTGTCATATTAGTTATTAGTTACGTAGTGAAAACAATACTTACGGGTAATTTTACGTTATCGGCGTACACATTTTATCCGGTAACAAATTAATTTAAGTACAAGTATATTGCCATTTATCGAACTGAATAACACAAATTGTCTAGAGGCATGTGATAATACTGTTTAAGGCCCTTGGTACGCATCTTCACCACTCACTATACATGAATGCCATGTAAAAGTCGTGTTTTAATAAGAGCGCGAAACATAGTCGAGATCCACACAGGAAACGCGTGCATGTTAATACTGGCCATGTGTCGCAACTATATATAGACGTGCAACTCAGTACTTATGGAGGAAAAGTTACATCGGAATTAATTTATATATAAAGACACGGAGTGTATATTGACAGGAGATGAATCGAGTATTTGACCCTTACTTTAGTAAATTCAATCTTATGCAAAAACTATTCATCCGATTTTATTGGTTTATACGTTATCTTGTTGCTTATTAATTCCTCTTTCAAAAAAATATAACTTTTAGTATATTCCTGTTGTTATTAATGGATTTATAGCGAGTTAAACACAAGAAATACAAATTTTATGTTTTACCACCGCGCGTTTTAACGTGTCGTGGCTATCGATCTTTTACGATTAGCGTACAGCGAAGCGCCGAGGTTATACATTTTGATGTACCCACTCACGTCTTTTGTTAAATTATAGTTTCATTTCTCGGCCGATTTTGACAAATTATATATCATTAGAAAGCTTACGTTACGCAGTAAACAGATATATCAATATATATTAAGTTTTTCTTCTGATTTCGACAGCCCGGCGAGTTATAACTTTAACTTTTGCAAATATCATACCGTTTTGGAGTTTTAGAATCTAGATTTACGGTTGACATGTTCGTACTTAATACCAATTTGTAGCGTTTATATTTGGAGTTCAGTTTTAAAAATTACATCTTGCTTAGGAGAAAAGAATTCTGTATACGATAGAAAAAATTTTTGTTTAAAAACCAAAGTAATTAAGGAATGAAGGCGGGAAAATGTAGCGCGCGTTCCTAACGCACTGAACTGATGCTACGGTCTTGGCGATTATGCTTTTGTTTAGAAATCGGCCATTGAATTTCTTTTGCCATCTTATTATATTTTTTATGGAATATATTGTAGTATTTTGTTCACGAAACATATCAATAAAGCTTATTATAAATGAATCTTAATAAATTAACGATTTCAGCTCTTGTTTATAACACAGAAAGGTTGTAAAATTTATGATGAAACAGCGTATATAGCGGACCCTCTCGATATTATTCGGCTTTGCATGCATACTTGAAATAAAATGGGTGTCAAAAACATTCATCGTTTGCTGTTTATTATCAACAAGGTAATTATGTATAATTATTTGAAATGTTATTTACCTTAAATTATCAATTTATTAAAGATTCTTGAAAATCACGGTCCGTGTTACGCGGGTCATTTCGTATTTTGACATCAGGGCATCATGTCCAACTATTGAAAATCAGATTTTTTCACCGGGACGATGACGGCTTGGATTTAGACAGGCAGACAGATAGTTTATTCAGACTTAAACAACAGTACATCGTCTTCAACTCAAATATATAAATTATTTTTAGACGAATTGTTAGGTGATTACACATATAGCAGTGATGATTCTGAGAATGTTGCCATGTTTCTTATCCGTGTATTCTAGAGTCCATGGTTTGAGCATTTTTATCGCGGTGTTCAAAAAAAGATATCTCAATAATCTTGTTTATTGATAGATCTGTGGTTTTATTGCCCCTGTGTTCAGCACAAACCAATTATCTCGTTATGATCAGATACTGTGCCGACCAATACTAAATAACACTATGGTGTCATACGCCACAGCAGGGACCTATACTTGTATATTGGTCCCTAACCACAGGTGGCAATGTCTGGTCAGATTACACTTTTTATGATACCTCCATGTCTTCTCGTGGTATTAGTGGTCATTTCTTGGAGTAATGTAACGCCCAATACTCAATTTTGCGTTTATGAGATATGTAGCGTATTGAAAACATTTATAGTCATCTGCCCATACAGATTGCCATAAACTAAATACTGTATAGATGTCAGCCAGCTAAATCACAATAATTATAAGTGCTTAATACCTATACATGTACATTTTAAACATTTAAAAAATCTAATACTTAACATTTGACGTATTTAGCGGGTACCGGTAAAAAAACTCCGTCATTTCGTAGTCCTATAAAGAGTGTATGAATAATCTTTCCGAAAAATACAAATAATACAGTGTTTTAATTTAGAATTCTATATATTTATAACTCTGTTAACTTATAAAGATATTTCAATATACATGCATAGACAGTTGACCGTGATTTTCAAGAATCTTTAAATAATTTTAATTAATTTATAATTTATGGTTAATAACCTTTCATATAATTTTACATAATTACCTTTTTGATAATAAACAACAAACGATGAATGTTTTGACACCCATTATATTTGAAGTATGCAAAGCCGAAAAATATCAAGAGGGTCCGCTATACATTTGTATACGCTGTTTCATCATAAAATTAACACCCTTTCTGTGTTATAATCAAGAGCTGAAATCGTAAATTTATTAAGCTTCATTAATACTTAGCTTTATGGATATGTCTCTAGAACAAAATATTTCAATATATTTCATAAAAAATATAATAATCATGGCAAAGGAAATTCAATGGCCGGTATCTAAACAAAAGCATAATCGCCAAGACCGTAGCATCAGTTCAGAGCGTTAGGAACGCGCGCTACATTTTCCCGCCTTCATTCCTTAATTACTTTAGTTTTTAAACAATTTTTTTTTCTATCGTATACAGAATTCTATTCTCCTAAGCAAGATGTTATTTTTAAAACTGAACTCCAAATATAAACGCTACAAATCGGTATAAAGTACGAACATGTCAACCGTAAATCTAGATTCTAAAACTCCAAAACGGTATGTTATTTGCAAAAGTTAAAGTTATAACTCGCCGGGCTGCCGAAATCAGAAGAAAAACTCAATATATAATGATATATCTGAAAACTACGTTACGTTAGCTTTCTAATGATATATAATTTGTCAAAATCGGCCTAGAAATGAAACTATAATTTAACAAAATACGTGAGTGAGTACATCAAATTTATAACCTCGGCGCTTCGATAAAAGATCGATAGTTACGACACGGTCACGTGACTTAGACACGACAAGATATTTGGCGTAACGGTCCCGTTTCTTATCCGTGTAATCTAGAATCCGTGATAAAGATAGTATTGACCCATGGAAAAAAAAACGTAACTAAACGTATAAAAAAGTAAATTAATAGGCAAAGCAAAGGCAATAATTTAGCTGACTTGAAGAAAAAAGTAAAGTGAAGTCGAATTAATAATCAATTTATTTATGTTGTTTAGTTAATTCATGTGAAATACAAAATAACATACATAAATACACACATTACATGCATACATACATTCACAGTTACAATCATACATACATACATTCAGACATACATTAAAAAATATATACATGCTTACATAAACGTTCAAAACATACATTCATACATACATACAATCTGCAACAGTTAGCATTTTGAGCAGATCATGTCGACATGCCAAACAAACAAAATCGGTAACAGTTGCTTTAATTAGCAGCTAATTAGGCAGGCAGAGAACTTGTTACCGTTAACGATAAGCACCGCGATCTTTTAATTGGTAGACCGGACCGACCTTAATTGTTAAGAACTTGTTAGCTTTGAATAAAGCGGCATACGGGTTTATTATATTGAACCGTCCAAATCCGTAATTGGCGAAAACAAACAAATAAATTATTGTTTTCAGCTTGCATACGGATGGATTAAATTGCATGCTAATTGTTTGTTTTGATTACGGGGAAAATATCAAATAATTCAGCCGCGAAAACTTTTTATTAGCAAAAAGTGATTTGTTTTTCTTTGTTAACATAGACGAAAATCACGTGATTATCAAGATGGCGACGTCCATGCCGAGGCAGGTATTTTTTTGCCGTTTTATAACTTTAATACTTGTACAACTTTATATTACTTTTGAAATTTCACTCAATTTCCAGACATAATAGCAAGAAAGTTACTGGCGTTATTGTCATTATAATACTCGTTTTATATATAGCCGCGAAATTTCTTTAATTAGGGGGCACTTCTCCGGGTCATCAATTCTGACAGGGGGGCAGTTCTCCGCCCCTTATTAATCAGCAGGGGGGCAGTTCTCCGCCCTATAAAAAAAGAGTGAGGGGGCAGTTCTCCGCCCAGTGAAAAATCTTTGGGGGGGGGGGCAGTTCTCCGGGGGGCACTTCTCCTAGAGCCGTTTATTCTGTTTCAGGTGAAGAACATGTCTGGTGCAGCAGCGATGTTCGTGTTCTTATTGCCGGGGATTCCAATGTCCATCGTTTGAAGTCTGCATGTCCTCCAAATGCAAGGATTGACTTTCTGCCCGTATCTGGTGAATAATTTTTAACTGTTTATAGTTGAGTGTGAGACCCAACATGTTTCTGTGGCATGCTGCTTTATATTACCCCTTTTACTGTCTTAAATAGTCTATATAAATTGCCGCCATAATCTTTTGATGATTTTTTCGTTGGCATAATTATTTTAGCTACTGTCTTATACTGCAGTGGGGACGATTGAACTTTACCGGTACGCAACACTTAACATCAAACAGCGTACTCTAACCCTTAACACCTAACACATAACAACTTACGCAACACCTTATTATCCTTTTATCCTATATATTTCTTTAGTATCGGGGGCTACTGCCCCCAAACCCCCGCTTTGTCGATGGTTGTAAACAACTGCGTACCGGTAAAGTTCAATCTAGCCCTGCAGTGTTTGTTGCTGCCTTTGGAAAAAAGGTTGCTAATTTTAATATTTATTTGAAGCTTTGTGTACCAAATAATTGTTTTTATGCCCCCGGTAGGGTGGCATATAGCAGTTGAACTGTCAGTCTGTCCGTCCGTCCGAACACTTTAATGGTCATAACTTTTTCAATATTTAACATAGCACCGTTATATTTGGCATGCATGTGCATCTCATTGAGCTGCACATTTTGAGTGGTGAAAGGTGAAGGTCAAGGTCATCCTTCAAGGTCAAAGGTCTAATATATGGCATATGTCCATCCGTCCGAAAACTAACATTGGTCATAACTTTTTCACTATTGACGATAGCAATTTGATATTTGGCATGTATGTGTATCTCCTGAGGCTGAACATTTTGAGTGGTGAAAGGTGAAGGTCAAATGTATAATATATGGCGTCTGTCCGTCCATCCGAAAACTTTAACATTGGCCATAACTTGTTCACTATTGATGATAGCAACTTGATATTTGGCATGCATGGGTATCTCCTGGAGCTGAACATTTTGAGTGATGAAAGGTGAAGGTCAAGGTCATTCTTCAAGGTCAAATGTCAAATATTCCGTCCGTCCGAAAACTTTAACATTGGCCATAACTTTTTAAATATTGAAGATAGCAACTTGATTTTTTTTATGCATGTGTATCTCTTGGAGCTGAATATTTTGAGTGGTAAAAGGTGAAAATCAAGGTCATTCTTCAAGGTCAAATGTCAAATATTCCGTCCGTCTGAAAATTTTAACATTGGCCATAACTTTTTAAATATTGAAGATAGCAACTTGATATTTGGCATGCATGTATATCTCATGGAGCTGCACATTTTGAGTGATGAAAGGTCAAGGTCATCCTTCAAGGTCAAAGGTCAAAATTTGCAATATTGAAGATAGCAACTAGATATTTGGCATGCATGTGTATCTCATGGAGCTGCACATTTTTGAGTGGTGAAAGGTCAAGGTCATCCTTCAAGGTCAAAGTTTGAATACATGTACATGGCTTCAAAGCGGTGCAATAGGGGGCATTGTGTTTCCAACAAACGCATCTCTTGTTTTTAAAGAAATGCTTAAAACTCCACTGAATATTGCTTCAATACCCAAAAAGATATTTTACCCTAACAGTTTCATGGTATTTACATGTACACGTCATGTATATTATTACACTGATAAAACATGTATTATGGAATCAAGCAAAATACCCTTTCTGCTGTAACCAAAATGGGGAAAAAGATTGCAAATCCAGAAATTTGATGCAACATAGAACAAGTGAGATAAATATTAACAAAGATAAGCTTGCTTGTCTCGAACATAGCAATGATGACTATTTTTCATAATATTCAATAACAAATGACAACTCAAGAAAAATTATTGCAAATGAAAACCAATTCCAAATGGAAGATCTTATTTTACTATGCAGGTGCAAAGTATGTGTCTGACCGGAAGGGCTTTAGAAAGCTGCTGCATCAAGAGCTGATGTCAGGTTGTTACGACATATTGTACCTGCATCTTGGCTCTAACGATGTTTGCTGCAAGGATAGCAATTTCTACCGGTATGTTGAACAGTAATTTTTCAGTTTTAGTTTTTATTTAACCTTTTTACCTTAGCTTTATTGCAGGGAACGCACTATGCTTATTGAGACACTCGAGTCTGTTCCTGGGAAGAACCAGAACTTGGTGTTTATGGAGAAGATAATGAGAACCTCCTAACTCCCTATCACTAGGCGGACACCACATCCACTACACCATTATGCTTTTACATTGGCCTGTATTATTGAATGTCCACACCAACCCCCTAACTAGAAACCCTGGATCCGCCACTGAACAGCTTAGCAGCATGAATAAAAATGAGCTTGATCAACTTAGTATCACTTTCTTATTAGATTTTTTTGGATTGGCATTTTAATGAAATAAAATAAGTTAGTTTCTCAAATATTTTTGTAGTTGTTTGTAACTTTTTATGCCCCCGGTAGGGTTGCACATAGAAGTTGAACTGTCCGTCAGTCAGTATGTGTGTCAGTCTGTCCGTCCGTCGGGAAAAAAAACTTCAACGTTGGCCATAACTTTTGCATTATTAAAGATAGAAACTTGATATTTGGCATGCGTGTGTACCTCATGGAGCTGAACATTTTTAATTGGTGAAAGGTCATCCTTCAAGGTCAAATGTCAAATATATGGCGTCTGTCCGTCTGAAAACTTTAACATTGGCCATAACTTTTTCAATATTGAAGATAGCAACTTGATATTTGGTGTGCACGTGTATCTCATGAAGCTGCACATTTTGAGTGGTGGAGGTTCAAGGTCATCCTTCAAGGTCAAAGGTAAAAAAATAAATACAAAGCGGCGCAATATGGGGCATTGTGTTTCTGACGAACACATCTCTATTTAATAATTGTTTGTGATGGGAAGATAATACAATGAGCAACTTATACCATTACCTTATTATCCCTTGCCATAGGAGGATGGATATTGTTTTGGGGTTGTCTGTCCGTCTGTCTTTCCATCTGTCCGTCCAGCACTTTTGTGTCCAGAGCCATATCTTGGAAGTGCTTTGGCGGATTTCATTGAAACTTGGTATGAGTATATATATGGATAAGAGGATGCTGCAGGCCAAATGGCATCGTACACCATCTGTTAATAGCAGAGTTATGGCCCTTTGTTTCTTAAAAAATGCTTCTTTAGTGTCAAATATAACACTTTTTTGTCCAGAAGCATATTGGCAGGGTATATCAATTCAATGAATTTGCTTGTTATTTTTAGTTGTGTGACTGAGATCCTTGATGTTGTATTCAGTGTGTGCACTGAAATACACGTGGTGCTTTGCGTGATTCTTCCACGTGATTTTGATGTGAGAATGTTTCCCCGATGGCCACTCTCAGGGGCACAGTTGAGGAACTACTGCCAGTGGATAAGGAGCGCAAACAGCATGCTGTGGGAACTGAGTCACCATGTGCCTTCTGTGAGATACATGGACTATGCAGCAACTAAACAGGTATAGGGAAAGATCTAGAGTGAAATAGGAAGTTTCTCAGCAACTGTTGCATGGAATTTCATCATCATGAAACTTAAAATAAATATATGCATCATTATACTGCGGTGGACCAATCCCAAATTCTGTTCAGACATCCTTCTTTGCTCAAGAGATATGCCTCCTTAATTGGTGAAAATTGACTCATTGAGCAGTTTTGTTGCAATTACTGGTTTCTTAATAACTTTTACATGAAATATCATGAATTTTAAAATAGATGTATTACTTTGTGGTGGTACACTTGCACGTTTTGTTGGTTTCAGCTCTAGAAGTAAAGCCCCATAATTAAAGATATCTGTCTGTGCTGTAATATGGAAGTTAATGAAATGTATTATCATTTTTTTAGAAGTTCTTGTATAAGTTTTGTCAGGATGATCATTTTGGTCAGTTCAGAGTTGTACACTCTAATTGATTGAAACTAAAATATTTTTTCATTCGTTGAGGGAAACCAGTTCATTTAATTTGCTGCTTTAATATCTTAGTTATGTTTAAAACAAATTAGTACGGTAACTATCAATAATCAAAATTTAATTTTAAGAAGTCCCTGTACTTGTCCCATGATGGACTACATCTGAGTGCTGAAGGGGCTAGGAGGTGTTTAGCATCCATACATGACGACCTGCCAAACCAGCTGTGTGTGGAGGCTGCTGTTCAAGATCCTACAGAATGGCCAGCTCTCTCAGCCACGGAAGTACCGGTTCAGAAGCATGACAGCACCATAGCACTCTTTTCGGATATTGTGCAGACTGTGAGTTTAGTGCTACAACAAAGTGGACTGCATTTATGAGCCATAAGCAAATGTGATTTATGCACAAAACTGCAATTCTGCGTCAGGCTAAAACCTTAACATTGACTCTAAAATCAAAGCGCTTCCACCTACACATATTCATAACAATTTGATTTTGCTGTAATGTTTATATTTTTGATTAAAATAAGCCGTTTAAAAAAAGTATAATACCTGTATTATGGTTAAATAAATTGTAGGGAGCTCAACCAGAGATTCAAGACAAGGTGGATGCAAGTGAAGTACCAGTTCCCAGGGACATTAAGCCTCAGACACATAAAATAACGGTAACTTTTCTATGCATTTAATCGTACAGATATTTCATCATTCTTAATGAACATTTATAAAGTGATTGCAATCCAGTATTGATTGCTCATATGGCTTGTTACAGCCTATAAATTAATGTTATGTCTAGAGCCGTAAAGCTGGGCACCCTGTCATGTCTCTTTTTTAGCCTCGCCTTTTTGCCCCTGATCAGCACCATAATGCTCTTCATTATTGGTAGCTGTAAGGCAATAGTTGGACTGCAGGTCCTATACTTTTAAAGCAATGCCTTTAATCATCAAAGAGCATTGTTTGTCATTAAGTGGTTAACATGAAAAGTTCAACAGATGTCTTTGTGTGAAAGCCAGACCATAGAGTTGATGTCATAACCATTCAGTTATATCAGAACATAACATTCTGTAATTGTATAAAAAATAAACTAGTTAGTTTATATAATTTTGTTTTCCATATTTTCACACACACAATTCATTCTCAGGTTGTCACAGCCAGAGCTAAGAGGTCTGCAACCAGAAATGTCAAAAGATATGGAAAGAAGGTAAAAAATACTGTTAATTTCAGATAACCCTCACTGTTTCATTGTGGAAATGTCCTACTAATTCTTAAAACAAGTTTTTTTTTGTTGAAAAAAAAACCACAACCAAACCTATTTTGAAAGTAAAATATAAGTAAAAGACCATATTAGTGTTATTATTTTGAGGACATCTTTCCTTTCTGTTGTCTTCTGCATATTATTATATAATTGTTGTTATTTTTCATAATTATATAAAATAACCTGAATAGTTAAAGAAAACAAAGTCATATGATGCAACACGCATGCACTTTCGTAGAACAAATGCTGCTATACATTATAATACCACCAAAACAAGGATTACTTTATAATTAACTACCTATAACATGTAAGCATGCAAAATAGTAACATACTTATAAAGTAACCTAAGAATCAGTATTTTTTATCAGATATAAATAAACAATGCAATACAAGCATGCAGAATTAAAATGACAGCTAATTTGCATGATAATTACGTAGTTGTTATATATTAGCATGCACATACACACATTTTGCAATCAAAAATATGTGCTTGTCATTTTCATCGGCCATTAACATATTGAACAAACCAAAGTTTCCATTTCATTCAAACACAGCGGAATAAACAAATCATATCTGTGTTATATAATGGGCACTGCATAAACACAGGGTACTCATCTTCTACATTATAAACATGTCGCATAAGACAAAATTTACAGTATCTATGATCACGTATATAACATACAACAAGAATATCAGTGAAACTGATGGATGCTCCCCGATGATGCGCTATGTCAATCTATGTGTTAATAACCACCTTAAAAAATTCTATTATTAGCCTCGGTGACATTGACCCCAGTGACCTCAAACCTCATCAAAAGGAAGAGGTCATGCAAGGTACCTACGTGCCAAATATGAAAGAGATCGTTAAAGTATTGAATGTGCTATGAGAAACTGTGACAAAAGTGTGACAGAAGGAAGTCTATTATTAGCCTCGGTGACCTTGACCCCAGTGACCTCAAGCCTCATCAAAAGGTAGAGGTCCATGCAAGGTACCTACATGCCAAATATGAAAGCGATTGGTTAAGTATTGAAGGCGCTATGAGAAACGGTAGCAAAAGTGTGACAGAAGTAAGGAAGTAAGTAAGTAAGGAAAGACAAACTGGCAACTATATGCTCCACCGAAAAAGGGGCCATAATTCTGTCGCAATGCTTATTACAGTTGTCTGATCTTGTTTATAGATTGGGATCATGTTGGTAAAGAAGTACGCAAAATTTGAAAGCAATATGTCAAAGGACATAGAAAATATTTGAGGTTGTACGCAATTTTTAACATAGATTTATCAATAATATTCATATTCTAAGTGAAAAAAGGGCCATAATTCTTACAAAAATGCTTGATTCAGTTGTCTGCTCTTGTTTATAGATTGGTGTCATGTTGGTAAAGAAGTATGCAAAATATAAAAGCAATATGTCAAAGGACATAGGAAATATGTGAGGTGGTATGCAAACTTTAACATTCCAACGCTCACGGTAACGCCGACGCCGGGGTGAGTAGGATAGCTCCACTTTATATATATATATATATATATATATATAGTCAAGCTAAAAAAAGTTATCCCCACGAAACTTTTTGTGGGCGCAGGAAATCGTAGTAGTATTAACATATCCAGCTATGGGCATGCTCACTGACCATAATGAATAATGGAACAGTAGTTTTGTGTAGAAAATATTCATTAAGATTGTGAATGTTGTGGGCAAGATTTCGATCCCCATAAGCACTAAGACCATAATGTAATAATATTTTTTTGGCCCTTCACTAATCTTTTTAAAACGATTTCATCAATGTTCCTTATACATGTACATTTATTTTTCATAAAAATCGGACATGTGGAATGTTGAATATTTGCCATTGCATAGAGAAAAACCATTGACATGCCCCCTTAAATTGATTGCAGAAAAAGTTGTAAACCAAAAACAAATAATAACAAAGAGCAGTGAAAAAAATTGGCCATTATTAATTTAATTTCAAAGAACAATGAAAATTTAAGGCAACAAGAGCTGTCAGAGGACAGCGCGCTCGACTATTCGAGTGCTTGACAGTATAACGTAAGCCATCATGTAGAGGGGGTATAATGTGGGTGTGTGGTCATTTTATAGATGATATTTAAAAAAAAAAAAAAAAAAAAATTGTTGTCTTTTTTTTTTTTAGGGGGGGCGGGGGGGGGGGGGAGTTCTGGGGTGGGGCATGGGGGATGGTTTGGGTGGAGCCCATTGTGGTATGTCAGGTAAGTGTTGTTTTGTCAAAGTATGAATCAAATGTGATCATAAATCCCCTCCGATGAAACCGGTAGGGGACAATAATGAGCGGATACAAATTTAAAGGATAGAACTGAATGTTCAAACCTTTTATCTTGTTTGAACCTGATTGGTTTTGCAAATCGCATTAATTAATTGTGGTGAGCATTGGTGTTTTGTTTCTTGGTACAATAAAACGGGATATGTGATTTACTAAGAAGAATCAAAATCATAATGTGGCAAATGAATATTTATCTTCAAGTGTGAGTGATGCCAAATCCAAACTCTGCATATTGAAACAATATGGTCACCATTTGAGTGAGATTTAAAAGAAATATTTCTTAGTGGCCTAGGACCTTTGACCTGAAAGTATAAATTCAGCATATAACCTGATTGTAGCGAGTTGTTGAATGAGCTTTCTTGCATATATACTGGTATGTGAAAATTGAGTATTAAGTGTGACTTTGACCATGAGACGAGTTATTCCAAACCTAAGCTTTCCATTTTGGCTCGTTATGCATTTATACTTCACATTGCACCCTCTTTCAATTACCTTGAAGACTCTCGTCACACCTTGGGGAGGTTGCTGCTGGGAGATAATTTTTAGGTCCAGGAAGCGCTCGGAAGCAGTCAATATAGCAGTAAGCATCTTCCAGCACCCTGTTATGGAGAGAAGAGTATTGGGGTTTATGGTGAGAACTGTGAGTGTCATTCTTTTGTACAGTTGTAGTGGCAGCCATTGTGTGAATACTCATGTAATCACTCTCACTTAAGTATCAATAGCTAATTATATATATATATATATCATTCGGAAACCATTTTACTGCTTCAGGTCACTGTGACCTTGACCTTTGACCTAGAGACCTGGAAATCAAAAGGGGTCTTCTACCAGTCATGATCAATGTACCTATGAAGTTTCATGATCCTAGGCTTAAACTTTCTTGAGTTATCATCCGCAAACCATTTTACCGTTTCGAGTCACTGTGACCTTGACCTTTGACCTAGTGAACTGATAATTGAAGGGGTCATTTGCCAGTCATGATTAATGTACCTATGCGTTCTTGAGTTATCATCCGGAAACCATTTGATGGACGGTCTGACCGACATGTGCAAAACAATTAACCCCCTCTTCTTCGAAGGAGGGCATAATAAATTAATTTTGTTCAATCTATCTATTTATCCATTAAAAAGTTCACACTTTCAAAACAAATATAATACAAACTTGGTCATAAACAATAATAAAATACCCCTGCTGTCCCTGTGAATGTTAATGAGCGAGGATCAAGGAATCAAGACCATTACTCTTGGATGTGAAATCAATGCAAATAAAAATTGTGTTTTGAAAATCTTCTTTTCATGCTGATCACATATTTACAAGTTTGAATGGATAGACAAATCCACAACAGACCAACCAACATACAGACTCCAATATACCAGGAATAACCCCACATACCGCATTGACACAGAATATTTTGCATGCTGTCTTCACAAGATAAGAAAAACATATTTACATGTTTGGCGATTTTAAGAGTTATTATGCAATTGTGACCTTGACCTCAGAGATATCGACAATTCTTTGGCATGACACACCGTTCAATGATGGTAAACAAATGTGCATTTTTTTTGTTTAATCTCACAATGAATGACATAGTTATGGCCCAGATAAACTCACAACCAAACTTAGATAGATATTCAGTCACTATTTATTCCAAAAATTTGTGTTGAAAGCCTGTCGACAGGTGTCGCAAGCCAGTGTTATAGGACCTAAAGTCAAAATCAATGTGACCTAATTTTTCGGCCCGGCATGGCCCACGTTTGAAGTTGGCCTAGAGATCATCTAGATTAAACTTCTGACCAAGTTTGGAGAAGATCGGATGAAAACTACTTGAATTAGAGAGCAGATACCATACTGAATGCTAAAAAACGCACAAAGTGACCCTGTGACCTAGTTTTTAGCCCGGCATTGCCCATGTTAAAACTTGGCCTAGAGATCATCTAGATAAAATTCTAACCAAGTTTGGTGAAGATTGGATGAAAACTACTTAAATTACAGAGCGGACAGCATGATGAATGTTTTAAACGCACTAAGTGACCCCGTGACCTAGTTTTTGACCCGGCATGACCTATATTCAAACTTGACCTAGACATCATCTACATACAACTTATGACCAAGTTTGGTGAAGATCCAATAAACACCTTGAATTAGAGAGGGGACACTTAATACAGAGCCATCGACAGACAGACAAGGTCACTCCTATATACCCCACTATACTATGTTTCTGGGGATATAATAGCAAATAATCAAGAAATATAAAACAAGATAATCTTGATAATAATAATTAATACTCAAGCAACAAACATATGAACCAGGTATCGCATTGTGGAGCACTAACCAGTTTTTACTGCGGAAGACGACAAGCTTCATTCTGTGTGTGATGGGCGGTTGGGAACCATACCCTTCAATATGAAAACTTGCCAGCTTCTAAGTGTTCCACACAGAGGTCAGCACCTTCACTGTCTCCAGCTCAATCTCTAGGTACACCTACCTATATATGCAAACATCAATTGAGTGAAACCACTAGTTTGATTATCCATTAGATGCATTCTTGATCAAACATTAGAGCAGTAGTACCCGTGTGATTTACAATATGGGTATTTTTACTGGATGCTGTAAAAATAACAGTTTGCTTTTGTTCACGTCAATGACCATGATAACACATTAATGGCTATAAAAGAAATAATGAAATTAGCTGAACAAACGCGAGTTATCAACAACCTATGGCATAACTAGCAAAACCATCAGTACAGTTTACAAAAAAAAAATGCTTCTTTTAAAAAATGGGTTGTTTGTACAGTAACTGTAACACTATTTACTTACTTACAGTTTCGTTTCACATTCATATGCATTTTCTAAATTTTGGCATTTAAATTACATAAAAAATATGAGTGAAAATAGTTTCATGCATCGTCAGTTTTAAACAAGAGTGCCAAACTGTCACAAGATATGCCCTTTCGAAGGTTTTGGACACCATGCTCAATGCTTGAAATGCACTAAGTGACCTCGAGACCTAGTTATTGACCCGGCATGACCCATATTTAAACTTGACCTAGATATCATTTAGTATAACATCTGACTAAATTTGGTGAAGATCATATGAAAACTACTTCAATAAGAGAGCGGACACCATGCTAAATACTTGAAATGCAATATGTGACCTTGTGACCTCGTTTTTGACCCTGCATGACCCATATTCCAACTTGACCTACATATCATCTAGACACAACTTCTGACCAAATTTGGTGAAGATCGGGTGAAATCTACTTCAATTAGAAAGCAGACACCATGCTAAATCCTTGAAATGCACTAAGTGACCTCGTGACCTAGTTTTTGACCCGGCATGACCCATATTTTAACTTGACATAGATATTGTCTAGACACAACTTCTGACCAAGTTTGGTGAAGATCGGATGAAAACTATTTAAATTAGAGAGCGGACACTGCTGTGGACGCCGTCCGCCAAGGGTGAAACTATAATACGTCCCGTTTTTAAAAACGGGCGTATAAAAAAGGAGAGCATAAGATTTGGCTGTGTGAGAGGGTGTTTTGCTGCGTAAATGCGCGACTCTCACGCTGAATGCCCGATACTTGACAGGCGCATGAATGTTGATGCAAACTACTTCAATTAGAGAGCAGACACCATGCTAAATCCTTGAAATGCACTAAGTGACCCCGTGACCTAGTTTTTGACCCGGCATGACCCAAATTCGAACTTGACCTAGATATTGTCTAGACACAACTTCTGACCAAGTTTGGTAAAGATCGAATGAAAATTATTTGAATTAGAAAGCGGACACGAAAAGTGTGACAGACTGACAGACAGTGCGAAAACTATATACCCCCTTTTCTTCGAAAGGGGGCATAAAAATAACTTATCCATAGACATCGGATGTATTTTGTAATGGGAATGCTTTGGAGATTACCATAACATTCTGTGCACACGTAAAACCTTTATGAAGAATCCTCAACATTAAATATTTATTAATATTTTTGAAAATTAAGCAAACATTCATTTTTTTCCATGAAAGCATTACAATTATGGCTTTTTATAAGTATAATATGATGTATGAAATAGTTTTTTTCTTTTTAATTTTAAGTTAATGTTGAACCATTCAATCACTTTAAAAACATTGCAAGTTATTGCATTTCCACAAAGCAAATGAATCTTAGCAGGTAAATTCAATGAATTTATCATTGGTACCCCCAGCTGATAATTTTAAAAATCTGTATAGAAGTTCACCAGATGATGTTTTATGCAAAATATGTATGTTCGCACTGCAGTTTTTGAGAAGAATATTTTTAAGTGTTCATTATATATATATTATAGAAGGAAAACAAATTTGATCCGAGGGTGGGGCAAATATGATCCAATGATACTTGAACAATCTTGGTGAAGGTCCACAAGATGAACTTTCATGCCAAATATCTTTGCTCTAGGCCTTGTGATTTATGAGAAATTTTTTGTTTTTGAGGTTTTTTAATATACTAATAAGGAAATTACATTTCCCTCCCCAGTGGGGCAATTTTGACCCCAGGAACATAGTTTGAACAATCATGGTACAAGTCCCACCAATTAACCTTTGAACTCTTAAGTGTAATCTTGAGTTTGGAGATTTTGACGTAATTCATTCTTATGACACACCGTCGAGTGATGGTGAACAAATGTGCTTAATGATTTTAAAATCTTACAATGAATGACACAGTTATGGCCCGGACAAGCTCATTTATGGCCATTTTTTACTTTTGAACTAAAAGTGTGACCTTGACCTTCGAGATTTCGACATTATTCCTTCCCATGCAACACCGTCAAATTATGGTGACACATGATTTTAAATTGAATTTAATTCTGACAATGAATGACATAATAATGGCCCAGACAAGGTCATTTATGGCCATTTTTGACATTTGAACTCAAAGTGTGACCTTGACCTTTGAGATATTGACGTTTTCTTGAGCAGTGACCGGCCGTGTCATGATTGTGAACATTTATTGTAAGTTATTTGAAATTCCTCCAATCAATAACAGACTTACGCTCCAGACAAGCCTAACCCGGACTTTCATACTGACGGACTGATCCACATACACCAAACCGCCAACTGTGACAAATATGTCGAGCTCTCCATAAGTGGGCTCGACAAAAAATCGACTTGCCCACAGGTAAAGGTCCACCACACAATGTTTCATGCTAAATATCTCAGCCCAAGGCCTTGCAGTTTCAGAGTAGATTTTTTAAGTTTTTCCTTTTGGTTGCCAGAGCAACAAGGATTTCATGGAAAACAATTCTTGGAGCAACATTGAAGGACCTTCATGCCAGGAATATTCCTGCCAGTTTCATCAAGCTTTGTCCAAAGGTTTAGTAGGAGATATTGTTTAAGTAAAAATGTTGACATATAGACACACATCGCAAAACAGACAAAGACCAGCAACAATAACTCAAGTTGAGCTATAAAGGGTACATCTCTGAAATGACTAAATCTAAATTATGAGCTGCACATTTTGAGTGGTGAAAGGTCAAGGTCATCCTTCAAGGTCAAATATATGTGGCCCAAATCGCTTATTTTATTAATACTTTTGCAATATTGAAGATAGCAACTTGATATTTGGCATGCATGTGTATATCACATGGAGCTGCACATTTTGAGTGGTGAAAGGTCAAGGTCATCCTTCAAGGTCAAACGTCATATAGGGGGACATTTATGTTTCACAAATACATCTTGTTAAATTTACAAACTAACTGTAATACATTGTTGGAAAGGTCTTTTGAAAAGAAGATGAATGCTTTTTATTTCATCTTGATATCATGCGTTATAACAGAGTTATGGCATTTTAAAATATCCATTTTTTTTTTAATTTTTCCGGACAATAGTCTTTTACCACTTTTTAGCTCATAAGCTATAAAATTTGAATGCTAAAATGAGCAAAATTCTTTGGAAAACCAAATATTATTCATTAAAAATGATATAAATGATGCAATATATTGTTAATATTATATACAGACAATAAAACAACTACTGATGACTAGATTTGTCTGTTTAACCTAAGGCTGAAACACGGGCTGTTTGTAAAACACGCATGTTTCAAAAATGGGCTGTCAGTTGTAGTGGCAGCCATTGTGTGAATACGTTCTTGAGTTATCATCCAGAAACCATTTTACTGTTTTGAGTCACTGTGACCTAACACGCAAAAATGCGCCAGTTTTTTGCTATCTTTCTATGCCAATTACTAAATCATAAAATTGAATTTTCAACTGATTTTTTCATCTAATGCAAGATAAATTATTTATTAAGTGAACACTATTGTGTTATTGAAAGATACTCTTATAAATACCCTTTATCATTATTCTTATTTGGTATGGGCTACCGGTATATGTCTTTTAAACTTAACAGTACATTGCAACGATATATTATGTTTATTTGGAAGTCAATATTTTGCTGAAAATATAGATAGGCATAGATCTACATGTATATACCTTTATTGAGTATAGTGTTACGTATTTTAACCGTTTTTACTGTTTGATTATATTTATCTTTACTTTTCGTGTTCTGTCGTTTCTAGACAGCAATATCGGTTTACTAATCCTCACCGTAAAAATTCCAATTACCTTACAAACAATTATTAAGGATATTATTTTGACGTTATATCATGAAAATGCGCATGACTTGTGTGTTGTCTTTTCCGCCGATTTAGATTTTTTTGGCATTTACTTACTCGTAATAAAAGGCACGATTCAGACTGACAAAAACCCCGAAAATGTTCTTTTTCTTATTTACACGCCGGGTATGTGGATACTTTGATAACAGATGGCACTTCGATACCAGATAACAACAAAAGCCACGCGCGAGAGTTGATTTCTTCAGCTTTTTTGCATTTATGTTCTGTTCATTTGGTTTTCAGACACGTAACCTTGTTCGGTCGATTAATGATATAGTACTTCGTATTGCAGAGCATGAAAGTCGTGAAAAAAACAGTGAATTATAAAAAAGAGATAAAATTTCATCGATAATCGTCATAAATTCGATGGTAAGTACGTATTTCAACAAAATTAAAAGACTTGGAAATAAATCAAGAACGTGCCAGCTAATCGAAATAAAAGATCAATATGTCCATTAATGTTACAACATGTTAAATTTTAGTTGAATAACGTATTTTAGGAAATTCAAATGTTTTAAAAGTCGGATACCAAATTTTCATGGGCACTTCTATTACCGATCATCTCAAAGACAATGGCACTTCGATTCCAGATAACTCGACACTTTTTACCAGATATAACACACTCTATTTAGTTAATCAGAAATGCAGAATTCGCTGTGGAATACTGCTATAGTAAGCAGGCAATTAAAAAAAAGAAAAAACACAAACAAAACAGCCAAGAACACTCAGACATTGTCAACGAATTGAAAAACGAAATACAAGATCTCAAATGCCGCAGTATGCGGGACAATCTCTTATTCCATAATTTGCCCGAGGAAAAGGAGGTAAACTGTGAGCAAAAAGTGTTAAAATTTATTAAAGAAAAACTTAATATTGAGGAACGCGAGGTCCGGTTACAAAGAGCCCATCGTATAGGCCCGTTCAATCACAGCAAGACAAGGCCGATTGTCGCCAAATTCAGCGACTATCCAGTGCAGGAAAATGTTCGGCGAGCTGCGAGAAAATTAAAGGGAACAAACTTTGGGATCTCAGAACAATACTCAAAAAAGAGGTCGTCGAAAAGCGCAGGCAGCTGGTTCCAATAATGCTTCCAATAATGCTTCAGGCGCGGAAGGACGGGAAGGAGGCGTATCTCATTGTGGATAAACTGTACATTTACAAGCAACTCTACCGTGGACCGTGTTAGGACAAAAGTGAGAGTGTCATTAAATGCCTTTCATGGAACGTAGAAGGACTTACATCCGACAAAAAGCAGTCTATCGATTTTGTTAACTTTCTCTGTGAGTACGATATTATTTGCCTTAGTGAATCATGGACTAACATGAACTCCAACATTGATATTATTGGATACTCTAACCCTATTCATTCCTTCCGAAAATATCAAAATCGCCGCGCTAAACGATCAAGTGGTGGCCTTATTGTTTATATTAAAAATAATATAAGAAAGGGTGTAACTTTAGTCAGAAACACACTCGACTGTATTATCTGGGTTAAACTCGACAAGATCTTTTCTCATATGGATGATAATGTATATATTTGATTTACATATATTGCCCCCGAATCGTCCCCTGTCCATAACATGTATAATATAGATATTTTTTTATCCAACTGGAGCAAGATATTCTTTCTTTCAACGATCGTCGGAAATTTTTTGTAGCTGGTGACCTTAATTGTAGAACCGGTAGTAAACCGTATTATATTCAATATGATCGGAATATAGGTGTCGATGAAGTAATTACCGTCGATACTCCCACGCCTCGTATTTCTCGAGATTCTACTTCAAATCGCTTTGGTGATTGTTTACTCGTTATGTGTAAAGCGACAAATCAACTGATAGTAAATGGGCGGTGGCCGGGCGATGGGGGTAATTTCACATGCATGACCCATAACGGCACAAGCGTGGTGGACTATTTAATTACACATCGTAGTAACTTTGATTTACTTGACAATTTTTCCGTTGGCGAGTTTCAACCTTTTTCAAATCATGCTCCGCTATCATTCTCACTAAAAGCGTTCACTGTGTGTCGGAACGTCAATGGAAATGTTAAACCTAAGTATTACAAATTTGATAACAAATATAAAGAAGTGTTTACAACCGATATAACAACTAATTTAGATTCTCTAATCATAAGCATAATTTAACATTGAAATCAGCGGAAATGGAGATGATAATTGTCTAACGTCGATTTTTACCAACTTTCTATGTAAATACGGTAATAAATATTTCAAAAGAACCTGTGGTATTCGGAAATCATGTTTTCAAGACGGAAATAACTCGAAAGAGTGGTTTGACGATGAATGCAAAAATAAATATAACCTATATAAACAAGCGGTTAGAAAATTTACCAATACATTGGCGGACGCGGACAGAGCGGATCTATATAATAAAAAAAGATTACAAATATCATTGTCGAAAGTAAAAAAATTCATATAATAATTCCCGCTGTCGTAAGATGAATGATCTAAGGCGAAAGTCACCGAAAGAATTTTGGAAAATATTTAAATCGCGAAAACAATCGGCAACCGGAGATGATATTTCAAACGAAGAATTTAAAAACTATTTTAATACACTCATGCCTGGTGGCGACACGCAAACGAATGATGATTATTCAAACTTTATTAGCCAGTTTGATAATGACCAAGATATTGGATCGACATTTGAGTGCCTAGATAGCCCAATCTCGGACACTGAAATTTTAGAAGCAATTAAGAAACTTGGTGTTTATAAATCACCATCGATTGACAATGTTCTGTATGAATATTTTAAGGTATGCGCACCACAAATAGTCCGTCCGCTTAACACATTTTTTAATCACATACTGATACCAAAGTTATTTCCCCGTGCTTGGGCCTCGGGCATGATTATCCCCATTCATAATCAAAGCATTGAAAGTACTCGTTTGACGATGCTTCTGAAAAGGATGGATATATAGAGGATATTTGTTGGATTCGGCGGAATATCGATTTTCCCAGAAAAAAACCCGAAAAATATCGATATTTTCACTGTTATTTTTTACTGTTTAAAACAGTGAAATACCAATTTATTTCACTGATATTTCTGTATAAATCACCGGAAAGCATTAAATAAATAAGCATCCATTTAAGTTAATCTACATCACCGCAATTGTGTAATTTTTATTGCTTGTCATTTATCCGCAGGTCAATAGTTAATGGTTGTGGTGCAATCGTTTTCGTTCTTGGACACTGCACTCCCTTCAATGAGATTTATTTACCTAAATATCTCATATTTGAACTTACAATTCTTTTGGGAGTAATGGTCCAGACAACTGGATAAAACAGCAACAATATGCTAACCCATTATTTTTCAAGGAACATAATTGAGAATTCCTGTGCTAGCCCCCAATCACAGTATGTTGGGGTATAATAATAGTCAATTTTTTTTTCTTCTCAAAAGATTGTAGTAGATTATAAGTTGAGGAATATATCATCCAAGAAAGCCATTTTTTTCATTTATTTTTATTGATAAACAAGGTTTTGTAACAATCTATACTATACATAGATAGCTTTAACAGCACAATGTGGCTCACCTGAAACTGATTGTTTCCTAGTGGTGTTTACTAATTTTTCATGAAGATATAGAAAGAAAGGCATTGTGAGTATGAACAAACTATTTGCGTCTATCCGGTCTAGTTGAGCCTTGTTACCGAGTTCCTACTTTTATTTATTTGAACATTCTGATCAACCGCCATGCAGATCAGGTAAAAAATGTAAGTGTTAACATAGATTTTAATGATTTTAGTTATTGATCAAATGCTTGGAAGCACATGACCCACTTTGGAACGTGACCTGTTAATCACTGAGACTAGACCTTGTGACCTAAATGTTGAATATGCTACTTTCAAGCTTGACTGTGAAATCATTTAAAATAATGTTCTAACCAATTTACAAGTGGATCAGAGACAGATTGTGACCACTAAAGTATTAACAGACCTTTTCTTATATTTGACCTAGTGCCCTAATTGTTGATAGAATATGAAACCCAAAATGACATAGAAGTGACTAGTTTAATAAGAATCTGGCAAAGAGGTGACACCCAAATTTAAACATTGTAAAATGATATCTTATGTGTTCACAATAAACTTTGGATAAATACAACAGACAAAGCGTGATAAAAAAGCTCAACTTGTCACATCATAACAAGTGAGCAAAATAACCAAAACTATGACATCATATAATTGCTCAGTTACTTCCAATAACAATAAAATGTTACTTTTGAAACAAATACAATACCTTCCCTTTCTTACTACAGGCTGTTCTAAAACAAGATAGCCCTGTATCGCTCACCCAAAACTCCTTCTATAGTGTCAAAAACTTGTGTATGATTTGACTAAGTTGTAACCTAGCTTTAGCCTGCACATGACCAACTTGCAAATTCAGCTTTTGATTTGATTAAGATGGACATTGTAAGCAATTTTCATGAAAATCAGGAAGATAATGTGACCTGTAGAAAGGTAAAGGAAGTTTTCTATATTTTGACCTAATGACCTAGTTTTTGACAAACTACCAACTTTCAAACTGAAACTTTATTTCATCGAGATAACATTCTGTCCAATTTTCATGAAGATCTGGAAGAAAATGTGACCTCTGGAGTGTACACTAACCTTTTCTGTGATTTGGTTTGTTGACCTAGTTTGAACCACATATGACCTACTTTCAAACTTAACCTAGAATTGACCGAGATGAACATTAACCAACATAAGACAAACAAGGGCTGTTTGTAAAACATGCATGCCCCCATATGGGCTGTCAGTTGTAGTGGTAGCCATTTTGTGAATCAATTTTTTGTCACTGTGACCTTGACCTTTCACCTAGTGATCTGAAAATCAATAGGGATCATCTGCCAGTCATGATCAATTTACCTATGAAGTTTCATGATCCTAGGCCGTACTATTCTTGAGTTATCATCAGGAAACCTTTTTACTGTCATGAATCACTGTGACCTTTGATCAAGTGACCTGAAAATCAATAAGGGTTATATACCAGTCATGATCAATGTACCTATGCAGTTTAATGGTCCTATGCGTAAGCATTTTTGAGTTATCATCCGGATATTATTTTACTGTTTTGAGTCACTTTGACCTTGACCTTTGACCTAGTGACCTAAACATCAATAGGGGTAATCTGCAAGTCATGATCAATGTACCTATGAAGTTTCATGATCCTAGACGTAAGCATTATTGAGTTATCATCCGGAAATCATTAAACTGTTTTGACTCACTGTGACATTGACCTTTGACCTAATGACCTGAACATCAATAGGGGTCATATGCCAGTCATGATCAATGTACCTATGTAGTTTCATGAACCTAGGCCTAAGCATTCTAGTAACTGTGACCTTACCCTTTTATCTAGTGACCTGAAAATCAATAGGGTTCATCTGCCAGTCATGATCAATGTACCTATAAAGTTTCATGATCCTAGACGTAAGCATTCTTGAGTTATCATCCGGAAATCATTAAACTGTTTTGACTCACTGTGACCTTGACCTTTGACCTAATGACCTGAACATCATTAGGGGTCATATGCCAGTCATGATCAATGTACCTATGAAGTTTCATGATTCTAGGCCTAAGCACTCTAGTCACTGTGACCTTACCCTTTTATCTAGTGACCTGAAAATCAATAGGGTTCATCTGCCAGTCATGATCAATGTACCTATGAAGTTTCATGATCCTAGGCCTAAGCGTTCTTGAGTTGTCATCCGGAAACCATCTGGTGGACGGACCAACTGACGGACTGAGCGACATGTGCTTAACAATATACCCCGAACAAGCCACATAAGAAATGCAGCATAACACATTCTAAAAGTAAAAGACATCTGTGCAATCATATCTTTTCTTCAAATGGTAAGATGAACAAACAAGAGGGCCTGAAAGGCCCAAAGTCGTTCACCTGAGATAACAAGATATTATTGGGACAAATATTGTGACCAAAATTCTTGAAGATCGAAAAATAAATGTGAGCTCTCGGGTGTTTACAATGTTTTACTATAGCAATATAAGGAAAAATGCCCCACCCCCTGGCAGCCATGTTTTTCAACCATTGTAACCATTTTCGAACTGATCCAAGATATCATTGAGACTTATATTCTGGCCAAATTTTATGAAGATTGGAATATAAACGTGGCATCCACAGAGTTAACAAGGCAAATGTTGACAGCTCACGACGGTCATAAAGCGATCACAAAAGCTCACCATGAGCACGTTGTATGATTACACTCAATGCGTTCACATTTTTCTCACAGGCTTTGCCATTGACCTTTATAGTATGGATGGCTTTGTTATTATTTATTGCTATCATGTACATGCAATATTGTGTGTATGTTAACAATACACAAACCATATGACATAAATAGACTAATTGAGCTTATAATAATCTGATTACTATAGCCAGTTCAATTAAGGACTTCAAAAACATTTATGTTGTCCTGATTTCATGAAGACTTGACATATTTATGCACATAGAGTTTCAAGATATGGGATTAGCTACAAATAAAAAGTATTTTTGATCTGTGTTGTGCAGGTTCTTTTTCCATGACTGTCAAAGTGAAATTTCCATGTGAAAAGGATGTCAATTTTTTTATTCAACCATTGAGTACAGTAGACTCTGCCAATACCGGACTCTCTGAATACCGGAACTCTCCCGATTCCGGACGGTCGGGCCAGTCCCGTATTTTCTCCTTCTATTTCTTTGTTAAAAAATGTTGAATAAACCGAACTCTCTGAAAACCGGAAACCGGACGGGTATCTCCGTAAATTTGGTCATTTTCAACGTAAAATACACTGAGTATACCGGACGGTCTAAATTCTCAAGATGCTAAAGGCGTGAAAATAGCAATACCTAGTCAGCACAGCGAGTGCGGTGTCACACATTTTGCTCGCGCAATTATCGATAATCGGATTAAACATACCATAAAGGCGTCAAGTCGCTAACGCGCTATGGGAGTCCGATTAAGTAATGTAAAACAAACTGTGAATGTCTATAATAGACTCGCGGTAACACCAAAAAGTGATTGACTCGATCTTTTTATTAATTATTTATTATCGCCTATGATAAACAATTTAATTAAACAATTAATGCATGCCGTTGCGACGCTCACTTTCTTGTGATCTTCTCGGTTATTTTAAAAGATCTTATAGCCATGTTTTTAACATAAAGGAGAAATGTGCTTTCAAGCAAAGAGTGATCTTGGACTTTTTCGTGAAATCGTAAACTTCAAGAATAAGTAGGTTTTGAAATTATGAATATCTTAAAAAATATCTTAAAAAATAATTATGACGCTGTTGTTTGCTTGTGTGTATGTTTAATGATAATAAATCGTGTATCTACAACAATCTTATTTGTGTCGTCACTTGCCTTATGACAAATGCCACGTACGTACATGTATAAAGCACCACGCTCACTTTGGGATTAATCAAAACAAGTCGGTATGGATTTTTTTTTGCTTTAAATTGATTTAAAACACATTTTTTAAGAATGCTATTAACATCGTCAGTACCTGCGTACAGTTATCACATGGTACATGTAAATGTATATGGTTTGTTTTATTTTTATCTGATTCTGTACACAATGCATACCATGTATATTTCGGAAATATGCAAACTCTTGGTAAACCGGAACTCTCTGAAAACCGGACGATCAGGCCGGTCCCGAGACCGTCCGGTTTACAGAGAGTCTACTGTATAAAGAACGGTTCTTCATATAATTTGCCATTTTGATAGGAGATGACCAGGGTGACAGAGAAAAGGGATATGCATTTGAGATTTGGTCAGGACTCCATATAAAAGTGGTTATATTTAAAAATGTTTAATTACCACATGACCACGGACTCTAGATCTCCGTGACATGACTAAGGTTCTAAATTAATCCACAGGTGGTTAGCGTGTGGCTATGATATTAATTAGTGAAAACATCATTTTGAATGATAAATAATCATATTATAACGAAAAATTAACTTTTCTGAAAAAAAATATTTCACTATCAAATATATATATAACAAGGTATGCAACTCAAAATCAGCCCAAAACGGGGTGCATCGCTTTGAACAGCCATATCTTCATCAATTTTGCAGCGATTTTCACGATTTCGGTCTTATTCAACGCAGAAATGAATTTCCTTTCTGGAAATGTATATGTCTTGCAATATTTTTACAAATGCTGGGTCAACTTTTAAGAAATAACACGATACACAACACGCATGACCCAGTTGACAGTGATCATGCTGTCTTTAAGACTGAAATCTTCACGGAGTAAAGGGCAACTTCCCTATAAAGTTCGTGTAGTTCGATACCATAATTCAATAAAACGTATGAAAAAACATTATTACCGTTCTTGTCGTTACATTCTGCATCAAGACTAACTGTCCAGCGCCGTTTGAAACCTTTGTTTACATACATTTCAACTAACTGACATTTTAAACATACGAGTGATTTCATTGGTCCAATGCGGAGGTGTGTCTTTACAACTGGAGATTTCATTCATAAAGAATACATGATCACTGTCAACTGGGTCATGCGTGTTGTGTATCGTGTTATTTCTTAAAAGTTGACCCAGCATTTGTAAAAATATTGCAAGACATATACATTTCCAGAAAGGAAATTCATTTCTGCGTTGAATAAGACCGAAATCGTGAAAATCGCTGCAAAATTGATGAAGATATGGCTGTTCAAAGCGATGCACCCCGTTTTGGGCTGATTTTGAGTTGCATACCTTGTTATATATATATTTGATAGTGAAATATTTTTTTTCAGACAAGTTGATTTTTCGTTATAATATGATTATTTATCATTCAAAATGATGTTTTCACTAATTAATAGCATAGCCACACGCTAACCACCTGTGAATTAATCTAGTATGAACATTTGAACTATATCTTTTTAAAACAATTAAAAAATAATATTTGATGTACACATTTATTCTACCAATGTGTACAGATACTACTTAACATATATTTGACTGTATTGAATGTAGGAACTATTTAAAGTATCCATTAGAAAAAGAGATCAGGATATGAAATATTCATTGCCTGAAGCAAAGACCCTGGAGCTATGTTTATATATCTTTAAACACACTGATTAAAGAAGTAAAACAATACATTGATACAACAGAGGTAAAATCATCCCCTCTGAACAATATGATACATAATTATGTATCATATCTTTTTATCTGGATCTGGATAGGTACACAGAAGGATGTTTAGGTGTGCGCGCTGCGGGAGAGATATAGGAGTTACTTATATTTTGGATTTAATTTAATTCACTGAAATTCATCACTGAAGTTACAGTATGATCTCATTTGATATAGATGTACATGATTGTATTAAGCAAAATATATATAAAAATTATCTGTATTAATTCACTGTCATGATTTAAGTATCATTAAAATGATTTCAGTAAAGTCTATCATTCATATGCACCAATTTTGTAAATATCAATATAAGTATACTACATAAAAACATTTTTGAAACAAGGGCTGTTTGTAAAACATGCATGCACCCCATATGGGCTGTCAGTTGTAGTGGCAGCCATTGTGTGAATACGTTTTTTGGAACTGAGACCTTGACCTTTGACCTAGTGACCTGAAAATCAATAGGGGTCATCTGCGAGTTATGATCAATGTACCTATGAAGTTTCATGATCCTAGACGTACGCTTTTTTGTGTTATCATCCGGAAAACATTTTACTCTTTCAAGTCACCGTGACCTTGACCTTTGACCTAGTGACCTGAAAGTCAATAGGGGTCATCTTCAAGTCATGATCAATGTACCTAAGAAGTTTCATGATCATAGGCGTAAGCATTCTTGAGTTATCATCCGGAAACCATTTTTCAAAGTTGAGTCACTATGAACATGACCTTTGACCTAGTGACCTGAAAATCATTAGGGGTCATCTGCGAGTCATGATCAATGTACCTATGAAGTTTCATGATCCTAGGCATAAACGTTGTTGAGTTATCATCTGGAAACCATTTACTATTTTGGTCACCGTGACCTTGACCCTTGACCTAGTGACCTGAAATTCAATAGGGATCATCTGCGAGTCATGATCAATGTATATATGAAGTTTCATTATCCTAGGCATAAGCGTTCTTGAGTTATCATCCAGAAACCATTTTACTGTTTCGGATCACCGTGACCTTGATCTTTGACCTAGTGACCTCAAAAGGGGTTATCTGCGAGTCATGATCAATGTATCTATGAAGTTTTATGATCCTAGGCATAAGCGTTCTTGAGTTATCATCCGGAAACCATTTTACTATTCGGGGTCACCGTGACCGTGACCTCTGACCTAGTGACCTGAAAATCAATAGGGTTCTTCTGCAAGTCATGATCAATGAACCTATGAAGTTTCATGATCCTAGGCATAAGCGTTCTTGAGTTATCATCCGGAAATTGTTTTACTATTTCGGGTCACCGTGACCTTGACCTTTGACCTAGTGACCTCAAAATCAATAGTGGTCATCTGCGAGTCATAATCAATTTACACATGAAGTTTCATGATCCTAGGCATAAGCGTTCTTGAGTTATCATCAGGAAACCATTTTACGATTTCGGGTCACCGTGACCTAGCTCTTTGACCTAGTGACCTCAAAATCAATATGGGTCTTCTGCGAGTCATGATCAATGTACCTATGAAGTTTCATGATCCTAGGCATAAGCATTCTTGAGTTATCATCCGGAAACCATCTGGTGGACGGACATACGGACCGACATGTGCAAAACAATATACCCTCTCTTTTTCGAAGGGGGGCATAATAATACATTAGAATGAACCAACGAGGGAGGCAACTTGTTATGTCACAATTTGGCAGTGTATAAAAATGGTACTTAATTATCTCGCTAAACATGGGTCTAAATTACGTTTAAAAGCTATTTTCTGATTGGATGAAACAGTCCGAAATCATCCAATAAATAAAGTTGAGATATTTATCTTGCGGAACATGCACAATCTCTTGCACGACGGTTACATTACATTCACCTCTGTGTTGGGCTCAGAACGGACTATTCTTATGAAAGCGTCTCATTTATGTCATGATCATTCCAAGCGTTCATCATTGAGGTTACAGAATACTAAACAATCTCTTGAACGACGGTTACATTGCATTCACTGCATTAAAGAAAACCATCTCATACCATGATATCATATATCAGTCTTAATTCATTATTATAAAATTGATATGGTTTGTTTATGTTAAGAAACCAACATACATGCACACGTCGAAGCAATTCCTCACGTCACTAAAAAAATATGTTCAATTGTTTACATTTGTGAAGTGCGTGGAATGATTCCATCTGCGTAAATGGGCAATAAATTAGTTCACAAGAGTTGCATTAAAACTTTTTGCACGATTTATCGTCCATTTAAAAGTCATATTTCTTAATTTAATGCATGCGATCTTAAATATCCAATCAAATATACGTTGAATGCGTTAAATCGGTTTTATATATTTTATAGACAAAATGGAGGGCTGAGCCTTTCGCAGAGTTGTATGTGATAGCAAGGAACGACAACTCTCCGTGGAGATTGGAACACGCAATGCCATGCCGCATGTTTTTTACGCGGTCATAGATAGTGTTCCTGGCTGAGAACGATGCAATATTACTTTTAAATCATTCATGCATTAGTTTTTAGCAAGAAAGAGGTAGAATATTAGTGTAAAACATTTTTATTTTTTTTAAACTTGTGTCTGCTACAATTTAACGAGTGGTTACGGAAATTACCGATTGTACAGATGTATCGACAGACATATGCAAAACGAAAGAATAGCTTGCATATTTCAAGTTTATCAGCCTTGAAATTACATATTAATCAAATGAGAATCGAAATTCTTAAAATATAAACCAGTAATGTTCATTAACACCAAAATCTTTGGGCACAACCATCATTTTTTTGGAAACCGTGACGTTTTGTTTTTCAGAAACCGACGAACGGTAATTTCCATAACCATATGGAAAATTTCATCACTGACAAGTTTCGTTTCTAATGTTTTTCTCAAATATTCTACCACAAAATTATTGTATACCATTACACAAATGAATGACAAGTAATAATTCCTTGATTTTGGGGAGGGACACTGTCTATAAATGCTAAAAAAGCATAAAGGCTAAACTTAAGTGCATACAATATTGAAAAATAAATCATAATTCAAGCGTAGACAAGTGTTCGTTTTATCCGATATATTCATTCATCCACATTGCTCAGACACTCAATTATAATGGAAATTATTACGAATATCTGACAAAAACTTGCGTTATTTATTTTTATCTTTAAACTTTCATTTCATAAATGTTTTGTTTTTTTTGATAAACGTCGTCAATTATTAATTGTATATAGATTTCTCTATAGTTTGAAAAACATTTAGGCAAATATTTCTCAAGTAAGATAAAATGCAAATAATTAATAAAATATTCCCTTTTAATCAGTATGTTGGTTTATCGGTCAATAACAATATCAATTGAACATTGAATTATTTAAAAGTTATAACAAACATTAAATGTTCTCCGAACAAATGATTCATAACACATATAACAGATTGATAGGAAGATATGAACAAATCAAGGTTTTTAGGTTGCCCGCCTAGAATGGTCCTGTTAGTATGGAAGTACTTGATATATAAATTTATTAGCCAGTCGGTGTTGTAAAGACATAAAACATTTTATGAATGTCTCAAAGCGTAGAATTATTTTGCATTTAGTAAAAGAAAGGCAACATATAACCCTTAAGTGGCTGACAAGAACTTGTGGCTGAATACAACTAAAAAGAGGCATTATGCTTCTTGAAAATAAAAGTAAACATCATTATATATGAACTTTCTGATCAAAAGTGTTATTTTTAGTGAATAGGGGAAATACATTGTCATAAATAAACAATATAATTATAAATGTTTTGGCGAAGTGCATTATAGTATTATCATAGTACCAGTTTTGGTCTAAAAATCCAGTAACATTTTTTAAATTTCATAACCCCTTGTTGCAAAAAAAAAAAATCATAAAAAATAAAATTTACAGAGTAACCTATTAAAATAAAATAAAAAATACTTTATTAGACCCTAGATATTATTTTTGCAATCATTTTTCATCAATTACAAATGTTAAAGAAAAAAATGTGTTTCATGTTACTCATGGTACCCGTTTTTGTCGAAAATTAAATACATTTTTTAAAAGTGCGTTACCCCTTGTTGCCAAAAAAATCATCAAACATATAATTTTCAAAGATATCCTTTAAAACAAAAAGAAAATGCCTTCTTAAACCTTAAATATTATTCCTTCAAGCATTTTACATCAATAATTATTTATGTTTGAAAAAATCATAAGTTCATGCTAAATACTGTTTGATATTCTGTAAATAATGTAACTACATATCCAAGTAGTGAGTCCATCAAACTATTGCAACCGAAACACCTGTTGTGCCAAGGCACCAGCCGAAGTCAAATGCCTGCTGACTTAGTGCATTTTACTATTTATATTTGTATGCATTTGTATATGTTTGAAAAAATGCATAATCTTAAATGACATCTTCTGACCATGCATGTCCTAGATTTCAAAATCCAGGCCCTGGTCTGACACATTGGTAACATTAACGTTAAACTGTTACCAGGCTTCTGAATTTAATTAGCCGGGTCACAGGAAAAGGGCAGTCTAATCAGTATCCAATTAAACTAATTGTCATCGTCAGAAAACCGCTCTTAAGCAAACAGCTTTCAAGAAACTGCAGGTTGAACTGGATCTAAACTGGCCACAATCGCCTTAATGTCTCTTTTACTGGGATACAGTTCATTTCACTTTAAAGGGATCTTTTCACGTTTTGGTAAATTGATAAAAATTGAAAAACGTTGTATCGGATTCGCAAATTTTCGTTTTAGTTATGTTATTTTTAGGAAACAGTATTACTGAACATTTACCATGGTCTAATATAGTCATTATATGCATCTTTTAACGATTTAAAAATTATAAAGCGTTGCAACGCGAAACGATTGAATAATTTGGAGAGTTATGTTGTTGTTTAATTGTGTGAAACTACGAAGATTGCTTATATTATGTATAAAATACGTCAACCATTTATACTTGGCAGAAAAGTCGAGCAGGCTAATGCGTTTTTACTCTAGGACTAAGGGGGTCACGGGTTCAAGCCCTGCGGCGGACTACTTTTTTAAAAAGAATTTTATTCTGGATTTTTAACTGGAGCTTTTAAGATCCAATGTTTACATTTATCAATACAAAGCATTTAATGACTAACTTCAAAACATGTTAAAATCTGTGAAAAGGCCCCTTTAACATAATATCTACTCCTATAAATATGAGGTCCATATACATGGACTAAACGGTAAATTACGTCTAATTATTTGGACTATGATATCAACTTCTTAAATAGAAAGAAGAAAGAATTCATACACACCAGTAATTTGAGTAAAGAGTTTGTAATCAATGTTGTATTTCAGGACAGCTTGGTGATATGCAAATCCCATATGAGCTGTTGATATCGGGTATCATAGCCATTCAATAAGTCGCAAAATGCTCGAACAAAATTTATAAAGCAAAACGTGACTTAAATTGATAACTAAAAATACCAGTATCATCAGTATGCCAGTTTTACCTTGTCAATATGTCGAGATCCAGAAAGTGCTTCATTTCACATTGAATATATCCTTCGAATTCCATTTATTGTTGCATTACTAAATAGTGAAACAAGCCGATTTAAGCTGTAAGAAAGTTTTGACACGAGTGTTATCAAGTCTCTCATGGGCGAAGCCATTGTTGCAGAAAGTGATCCATTCACATCGAATATATCCTTCGAATTCCATCCATTGTTGTCATTAGCGGAGATTTAGTGAATAAATAATTCATATATCATAAATGACAGCTTCTAAATAGCGAAACAAGCCAATTTATGCAGTAAGAAAGTTTTGAATCGAGACTCTCATGGGGGCGGCCATTGTTGAATGTTGAAACACGAACGACAACTCTGCTAGGAGAATGTTATCAATGAAAATCAACGAGCAATCTCCTACGCAGTGGCGAATGCCCAAGGGTAGTAACTGAAAAATGGAGTTATCTCAATCGGACTGGCTCGGTCTTTTACATAGGTCGCCATTGTGAAGAATTTTTTGATGGTTATCATACCTTAGTTCCAGCATCGTCAAAAAAGGTGACCAATCCGACGCAAATAATTATAGGGGGATTACACTAACAAGCTGTTTTTCTAAATTGTTCACTATATAGTACTGAACGAGCGACTTAAATTATGGGCTGACTAAAACTCGGTTTTAACGGACGCTCAATTTGGATTTAAAAACAATTATGGCTGTATAGACCCAGTGTTTATTTTAAACTCGCTGATACAGAGACAAATATGTAATAAGAAAAAATTGTATTTCTGTTTTGTGGATTATCGTAAAGCAAATGACTGCATAGATAGGAATAGACTGTGGTACAAACTAATACATTAAGGAATCGACGGAAAATTATTATCCGTGCTCCGTTCTATGTACAGTGAAGTTAAACTTTGCGTGAAACATTTTGGAACATTGTCAAATTTTTTCAATAGCAACATTGGACTATTCCAGGGGGAGATCAACTTTCCGATCTGCTTTTCTTTCTTTCTAAATGATATTGAGATGCACTTACAGGAAAATATAGATGCAGGTATAAATATTGACCAAATCGCTATTTTCTTATTTTTATTCGCTGACGACGCAGTGCTCGTATCTGAATCCAAAGATGGACTGCAAAATTCTCTCAATAGTCTTTATTCATATTGTCAAAAATGGAATTTAACATTAAACATCGAAAAAAACCAATGTAATGATCTGTCGAAAATGGGGAGGGTAGGTGCTTACGATAAATGGTTTTATAATAATCAAGAGGTAGAAATTGTTAACTCCTTCAACTACTTATGGGTTGTGTTTACCAGCGGCGGGTCATTCGCTCTAGCAATGAAAACACTTGCGTGGAAAGGATTGCGATGTCCTATCAGTATTAAATTACTGCTCGGAAGTTTGGGGTTACAATCAAGGTGAAACTTTCGAAAGAGTACACAAAAAGTTTTGTAAATGGGTCCTTTATGTAAAACCCTCTACAAATACAGTACTCTTGCATTGTATAGCGAACTGGGTAGATTTCCATTGTATATCGAACGATACATTAGAATGGTTAAATGCTTTTTAAAGATACACACAGTCAAACAAGAAAATTGTATTTTAAATACCGTTTTAAACGAAAAATTAAATAACATAAATGCTAACAATGTTTCGTTCAAACTGGGCATCTCAAGTGCGTCTGATACTTCAATCGCGGGCTTTCATGAAATATAGATGTATCCGAACTCTGTTTAAATAGAAAAATTCATCCCAAAGCTAAGAGTCCGACTTCGCGATATCTATATTAGCGATTGGCAATCAGGACTAGAAAACTCAACGTCTCTAGATGTATATAGAGAAATAAAACTTAATTTTGAAAAGTCAGCATATATAAGCCAGTTGGAAAATTCAAAATACAGAAATGTATTGGCCAAATTATATTTATCATCCCACAAATTAAATATTGAAGTCGGTCGTCATAATAATGTGCCTACACAAGATAGAAAATGCACCCTCTGTAACCTAAATGATATAGAAGACGATTTTCATTTTGTCCTAAAGTGCCCCATATATATCCATATTCGGAAAGAATATATTTCAAAAAATTACTATGCTCACACGAGAATGCTTAAATATGTTCTACTTATGCAAAGCGAAAATAAAACTACTGTAAAAAAGCTTGCAACATACTGCCAAAAAGCTTTCCTACTAAGAGAAACGTTAATATCTACAGTTTAATTATACAATCGGTGATTTACACATCACTCAAAGCTTTCATACACCCAAATCGTTTTGATTATTCAGGTTTATGTATGCTTTTTACTGTATGTGTTTTATTTGCTTTTCAAATATTTAATGTATTGTATAATTGGTATGAAAGTAAGTTTGCCGCATTCAAACCCTTAGATCATGTTTGTGTATTGTTAGTGCTGCTTCTCCTTTAATTTATTTTTCAAATACTTAATGTATTGTATAATTGTTACGAAAGTAATCTTGCCGCATACATACCCCTGTATCATGTTTGTGTATGTTTGTGTGCTGTTTGTATTTTTATTTGTTTATCAAATATTTAAAGTATTGTGTAACTGCTATGAAAGTAATTTTGTCGCATACATACTCCTAGATCATCTATATTTCTTTTTTCGCATAGATGGTCGACGCTGGGGTATGATACAATTTAGATTAAATTGACTAGTGTATATAGATAGAGATTTTACTTTTAAAACTAAGATTGCCCTCTAACTGATACTTTTTTAATATTTCATAAGGAGCAATATCCCTATAGACCAGCTATAGTTTCGTTTTTCGTATAGGTGGTCAACAAAGGGGAAAGTACTATTATTAATACTAATGCATTACTTAACTACAAGTAAGCGTAACACATTTCGACATATGATTTTCATTACAAACAGCTTTAAAGTTATCAGCATTCCTATCCGATAAGTATAAATTTCATTTAACTACGAATGAAAAATAACATTCAAATATAAAGTTGGATTATGCGGTTATATATGCCCATCAAACGAATTCATATTCATGTATTTTTCCTTGTTAAAAAGACTCAAAGGTTTAAATGCATACAAAAAAACGAGTAATATCTTCCATATGAAGATTGAATCAATAATTCTATTTACTAGTGCAACTTGTTGCAGAATAATACAATTAGTGCTGCAATTATTAAACTACGTTTGAAATTATGTTATAACATTCTCACGAAAACACATTAACATGTTTACTCCTTATATTGTAAATTGATCTTTCTTCGAAATGAGTATATTTTTGTTTGTATTTACTTTATGCTGTTATTGTATACGATTGTCAATGACGATGAGCTTGTAATGCTTAAGCCTGAATAAACGATTCTGATTCTGATTCTGAATAAATAAAAATGTATGAATTGACGTTAATTAAAATTTCCGAAACATGTTCTTATCCTTTTGGAATATGATAATAAAGGGGAAGTGTAAAGCTCAATATAAAGGGAGTTTTCCGATCTCTTTTAAATTTTGTGGCTACGCATTAGTATCGTCTTCATGATGCGATTCTAATGAGCACCAATGACAAAGGTTTGTATGAGGTGTATTGGCCGCTTTAAGACCCCTTGCTCCCCTTATCTAGAGTCTTGCTATAAGTTCAATTGAACACAGTCGTGTTGATCCACATGATCCGTTGTATTTTCTATTCTCTTAATCTCAATTTACCACTTAAAACAAGTTTATTATTTAGACAATTGTTGTCGGTCGTCACTTGAAATATATTACTTCAGAAATAAGCATTTGAATCTTATTTAAAGTTGGCACTTATAATATTAATTTTATAAAATTAATAGTAATAAGAGTTTTGAAAACGAACAACGCAATTGGTTATATTTTACATGTGCATGTAATTACGTTATGCATAGATTCACAATGTGTCGGGCTTGACAATTCAAATTGATTCGTTCTTCAAAATGTTTGGTAAGAATAGCCATAATATACATAAATGCATTTCAGGTAGAAGATAAAACTCGGTTATCAGAGTGCTCAATTTGTTGAAAGTCTCTGTTATCCGAAGTGCCCTATATCGGGAATCAAAGTATCCGCAACTTCATAAATACCACCTATTAAAAATGCTCTATCTTCGTTTATATTTAATTGAATACGATCAAAATTTCAGTATTTGAAGAACAGTGATTACTATACATGCTGGAATATCGAAAAATTTCTTGCAATATTTCTAAGTAGTTTTATTTTGTTGAAATATTTACTGTTCATCCAGTTTATACTGTTTTCCGACCTATTTTTCTATTTTCTGGGGGAAAATCTACCATTCTTCCGTGATGTTTGTCTTTGCAATAGAAAAGGATACACCATTTTTAAACTCGGCCATGCGCCTTGTCTAAAAAACTAATCTTCATGATATAACTTTAAAAGAAAATGACGAACTTACCTCTCGCGCGTGACTTTTGTTGTTATCTGGTATCGAAGTGCCATCTGTTATCAAAGTATCCGCATACCCAGCGTGATTTAGGAAGGGTATTTATTGACGGAGCGGGAAATGCTCATACTGTTTACATTATCTGATATTCATGGCCATCATTTTCAGTCGATATTAATGCTCTTTGTTCTACTCATCCATTTATACTTTAATACGTAAATAGTATGTGACTGTACACTGTATATGTGCATAATTTGTAAATACAATAACACTGTCTTAAAATGTGGAAGGTTTCTTGCTGTTGAAGCATCACTATCAATTTATGTGTTTGTTTAAACATATCTTCGTTGATATTGAACAAGAATTCAACTGCACTTTTCTTAATTGTTTAATAAAATGGACCATTATCTCATAGACCAATTATCTCATATAAAGACATACAGTACTGGTACGCAAGAACAGCAACACAAGTTTCCGCATAAGCCATAGGTTTTAAGTGCAATCAGCTAAAATAACAACCTATGCGAAGATATTTAACTGGTATCAAATACTAATATAGTTCTTATTCATACACAATTACAGTTGACCTATAGGAGAGTTAGCGCAAAAAAACAACAGAAGGTATAAAGTAACATTTTTTCTTCGTTAGAATATGGAGAACGAGCGCATTGTGACATCCGCCACTCTTGCTCGGGCTCTGAATGATATTGGCGTCAATGGGGAAACGATTCAACTGAGAAGGAAGACGTGGCTTGACATCGAAGCTTTCGACGCCATCAATATCAAGGCATTTGGCGACGATGTCGATTTCTACATTTTCGGAAGCCAAACTGAAGGTACTACAACACTAGACATGAACTCAGACTTTGATTTTCTATATTGCTACAAAAAAGGTCTGTGATTCAGGATTTCACGGACTGGCAATTTGGGCGAGTGCAGTCATTTGTGGTTACGGACCTTACGACCCCGCCCCAGTGTTGCTTTCTGCAACTCGTCTGCCCTACTAATCCTGCATTGGTGACGAAGATGAAAGTTCAAGGCCATCATATGGATGCTCATGGGCGGGTGTTCCTTATAAACGGTGTGCACGAACTGACTGGCAAATGGAAATGGATCTGCGATAAATGGGGTTTTAACCATGTCAGACACGGTCCTTCGCAAACCTTCTACAAAGATTTGGTCGTAGCATTACACTGCAAAACTGCCTGAAAATTGTCAGCATATTTTCAGAAGGCCAAAGCCCGGACATTGGCCTCGACCAGAATTGTTGACACAGCTAAAGGATAGCGGGGTATTCCTTGTTTCGACTCAGCGTGTTCAGAACACGTCACACTGGGACCCTCGCCAACACCTTGGGGCATTAACAGTACAAGCCAATGACAACTTTCATGCTCTTCTTTGGGGGTTATCTACCAATTAAATGGAGCGGCTTTTGGTGTTCGACCTCAAAATAACGCAAATGAAAGTATACGTAGTTATGAAAATGATCAGAAAAGAGATTTGCAAGCCGCTCGTTGGCGACCGCTTAAGCACGTTTCACTTGAAAACTGCGTTGGTTTACAGTGTGGAAAAGTATCCGCCATGCATCTGGGACAATGGAAATCTTATCCAATGTTTAAAACTTTGTTTCACAACATTAAGGCGATGGTTAAAGGCGAGGTATTGTCCACACTACACGACGACCAATGTGAATTTATTTGCCGGTAAACTTCGATGGAACGAGTTTCCAGTATTACTAGAATTATTCACGGATATGATCCGTAACGATGTGTCTTGCTTGCGTAATGTCAAAATGGACGACCTTGGTAACCGTATATCATCGAATTCCATGGACTGTACAAGTGAGCCTCCTTGCGAAAAACTTGATATCGTTGTTGCCGTTGTGTCATTAAACTGTCTGATAACTCACACATGTGCCTTTTATCGCCTAATAGTTGCTATAATTGGATTAGTTGAAACATTAACAGTAATAAACGACCATGACCGGTTCGTTCAAAAGCCGGAGACAATTAACAAAAGTAGCACGGGAATATTTCGTTCTGCAAGTTCTATTGTATTACCATTCCATTATTCTATTCAGGTTGGAATGAAAGCATCGCTGTGTATCGGTCATAATCACAGTTTATCGCAGGAGATTTTCACCTTGTGATAAAAGTCATTGACGTCCGACGTGACCTCGAGTCGCCATAAATTTGCCTCGATATATTACTCATTAAGGCGTTTTAAAGAGGCATATGCAATTCTT
This sequence comes from Dreissena polymorpha, assembly GCF_020536995.1. Taxonomy (NCBI): domain Eukaryota; kingdom Metazoa; phylum Mollusca; class Bivalvia; order Myida; family Dreissenidae; genus Dreissena; species Dreissena polymorpha. Next base: position 58,699,929 of record NC_068357.1, on the reverse strand, counting down.
AAGCAAGTGGAAGCTCTTATTTCTAACAAAGTTCAGTTTTTCAGCCCTTTCAGTATGTCTGAGTTTGATTCAGAGCTGCTGGAGTCTCTAGTCTCATTTATAAGACCCGCAAAGAATTTAGAGATACTTTTTATATGGGCTAAATTCTTTGGAACGTCTCATCGTTTAAGGACCTTTTTGTGGTGGGAACCAGAAAGTTTAAATTTTCATCAATTTGCGTAAAATTGCAAAATAACATTACCAACTCATTCAGTTTTAATTCAGAAGTCCATTTTTACATCAAATATCGTCGATTCGATGTTAGAAAGGCATACATTTTTCAGTTAAACTTCTGCTTAAATCGCAAAACAATCACTGACCTGTAGCCATGTCATGAAACTGATTTAAATATGAACCAATCAGAAGAAGGCATTACGGTGAAACATGTACGCGTAATTTTATTTAACATGAGCTTTTAACACCGACTTTTACCTAACTAGATCTAGTATGCTAATCTTTATCGATTTAATAAGCATATGTTCAAAACAGATATGGTGCAGTTTCTATTCACTGTTCTAAGTTTCAGCAAGTGTTTATGCATGTCTTTTTCGCACCTCTGTCTGTGTTGTTTTATGTACTTACATTCTACGTTACATAGGACGGTATACTGTACGATCTGTATCAATATTATTTATGTACAGTATAAAAATAAAAGATGTAATTTATTTCCGAACTTTTTAATTGTCAATTTAGAAAAAAAAACAATGCTAAATTAATCCAGAAAAGTATAATAACATCGGTTTACTATGTTACGCGTTGCACCACAACAGACGAACGCAAGCTGTATTTTACGCTGTTTATTCTTCCACTTTAAACCAGATGCTTTACATTGAGGTCGTGTTATCGATTTATATCTACACAGCGAGCGAATCGAGAGATATTGAAAAATTGAATAGTGGTTGGATTTAAATTGCTCAGGCGTGCAAAATTCAAAGTGTCATTACATATTTTTTACGGAACATTATCGAGAAATGAATTATCTACACAGGCATGTAAATATTATTGCAATCCGTTGATATTAAGTGTCTTATATCGGGACTTGAATGTTGCGCACAAAATCCTTGCGCAACAATATAGACAAAGAACGAAAAATTCCCACCATATATTTGGTCTTTCCCCCTTTGTACGCTCCAAAACAGGTCGGGCTACCGTAACCTCGTGAAGAGGCCAGTAGGACCTGTAAATAAACTCTGAAACACACACGTACGCTCCAAATATTACCCATATAAAAAGTAGCTTAATATTTGAGAGCGTCAAAAATTTGGACTACTGGAGTCTCGTAAAGAGTTCCCAGACATTTTGCAAAGCGCGATTGCCCTATGTACCATCTTAAACAGACAAGAAATTAATTGTGTTCCTGGGCAGCTTGTCGCTGAGTTCTACAGGACGATAACGGTGGAGGATGCAAAGTGTCGTCATGGAGTCGGCGATTGTTTGTGGATGGACCTTGCAGTGGTTGATTCGAGTACCTACATGTATTATCTACAGTATTTAACATTTCGGCTTTCTGGATTTATCAGCGACAAATGCACTGCGCTTCTAATTCTCCATGATCACGTGTTTACAGAAATAAGCGACATGTTTGGTCATTTCGAAACCTCACTTAATCTGCTCGGACATTGTTGGGAGCTGGAAGGTGTGTGGTCAGAAGCTTGGTCTTGCTATAAGTTGTCAGTGACTATTCAACCGCTGAATAACGCAGCTCACTGGCACATGTTTCGAATGAATGGATGGCTCATTTACGGGCCTTAAAGGGACCTATTTACGTTTTGGTAAATTGACAACATTAAACAAAATGATTCAAATTCGCAAATTTTCGTTGAAGTTATGATATTTGTGAAGAGACAGTAAAACTGAACATTGACCATTCTCTAAAATATCCATTATATGCATCTTTTAACGATTTAAAAACCTGAAAATTATAAAGCGTTGCAATGCGAAACGATTTAATTATTTGGAAATTTATGTTGTTGTTGTTTAATTGTTCAAGACACAACGAGGATTTCTTGTATTAAGTATACAATACATCACTCATTGTATGAGCACGGATGGCTGTGGTATATGCGATAGACTTTTACTCCAAGGGTCAGTGGTTCGAGCCTAGTAGAGTGATACATTTCTTTATATAATTTTATTCTTGTTTTTTTTTACTGAATCTTTTTAGATCCAGTGTTAAAGTTTATCAATATAAAGCATTTAATGAAAAAATTCAATATCTGCCAAAATCTACGAAAAGGTCCCTTTAAAATGTTAACCTGCTGACATCATGTCACTCAGTGTACAAATATGCATGAAGAGAGAGAGAGAAAATATTATCACATAGTTTATGTAATATTTACAAGAATCGCAGTAGTAATCATTTTTCGCGTTGTAGAGTTGTAAGCTTTGTCCAGTCGTGTAAAGAAAAGTCTGGTTGATTGCTTTAAACAAATGAATATTTGATTGTTGACGTGAGTTTCTCTTTTTATTGATGTCTATGAGGTTTCAATTCTCATCTATTATAAGTTAAAGCAGTTTGACAAATGCTAGCTGCGTGGATGCAGTAGAACGTATTCCTGTTTATATCTACAAGGTTGTCGCAGTTCAGTATTCAGGTGTTGTCAGCGGAAGAATTAACACTTGCCTTGTTATGAACGTAGAACCTGTTTACGGCTTTTCTGTACATAATTATTATATTTTTTATGTAGATTGCTAACTTGTTAGTTTGTTTATTGTTATTTATTTAAGATATATCAGATCTTAGGGTCTGACCAATATTATCCAACAGGACAGATGGACGCAGAGCTCTAGATAAGAGGCGTATCTGCGTATTTACGTATTGAAAACATAAAAAAACGCATTAAAAATCGGCCCAGTACGTAACAAAACGCTTTACAAATCTTGGTACGTATATTAAATCGATTAAAGTGCGTAACCGGTTTAACAATAACCCAGTTAAGTTTTTAGTGTAAGGTAACCTTTGAATCAAAAGTAAGTCAATCAAAATAAGTTTGTAATAAAAATGGCGGCCCATCATGTTTGTGGATCGAAAAGGGACGTTTTAAGCAACTTGCGGGAAGATTTTTTAAAGAAAGACTGTTCATATCGTCTTTTTAAATATATTCTGTTTGCATTTGAAAATATAAATAACAAATAATAATACTATTTCTAGATTAAACACGCCTTTTACTTTTTCCGTTTTCTATGGAAATGGAAAATACCCCTAAATATTCCTAACCCTTTATGGCTGAAACAAAGGAGTAAAATACGCATTGACAATAATATCAGGGGGTGAAATACCCTTTAGACTAAATCCTTATCTGGAGCTCTGGATGGACGAGACTATCTGTTTAGAAAAAGGTTGCAGTTCTTATAAACATATTCGTATATAACATATTATGACAGAAAGTTGAATAATACCATGTTTAACTCATCCGTAAGCTGCACTTGGCTATGCAGAACGTGAGCGTAGTGGTTGGTATCTGATCTCAATTAGGCGATCATGGTTTACAGGGACTCGTTCACAGATTTTCGAAATTTTGACAATTGTCACTAAATGAATTTAAGAACAAAACTGTAATATTGAGAATAGTTTTATACAGTTCTAAATAATTACGATAACATGGAAATAGACAAAATGAAACAAACTTGCCTGCACTTTTTTTCGCACCCGGGAACTCTTGACGCAAAAGCCCACACGCTTTATTGAAAATAATTCATAATTCTTGTATGAATCAATGATGACATGTTTTTATGCTCCCCCCAATTTTTTGGGGGGCGAGCATATAGTCGCCGCTTCGTCCGCCCGTGTGTCCGTCCGTCCGTGCACAATTTTAGTCCGGGCTATTTCTCAGCAATTAATGACCGGAATTCAATTAAACTTTATGGGAAGCTTCACTACCAAGAGGAGATGTGCATATTATCAGCTGGTTCTGGTCGGATGATTTTTCACAGAGTTATGGCCCTTTGAAATTTTCCATTAACTGTACATATAGTGCAATTCTTGTCCGGGCTATTTCTCCCGAACTACTGACTGGAATTCAACGAAGCTTTATGGGAAGCTTAACTACATGTACCTTGAGGAGATGCGCATTTTATTTGTGGGTTCTGATTAGATGATTTATTTAGAGTTATTGCCCTTTGAAATTTTTTATGTTGCTAAACCATCCATCGTATTATTTTGTCCAAAGTTATGCCCCTCGAGACGTTTCCATTTATCTGAATATATAGTGCAATATTGTGACAAAAAAAAACTTTGGGGGCATCACCCGTCTCCGACGGTTTCTTGTTTTAATTGTCGTTGTTCCAAACTGTGAACAAGTCCACGTAATTCACACTCCCGACTCACGTGAGTTGGATTCGAGTTGATGTTTTCTTCTGGTTCTAGACTCCACTCACAGCCCAATATCGCAAATTGAAAATTGACCATCATATATTTCAGATCGTGAACGTTAGTGAGGAAGGTGCGATGGGACAGACTCCGGGTCCTCTCGTTATTATCGCATTCTGAGCGAAAACTAGTAATTCATAACAAATCCTTGATGATTTGGGGAATAGACTTAACTAAACCTTGCTGATGAATCACAACCCTTTATTTTTGAGATTTTTGTTAATTGCACAGGTAAGTACAGACTTTGCATTAGCATCACTAAACGTAAATGCCATTCAGGATATTTTGATATAAAAAAAATACACCACCGGCTTGTTAGGTATTTGAACACTGACACAAAGACTGATGGTTTTATTCCTGGTATTTACTGATTTTTAAATAAATACCAATTGCATGAAGATTAAAACTGATACCTAGAAGCAGGTGTGTTTCCATGTAGACAGGTGTCATGGGTGTGGAAGAAATGAATGTTGAACTCAAATCAGGCGTGCGTCGTCCGCAATTACACTTTTCGTCTTTCGGCAGGCAAATTATGGTGGAAGCATTTACAGAAACGAAACAAAGTATGGTATGTAATTGTCAGCATCACGCCATGTTGTTAAAAACTATCAATAAAACTTGTGTTATAAACCTTAAATAATTAACCACTGACATATATCTACCGCTGTGCTTTTTCATATATGTTCACACGTTTGCAAAAACATCGATAGCTTTTGTAAATATGAGTCTTAGATAGTGTTTACCAACTTATGATTGGTTATATCATTCCTACAAAAAATGAATAAACGAAGTTATATTAATGTAGGAGCGTACTTTATTTTAGACAAATATGTAGTCCGAATTATAGGGGTTCATCTTCTCCCAGATTTTGTTCAAGTCCGAGAGTGTCTGTTGTGTGTTTTGGCGTATATTTATGAGAAATAAAGATGTTTATCGGACCATTATTATAATTAAATTTTTCTAATACTTATTTATCTCCCATCGGAAAACCATAAAACAATTCTAGTAGTAAGTCATTAAAAAAACATACTTTCTAATAACATAACGAGAGAGGGGTCATAAAGTAAACAATTAACTCTGATGTATCCTTGATAATTTTTTATAAATAACATACAGTGTAGTTTTATCGCACAAGTTCCAGCTCCACTTGCAAGGGTACTCACGTTTGAACTAATGAATATATGTCATAACCATGCTGTAAATCAGCATTTAATATGCTGCATAAATTTATGAAACATATCATGCTTATAAACAACTATCATTAAATTCTTACAAGTACAAATAACAGCAAACAGAACAAAACAATACTTTATTTCTCCGCTGTGTACATCGATACAACATTGGGAAGCATATAATTCATAGTACAGAATACATATTTCATGACCCAGTACATTATTTCTGAACAAGGGCAATCGAGTCCGGAATACTTCATATCGCTGAGTTCATATTGCTCACCAAATCAGTGATGCTCATATTCTTAGCTTAAATATGGAATACCGGTTGTTCAGTTGTGCAAACATATGTTTTAATATGCGATAAGATGGATGGTTCATAATCAGCTCGTATCGTAACAACAATATGTTTACATGATAATTACTTACACCAGGAAAGAATTACTCACCTAAGCCTTTCAATTTGAAATAAGTTTCTTCTTATCTATAGGCCACGAGAAATTTTTACTTAGGAAATAAATCGCCCCATTGGTGCAAAAAGGTGCCTTCTAATTTCAATGGAACGTGGTACCATGTGCCTTCTAATTTCAATGGAACGTGGTACCATGTGCCTTCTAATTTCAATGGAACGTGGTACCAAGTGCCTTCTAATTTCAATGGAACGTGGTATCATGTGCCTTCTAATTTCAATGTAACGTGGTACCATGTGCCTTCTAATTTCAATGGAACGTGGTACCATGTGCCTTCTTATTTCAATGGAACGTGGTACCATGTGCCTTCTAATTTCAATGGAACGTGGTACCATGTGCCTTCTAATTTCAATGAAACGTGGTACCTTGTGCCTTCAAATTTCAATGGAACGTGGTACCTTGTGCCTTCTAATTTCAATGGAACGTGGTACTATGTGCCTTCTAATTTCAATGGAACGTGGTACCTTGTGCCTTCTAATTTCAATGGAACGTGGTACCTTGTGCCTTCTAATTTCAATGGAACGTGGTACCTTTTTGCACCAAGGGGACGAAATGGTCTTTTTTCTCGCTTTATTTATTTGTTGTTTTTTTAATTGTTATTTTATGTTTTTCTTAAAAAACACTAAAATACTTGGACTAGCCTAAACTAAGTATAATAGAAAGTTCAAACGAGAAATATCTTTAAAGGCGATATTCGGCGTATATCCTGACTTTGAAATAACGGTAGAAAATTTACTTTTCTAAGTTATTAAATTAGTATAAACAGTTAAAGTATTGTTGTGTTCTTTTTTCACTTAACAGTCGCATATCCACCGCATGATGTGAAGTACAAGTATATTTAACCACATACTAGTGTTCGTAGACACAAATTTTACTGGATGTGATCACTAGGGTACCCATCACATGATATGCTACCTAACATGGCTTACTGCGAGTTTATTCTTCGTCGTCGAAACATTTGATTAAGACGCAGCTTTCTTTCCACGCATTTCACACCGTTACATCTGCGTCATGCGAAAATTTGTCGTATGGCATATGCGGCCAGCGAAGTTGAAGCCCAGCCTGCGCTATCTGGTCAGGAGCTACGCTTTCTGATATTAAAAGCTCGCAATGTTTCGTGGTATCAACTGAGTATCAGCCTCAGTATGCATATGCGGATGCGCAGGCAGGGCTGTGGCTACGTTGGCAGCATATTTCAGAAGTCCAATTTTCGCATGGCGCGGGTTTTTAAAAATCTCATGGCGTCTTTTAACCGGACATCAAACCACGATACTTTCAAATAGAAGATTGAATTAACACTGTGTTATTTATAGCAAACTGGTAAATGTCGGTAGCCTATTCTGGCCTGCAGGAAATATTTTCAGGCAGACTGACCTCGTACGTCACACATATGTAGCTAGATAATGAAATGATTTCCCTTTTATCATGAACACTCTACTATTTCGTTAGTTTTGTCTCACAATGCAAGACAAACCGCATTGACCGATAGGTTTTCATTCATTTCTTTTCCAGAAATTCGTTTTATTGACGATGCTGCGAAGCAGCTCGTCTAAGTTATCATACCATGAAAAAATTCTTCACAATGGCGACCTATGTAAAAGACCGAGCCAGTCCGATTGAGATAGCTCGATTTTTCTAATCGGCATACCTTGCTGATTATCATTGATAAAGGTATAGGAAGTTCAGCTATAAATAGGACAGCATATTCTGGGAAAAAGATTTAATAATAGTTTGAAAACGTTAATTTTAAATCAGTTATATTCAATCCATTATATGTTTATAGATCAATGAAACAACTATTTCGAACCTGCCCTTTGTTAACGTTATAGCGACTATGGCATATAAACAGCATAATAGCCGCATGACATCTGTGAAACTCGCTCTTGCGTGCTGTCTCATTTTGCATATTTAATTAATTTTTCAAACAGAAATTCGAGAGCCACATCAGTGCACATACTATGTTTGATAATTCATTCGTTTCTTGGATATCGTTTGCTGTTTTAAACACATATTAGGTCATATTGCGGAGATTTAGTTAACCTTACCATGTGTTCATGGGCGAACTCACGTATTCAAGTGCTCTTACGACTATGTGCTCATACCTTCTTTCGGGAATCATCATGAAATTATTGCCGTACTTAACGAACAAACATGCCTAAGCTTATTGAAATGGAGAAAGAAAAACAATACTCAAAAGAGAAAAATTATATGTTCATGCACATGGGCATGTGAAATCACGTCCGTACACATAGCATCATTAAATTAGGAAAGGAAAAAACGAAATATAAAGTTTGGTATGATATACATGTGAAATTAAATAGCATGGTGTAATTAAAGAGCATGTCAAGTTTTGAATTTGTATGCTGAAACGTAATGTTATAACCCACAAACGTATTACTGTAACAGAACGTTTTTTTAAGATAAGTGGTACACAAAATAACCCGGGATCTCTCGATGTAAAAGCGTGCAACTACGTATTATCTCTGCTCTACTGAGAAATTTGTTAAAAAATGCGAAATATAAATGCTTTCTTGTTTCTCATTGGACCAAATTATTGTAGTTTTACGCAGATACTCAGGATGCTTCGGGATGACGGAAATGTACGAAATAAAGCTATATTGCACGATTTCACTTCAAATTATGCCTAATCCTGACAAAACGCAACCATTGATATAACTACGTGGTATTTTTTTCGCCATAGCTTCTTTTCTCTCTATATATATATCGCTGATCCATATTGTATTCCTTCCTAAACTTAATTTTAATTGCAATTTTACTTTTTTATTATATTTTGCATTTTTGTCATTGGTGGCCTATCAGATTCTACGTCATACCCGTAGCCGGGGGGGGGGGGTGCGTTGGGTGCGTTCGCACCCAATGTTTTTTGACGAGTAAAAAAATATTTGAACTTTAAGATGCATACACAGCATTTTCGACAGACTGCGTTTTCTTTTTGTTATATCCCCGTACAACCATTTTCGGATCACCTTCGAAGGGTTTTCAGACAAAAAATATCAGTTATGCTCAAGACAGGATAATTTTTTGTTGTTGTATGGCAAGAAAACAAATCATTTCTACAAAGCACTGTAGCTTTTTTTTAGATTACCCACATCTTATGACATCTGTTCTGCTCCACATACAGAACTGCCCACAATGTTTTAATTATGTCAAACTTGACACTAGGAAATATGCCACACTCTGAAACAGTTGTTATAATGAATTTAAAACGTTATAGCATATACAAGATAAGTATTGATGCAAAGCATCAAAGGGCGTCGGGAATTTCAGTGTAAAAGGCACTCAATGAAGTTACATGGAACGATTTTTTTCTACTGTAAATATTAATATATTGGCCGATTATTTTAAACAAAATAGAAAAAGATACTGGTATAACCATTATCTATGATTTTGTGTTATAACCCCCAAATAACCATTATCTATGAGGTTGTGTTATAACCCCCAAATAACCATTATCTATGATTTTGTGTTGTAACCCTCAAATATTTCATAGTTCATTTTATTTACATTGGTTTCCTTTTTTACTGGCATCCGTGTGCAGTTTTCATTAATGGAACAGAACTGTGTAGGTTTTAAAAAATCTGCTTCATCTTGTAAGCGTAATTTCATATTTTTCTAAACTTCCAGGGGTTATGATTCTGAACGTATTCTTACGTTGCTCATTTACGATAGGGGTTGAGTACTCATTGATATGAACCACTGTAAAAGTGTTAATGTTTTTACGAACCCCTCCCCCCCCCCCCCACACACCCTCTCACACATATATTTCATGGGCATAATAAAAACAAAAAATGGTTATAATAAAACAGCATATTTATTTAAACTAAAATGTCTACATCAAAACAAAAAGTTAACTTAGAACACAAATAAAATAATTTGATTCTACTGGGGCTCGAACCTTGGGCCTCTCACATGTGAAGCGAGCGTGTAATCACTACACTACGGAACCGCTTGAAAAATCACCTTCTAACTAAGATATTAATAAGTGACTGTAGTGTATCGGTTATCAATAAAGCAATAAACCGTGTAATCGCTGTCGTCTTGTAAAATTGAGGAAAATGCGCGTTAACAAAAACTCGAACAGCAAAAGTCTGCGCTATTGTTAGAAAAACCACAAAATAAATATATTTTGATTATGTTTTGTTTTTGTACAAAACCAGAAAGTTTCACCGGTTCGCGTATTTGCCCAGTCCCTGTGATCTTTTATAATTGCACATTCCCTGTGATCAGTTATTAATTAAAAGAATTAGCTTTGTATTATTGGCAAAAAATGTTGAAGTAAATGTAATAGGCACAAATGCAGTACTTATTTACACTAATTTACACAAAAAATCACCACTATGCAAGATATTCTGACAACAAAAATATATACATTGATCCGTAAAATAACTTCTACTCCCATAAGCGAAAAAAAACGTATTACATACTAGTCGCCGCACTTCAGTGCGACGCCAATGATCAGGTTGACGTTAACGTTAAATGTTCATTAACTATGGCGGATCTTAAACATACGGGCAAATAAGTCCATATTTTTTCTTCAACGTCCTGTTATACATTTATAAGGGCTTTGAGACAATAGGACCAGTAGTTTGTGGCAAAAGAGTCTTTATGAAGCCTTAATTGTTGTACTCTGAAATTCGTTTGGAAAATGATAATTAATTTGTTAACAATAATCTAAAAAAACAACAACAAGAAAACAGTCATAACATTTTTATTTCTGTTTAGTATTGATGCAGAATAGAGAAGACCCCGTTTTGTTAATCAGTGTTTGTTGTACAAAACACTATTAGCACGTTTAGAGCAGTGCTAGGCCTCGGGTACTATCCATAGTACTAAGCAGACAAACAGATGTTTTGAAAAAAGTCAAATTTTTCATTTTAATTTGCTTGATTTAGGAATAGTAGAATTTTGGAATGATAAAATACACCAATTTTATCAAGATTCAAATAAATAATGATATTGTATACCGTTCTTAGTGTTGATTTTATATTCCATCAATGTGCTGTTGCATATGTAAACTAAGTATGTGCGCGCATACTAGCTTCGGCTATGAAATAATGTATTTCCGAGACTGATAAAAAAAGGTGGTTATTGAGAACCGGCAGTGGGGAATACATGTACATGGGGCAAGAGTCTCCCGTATATAACACATTCAATTTAGATTGGTTTGAATTATTAGAAAATGATATTTCTTATTTTTCTGAATTTGGTAAAGTTTTTGTTGCTGGCGATCTCAATAGTAGAGTTAGTAATAAATGCGATTATATTGTGCATGATAAAATTAATACTGTTAATGATGATATTGATTACTATCCAGATATTGCCTCTGTTAGGGCCTCAGTAGATAATGTTCCTAATAACCATGGTGTGAAATTACTTGATTTATGTAAATCCACATGCCCACGTATTGTTAATGGTAGAGTTGGTAATAGTTGTAAGCAAATTTTTTATTCATATAACGGTACTAGTGTCATTGATTACTTATTGACAAACGAAATATTGTTTTCGTCGTTTGAGCACGTGCGAATCAGACGAAAACTACTTTCCCTTGTCAATGTAGTGTCCGATAGGTGGCTCTGTAAGAGAGCGTTTTACTCGTGGCCGAGTAACTCTGTGCAGTCATTCAGCGTTGGGATTGACTGATCGATACATGTGTTAATTTGCACGGGGTAAACTTGCATATGAAAATGACCACGCGGTCTGGCGAAGAGTGTGCTTCTCAGGAAAACATGGACTTAAATAGTTCAATTAGGGAACTTTTAGTAGAAATGCGCGAACAGAAAAGAGAAATAAGTTCTCTAAAAGAAGAAGTTCGAGGGAATTCAATTTCCGTGCGTTCTGAAGTTAAAAAATTGAAGACGGAACATGAACTAAAATGGCGATATGAAAGCAACAAAATTCAGCACGATTTCAATTCGGAATTGCACGAGAACATTAGCCAGGTGATTTGGGCAATTGAAAACAGCAATCAAGAGTACGCTCGCGAGCTAGTTAATGACGCTTGTGAACAGTTAAAGCGACGAAACAAGCTTATCCGTATAGCAGACACGTCTGAGGGCGGATGGGAGACGGTTCGCCAATATGAGGCAAACCCCGTGGCTAGCGACTCGAGTGATGAATCAAGGATCAACAGAGCGGAGGCAAGAGCAGCAAAGAAGAAGGCGAAGTCAACGAAAAATTTTAAGCCTTCCGCTACCGTCACTTCCGGAAGCTTGCCACGTGGCGGAAACACGTTTTCGTTTCCGGTGCAACAGCAGCGCTCAGGACCCATGCAGCAACTGCATACTTTTCGTCCCCATTACTTCAAGGGCAATGCAAGAGACGGAATTGGTCCCTGTTTCGCTTGTGGAGAAACCACCCACCTCAGACGCCACTGCCCCTACACCCGGCGGTTCCCGCAGCTTGACGTCCCCACAAAACAGTAGTCACAGACCGCAGAACCCGGTTATACCAGACGTAGATTTAAAAGATGAGTATTTATCGTTTACTGATAACTTTGCTAACATTAACATGAAATATTTACTGACGACTTTTATGAGCACGAACAAGGCCAGAAAGAAATACTGGTTAAAAGTATATTAAAAAATCATGTGCAATTTTGGAAAGATATTGGAGCTAACCAATTCATTTTAGACACTATTCAAAATGGTTATAAAATTCCATTCTTTTCTTTACCAGACCATGTACATTGTCGAAACAATCGTTCAGCTTTATATGAAAATAATTTTGTGACTGAAGCTATAAAAAGTTTGTTAGATCGCGGTCTTATTGTGAAATGTACAAATGCTCCACACGTTGTTAATCCGCTGACAGTTTCTTGTAATAATAATGGTAAAAAACGGCTTATTTTAGATTTACGAAAGGTTAATCTTCATGTTTAGAAGCAATCAGTAAAGTATGAAGACTTACGTTTAGCATTGATGTATATCAAAAAAGATTGTTGGATGATTAAGTTTGATATAACGTCAGCATATCATATTGTGGATATTTTTCTGCCACACACAGATTATTTAGGTTTTGCCTGGGAAGATTATTCAGGTATTCTGGTCTATTACAAATTTTTGGTTCTTCCTTTTGGTTTGTCGTCTGCTTGTTATATCTATACAATATTAATGAGGCCATTAATTGCAAAATGGAGAGGCGAAGGTAATAAGATCATCATTTTTTTTAGATGATGGTTTTGGCACCGCAGAGACATACGATAAGACAGTAATTATGTCACGGGAAATTAAATCAGATTTAGTGTTATCCGGCTTGGTGCCTAAAGTTGATAAATCATGCTGGGAGCCAGTGCAAGAATTACAATGGCTAGGATCTCAGTTAAATACAGCTAATTTCACCGTGCGTATATCGGGGTGTAGAATCGATAAAGTTCTACAGACACTTAGATTTTTGCAAACTTCGGACTATGTTTGTGTGCGAAGAGTTGCTAGTTTTGTGGGACAAATTATATCTATGGGTATAGTATTGGGAACTGTTTCTCAAATTATGACTAGGTGTTTAAGCATTGACATACTTAAAGCAAAAACGTGGAACTCTTATATAAAGCACAGGTGGTTAGCGTGTGGCTATGATATTAATTAGTGAAAACATCATTTTGAATGATAAATAATCATATTATAACGAAAAATTAACTTTTCTGAAAAAAAAAATATTTCACTATCAAATATATATATATTTGATAGTGAAATATTTTTTTTCAGAAAAGTTAATTTTTCGTTATAATATGATTATTTATCATTCAAAATGATGTTTTCACTAATTAATATCATAGCCACACGCTAACCACCTGTGATATAAAGTTGTCTGAAGGAAGTAAGGTTCAAGTTTCGTTTTGGAATGGACATTTACAAATTGTAAATGTTAGAACATTGGCAATCAGTCATGGCTGTACTAGAATTGTTTATAGTGACGCTAGCAGCACTGGTTTAGCAGGGTATGAGGTCGAAATGCAAAGCGGTGTAGTGCACGACACGTGGTCGCCGTCGGAAGCGGCAAAATCCTACACGTGGAGAGAATTGTGTGCTGTTTATAGAGTACTGTTGTCGCTTGAGCATGTATTGGTAAATCAAAGAGTTAAGTGGTTTACTGATAACACAGGTGTATGCAGCATTGTTGCTAAGGGCTCCATGAAGCCTGAATTACAAGATTTAGCTATGAAAATATTCGGGTATTCTTTAGTTCATTCTATTCATTTGGAGGTTGAATGGATACCAAGGGGAGAGAATTATGTGGCAGACTATTTGTCCAAAAAAGTAGAAAAAGACGACTGGGGTATTTCCCCTTACATTTTGTCAATAATTCAGTCTTCATAGGGAAATTTAGAGGTCGATTTCTTTGCCTTTAAACATAACGCCAATTTACAGCGATGTTATTCTAGATTTTGGTGTAAAGAGTCTGAAGGAGTTGATGCTTTTACTTACCCATGGACGCATAGTTTTGGCTTGTTTGTACCAACTATAATATTAATACCAAGGGTATTGCTAAAAATGCAATCTTGTGGGGCAAAAGGTGTTTTGATTGTCCCAGAATGGAAGTCGGCTAATTTTTGGCCTATGATTTGGACAAGTGATGGACATTTTAAGTCGTTTGTAATAGACTGTATGGAATTACCTACGGCAATAAGTTAGTACATACCTTGTAAGAATGGTTCTGGGTTGTTTGGTGTTGAAAATCTTAAATTTCGCATGTTAGCACTTTTGATATCATTTGTGAATCATGAACATTGATATTGTTGCTTACTGTTTGTAAATATAATGTGTTAAGTAACAAACTGTGTCAACTTTAGTGCTGTTACACATTCATTTTTTCAGAGATACGGAAGTGAAGTTGATGGCTTACCAGAGGTCTTGGCGAAGAAGGTATCCTTGCTGCCCGAGTTGCTTCAAATCACCAAAGCGGAAAACACGCACCTCAGTTACAAAAGGGGCTTCAATCGATGGCGTCGTTGGGGGTATGCTAATGGGCTTTCAAGCGGGGATGCCTTGCCCGCCAAGGCTTTTCAAGTTGCGCTATATTTAGCGTCAATTATACAAACAGCTAGTAGTGCAAGTCCGATTATAAATGCGTTTTACAGTATTAAATATTATCATGATTTATTAGATTATGTGTCACCTACTGATTCAAGACTTGTTATTAATATGTTAGAAGCTGCAAAACGGCGTTTAGCGAAACCTGTGAATAAGAAAGAACCAATGACTGTTGATTTACTGCAACAAATGTACACACATATGTATGTTGGAAATAATGTTATGAACCAAAGATTTATTTGTATATGCCTTTTATCGTATGCTGGGTTTTTAAGAAGTGCAGAGGTACTAAAGTTGAGAAGGAGTGATGTTTGTATTAACAGTAGTTACTTAAGTGTATTTATTGAATCTAGCAAGACAGATAAATTCCGTGAGGGAACATGGGTGCTTATTGCTAGGACAGGCACACAGTTGTGTCCAGTAGTCAATTTACAGAAATACCTTACTTGGACAGATTTTTCTTCGGAATCTGAATGTTACTTGTTTCGTCGGTTAAGTTCAAAGAAATGTGGGCATAGGCTCAGACAGGAAACCAAGCATTTGTCATATAGTAAATTTAGAGAATTGTTTTTGATTGCGTTTAAACCGCATGTTCAAGACATAAGCAAATATTGCCTTCATTCTTTGAGAGCTGGTGGCGCAACTGCTGCGGCTAAAATGGCATTCCTGACAGGTTATTTAAACGTCATGGTAGATGGCTGAGTGAAACAGCTAAGGACGGCTATGTTAAAAGCTCCGTTGATGAGAGGTTAAGGGTTTCAATGTCACTTGGATTATAACCATCAATGCATTTTATAATAAGCCAATTATTATTAGTACTATACTTACAAGCCCGTGCTTTTAATTCAGTCGGTCATACCAATGACTTACCAAAAAATATGTTGTATTTTTGTTGTTTTTCCCTATCGGGAGCGTAGTTGTAAAGGGAAATATTGTTTTCGTCGTTTGAGCACGTGCGAATCAGACGAAAACTACTTTCCCTTGTCAATGTAGTGTCCGATAGGTGGCTCTGTAAGAGAGCGTTTTACTCGTGGCCGAGTAACTCTGTGCAGTCATTCAGCGTTGGGATTGACTGATCGATACATGTGTTAATTTTTTAATTTGTTTTGAATAACAGTAAGAGTAACATTACAAACGTTATTGTTTAAATGTGTAATCTATATGCTTTTTACCTTGGTACGAGCTAATTTTGAAATTCAGGAATATGTTTTTTACAACAGGTCATGCGTTTATCCACATTGCGTACGCATTTAATGTATTAAATTTATACATGTATACCAATATCATAATAATTATTATTTATCCCACTGGGGGATTCGGTCTCCGGAAGAGACGATAGGCATGGCTGCCTTTATAGTTGCTTACGAGGAGGGACTCGTGTAGGCATACAGTATGCCTGGTGATGTAGCAGTCTACGTTGATAGGCGTGGCTGCCTTTATAGTTGCTTACAAGGAGGGACTCGTGTAGGCATACAGTATGCCTAGTGTCGTAGTAGTCTGTTGATAGGCGTGGCTGCCTTATAAGTTGCCTACGAGGAGGGACTCGTTCCGGCATACAGTATGCCTGGCGTTGTTGTAGACTATGTTGCATGTTGTAACAAAGCTTTTGTGTGTATTCATGTTTTTATGTATGTTTGATGACTATGAAATAGTAATACACGGTATCAGTCAGTCGGTCATACCAATGACTTACCAAAAAAATATGTTGTATTTTTGTTGTTTTTCCCTATCGGGAGCGTAGTTGTAAAGGGAATACACCTTTTCATCTATAGCAGATTTTAACGTGCACGATTTTAACGTATTTAGTGATCATACCCCGTTACAGTTTACTTTATTATGTAACAATGCACCGACTCAGTATCAGTCTTACACCGATGTCAAATATAAATGGAATGATGATTTATGTGGGCAATTTCGCTCAGGGATTGTTTGTATGCTACCTGTTTTTAACAATATTGTACAACATATTGATTACTCAAGTAGAACGTCAATTAATGAAGTTTTGATAAGATTTACTGAAACTATTCGCAGTGTTGCTGACCCGTTATTTTCAAAAACATGTGTGCATAAAACAGATCCTAGTTTTCATGTTAATAGCTGTATAAAGAATGCAGAATGGTTTGATCACGAGTGCGATGATGGACAAAAATTGTACCACGACGCCTTACGTATTTTTAACTCCAGTAAAACAGATACAAACAGAGAACATTTATGTACACGATAAAAGTATTATAAAGACTTAATCCGCAAGAAGAAAGCGCGTTGTTATAGGCAAAAGATGTTAAAGATTGAAAATTTAAGAAAACAAAAACCGAGAGACTTTTGGCGTTTTTTCAAATCTAAAAATAATGTGTTATCAAATAAAATATCATTAGAAGAATTTACAATGTTTTTTTAAAAACCTCAGTAGCAATATGTCTGATTTTTGTAATAATAAAGCGGAAGAATTTTGTTTAAATAATGATTTTAATTTGGAAAATTCTTCATTCCCAGAACTTGACGTTCCTATATCTGTTGAGGAAGTTCGCAATGCGATTAAACATTTAAAACGAAATAAACCATCAGGTAGTGATTATATTTTGAACGAATATTTTCTTGAATGTAGCGATATTTTGTCCGCACATTTGTGCGATATGTTTAACGGTATTTTTGTATCGGAATTTTTCCCCGATAAATGGACAGAAGGAATTATAATCTCTTTGCATAAAAAAGGTTATGTAAATGATGTTAATAACTATAGAGGGATTACTTTAGTGAGTTGTTTTTCAAAATTATTTACCACGATTTTAAACAAACGTATTGAATCTTTTTGCAATGAGAATACCATTATTTCGGATGCACAGTTCGGATTTAGGAAAGGATATTCGAATGTTGATGCTATTTATATATTGATGTCGATTGTACAAAATTATTTAAATGAAAATAAACGTCTATATGTTATAAACGTCGATATGTTGAAATGTTTTGATAGCATATACCGCAATGCATTATGGTTGAAAATGTTTAAGTCTGGTATTCAAGGCAAATTGCTTAGAACTTGTTAATTGTTAATGTTAAGTCACGTGTTAAATCATGTTCATCTTATTTAGATTATTTTAGTTATGCGGTTGGACTGAGGCAGGGGGGGGGGGGGGTAATGTCACCGATTTTGTTTTCTTTATTTGTCGAAGACCTTGAACTTTTCTTACAAGATAATATAAACTCTGGATTGAGTATAGATGATATTGTGTTGATTTTACTATTATTAACTGACGACATGGATATTTTAGGCAAGTCACCTGCTGAAGTCCAATCCCATCTAGATAAATTATATTTATACTGTAACTCTTGGGGTCTAAGTGTTAACACTGCAAAAACGAAAATAATGGTTTTTAGGAAGAGAGGAGGATTAAAAGAAAATGAAAAATGGACATACAATGGTAATGTTATTGAAGTTGTTGATAATTTTAACTATTTAGGTACAGTGCTGAATTATACTGGAAGTTTTAAACTAAACCAAGAACATTTGGTTGGTAAAGCCCTTAAAACCATGAATACATTATTGACAAAATGCCACGACTTTGACATAAAACAAAAAAAAAATTGCCAGTTGTTTGACTCCTTTGTGGGTTCTATATTAAATTATGCTTCGGAATTATGGGGTTTCACGAAGTCCGATGATATTGAACGCATTCATTAAAAATTTTGCAAACGATTGCTTCAGGTTGAAATAAATACATGTTATGTTGCTGTTTATGGAGAATAAGGTAGATATCCATTGTATATAAATAGGTTTGTTAAAATTATAAAATATTGGTTTAAAGTTGTAAACAATAACAATATTATTATGCAAACTGTATACAGACAAGCCTTAAACGATTGTAATAAAGGTTATAACAATTGGCTCACGAATATGTTAAATAATTATGGATTTGGTTATGTATTTTAAAATCCAAACGTTGTGCAAATAAATAGTTTTGTAAATGAATTCAAATGTAGACGTGTCGACAATTTTAAACAAGAGAGTTTCGGTAAAATAAATAACAGTCCTGTATTAGATATGTATAAACTATATAAAACCTCTTTGGAATATGAAGAATACTTGGACTTACTCCCAATACGTCTTCGTTTATTTTTCGTAAGATTGAGAGTTTCTGCACATCAGTTGAGGATTCAAACTTGCAGATATGCACATAACAACACCCCACGAAATGAACGTTATTGTTTATGTTGTAACGACTTAGATTTAACAGATGAATATCATTTTATATGTTTATGCCGCTGTTACACTGATTTAAGAAAAAAATATATCAGCCGTACATTTTATGTGAAGCCATCGGTATTTAAATTCCACAAGTTGTTAGTATCATGTGATAGATTAGTTATTTCTAATGTATGCAAATATATTAAAGAAGCTTTATTTATAAGAAATACCATCCTTAATTCGTAGTCACGTGACAGAGAATCATGTGTATATTTGTGTATTAAGACGATGTACTTTTGTATAAGTCTGAATAAAGAATCTGTCTGTCTGTCTGTCATGTATGTTATATCATATTCATGTCGATCAGTCACTGAGTATAGTCAATGAATGTGAATTTTCATATAAAAATGCTCTATAACTTCAGTCTCTGAATTCAGATAAAAAGCCACCAAAATGCAGGATTTTACTTTTCATTTTCAAAATTGTCTAGAGGGGAACCTCCAAAGACCAAACCCCCGATTGCAGAACGGGGACAATCCCTCCCCCACCTACCGCAACGCCACTTCGTTGCTCAATAACAATCGTTGATGGGAAAATTCGCACCCCCTCCCCCCCCCCCACCCCTTTTCAAAACTCTGGCTAAGGGCCTGTACTTCCATTACTTTCAGAATTATATTTGTCTATGTCACTCTTATTCAAATGTTGCGTGTAAGCTTATAATTCATGGCTGATCCGTTTATATAGTAAGTATGTCCACAATATTAAACAAACGTCATTGACCGTGCAGCACATGCAGACTAAAACGCTTTTATGTTTCCCGCCTTAAAAAAATATCCATTCCCAGAGTTCACTTCCTCTTTCGCGCATGCGTGTTGGTTATATTGCAAATGGCGGCACTTGTTATTGTTCCATGGCGTTGAGAAAACAAGGTCATTTCTAGGAACGTTTTATCGCCTCCACAGGTATAATTGAACAAAAACTAAACAGATTAACGAAAGTCCATTCCCAATTCTTCAAATATACTATAGACAATGGTTGCAATATGTCCTAGATTGCAACCGTAGATCGCTGAAACGAGGGCAGTGTTAACGGACTATCCGTGCAAAAAAATGGCTACCGGGGTTTTGGAAACATTAAATTCATATTGACAACCACCTCATTGCGACCATGTTACATAACTCAAATGCTTGTAATCATTTGTGCTGCAATAGCTTCTGTTTAAACATTGATTAGAAGGTTTTCAAAACGATTTAATGCTGTTGTAATGTGGGTCATTTTTCCTCCTATGTAATTGATATTGTGTTGTGACCACATTTTCCTGAAATGATTTCAGAATTTGCCTAGTATGTATGTATCTATGTAATTAATATATAAATGTTGATGCAAAGAGGAAGTTCATGGTTTATAATGCAACATATATCTAATGTTCAAAACAGTAGTGAAATTATGATTGCCTCCCTTGCTTAATAAATATGTTCTTTTAATTGCTAACAAAACTTTTTTACCATCTGGAACAAGTTAAATTGTGGAATTGAAGTTGGGCCATCAGTTCTATTTCGTTTATATGATTTCTTTGTTGGTGTTCCAAGTACATTTGATTGTTTTAATTAATGTGTTTATCCACAATGTTTGTGTCAAACATACAGTTTGGTCGCCAGTGATAAATCACTTCTGGTACAAAGAAGAAAACCATTCAAAATGTCTAAAGACTATTTACACATTTGTATTCAATAAATAATGCTTTCAAATACAAAGATTATTCAAAATTTGAATTACAAAATCTGTTAGAAAAGTTTCACCATGATGAACATCCTCAAGGATTTCCCCAGTTAAGTTTCACCATGATGAACATCCTCAAGGATTTCCCCATTAGCGGACCATTTTCTCCAGTATGGAAACATGTGTCATAGGAATGGGGGGGAGCATGTCAAAACACACTAATGACATAAATCAGCTGATATATTAATATTTGCATGGAAAACACCAAAACTAAACATGAATTGAGAAAGATAAAGAAAACAGGTTTTACAAAGGCAAATATTTAAAACATACCCTGAGTCTTGATTACATCATACATATTACATTTTTGCAGTTCAATAAAAATTAAAATTACCATTTAAACATAATGACAATCTGTTGTTTACAGCAATATGTCTAATACACACAACCTTAATAAAAGCATACGATTTTAGTTATCCAATAAACTATACAAATATAAACATTAAAAAACCTACAAGCCGTTTCTGTGAATACAGACATTAAATCTGCATAGATAAATAAACTGTTAGTAACAATAGAGTAATGAAATGTTTGATGTTCCTGGTTCAATCCCCGTTGCAGTCAGGGATTTTTCTAGCTGGGTTACATATCTTGCCACCATTTATAAGAACATTACAAAAGATGTCACTGATATGTGTTTGGGCATGGCAAGCAGGTAAACCTTATACATCACTTAAAAACATAAGTTGTCTTATTTTCATCAGTTAACTGAGTATTATCAGGGTTGTGTTTACGATTTGCATTTGACAGAAAACAAATTGCAAAAAAAAACACTGTACAGAAAACAATTATGAAAATGGAAAAAGAAATGCAATGTTTGCAGAGCTCCAGATAAGGATTTGTGAAATTAGTAACGATACTGCCACTGACAGAAAGACAAGGAGTAACGCTTAAAATCAATTAGTACCTGTACTACCATATCCAAAAATACAGGTAGTACTGTACTACCCGTGTTCTTGGATATTGAAGGGTGTATAACTGACTTTACAGAAACATTTGCAGCAATTATAATAAATATATGTAGCTTCTGAAACAGTTATTGTATTAGGTTTTCCATTCTGAATTATGATGCAAATACAACTACACATTAAAACTCATGACTAATACTATTTCTTCATTTTTCTTGACAAGAAAACACAAGCCAACTAGTAAGCTAAGTAAATGAACGCTTATTTCACTGTCTCATCTGTTTTCCATCGTGTTTTCTAACGTTTTAAGCCACCAATGCAATCAAATCGTTTAATATCGGGGCGATGATGTCTTTTTCTAGGTTTACCGATTAAATGTCAGGATGGTTAGACGACACCGTATGTAGTCATTATATGACAACAAAGTGTTGTGTTGAACCGCTTTCGGTTAAGCCGGCATTCCTTTGCGCGCATACATATTGTTTTTGACGGATTTACAAGTTACAGGAAATCACGCGACAAAATAGACAATACGATATGAACCCAGTCTACAACTTTTCGGTAATTTAAATTAACGAAAAGCGCCGTAAGGTTAGAGACCAACAAATCACGCCGCGCTGACGCAGACGTATCCGTACGGCCAGATTTTTTTCGTAAATGCGTAAAATGGATATTAAAGTCGTTATTGTATGTCCAATTTATAAAAATAAATGCGTAGATATTCATGAAAAAGGCGTATTTACGGCTGTACGGCCCTTATCTGGAGCTCTGGTTTGTTTTTTTTAGTTGCACTGTTTTCCTTTGTACCACGTGCGATTTGAATTAAAGGGGTTTCACTGCTGATCATCATTGTCACAACTAACAACAAATTTTCGAAAGTGGCGACAATTTTTTCAAAATGGCGAATTTCACACAGTGGGTTAGCGTGTGGCTATGATATTAATTAGTGAAAACATAATTTTGAATGATAAATAATCATATTATAACGAAAAATCTTCTTTTCTGAAAAAAATGTCACTATCAAATGTATATATAACAAGGTATTCAAATCGAAATCACCGGAAAACGGGGTGCATCGCTTTGAACAGCCCCGGGGTCATTGATTGTTTTTAGATTATTAATTGCCCCTTTGTTCCAAACGAGAGTGACATTCTGTGAAAGATTATCTTTAACGTTACAGCATTTAACTGTTTCATGCTTGGTTGGACACAAACTCGGTTGAAATCAAACTCAGCAATATTTATTTTTACATTCAAAATACTTTGGGGATTAGTTTGATGCAATGAAGTGATTTTTAATTGAAAATAGCTATGCAAATTAAAAAAATGAGCATATTTTTAACTGGGGAAATGAGGTCTCTTTTTGTTTCAAAACAAGGTTTCTACCACATGGAAAAATGTAGTTATTTTGGGGATTTGATTTCTGAACTTTTTAACACTGTCTGTCCTCAATCATGATGAAATTTAACATGAATAAGGGCAGACAGTTGTTTTTTCAACAAATATAGATCTTGTTTGGAAGGATGATTTAGCGTTCTGCAAGTACATGTAAAGTGTTATTTTCATAATATTGTCATATATTTTCGCGACCCAATCAAACTGTCAACAATGCTGACATTGGTTAATGAGTTGAAATAAAGTGTTATAAAATAGATATTTGATTATCTCATATTTTTAGCAATCATAAAATAACATCTTAATCATAAGAATGGAGTTTATGCTACTTCATGGTGACAAATAGGTTTATTTTAGAGCTTGAAACAAATGATTACAATTAGGATAATTTCTTTTGTTCTGTGGTTTTATGTTTGTTTTAATAAATCTGAAATATTTATGCAGCCTACTGTTACAGTAATGTTAATAGTATTTGATAATTTTGGTGTTGTTGATCATATGGAAAAACATGTTATTTATAATAAAATAAAGCTAATTATGGCAACCATATTTTCAATTCGTTACGCAACCTGTACCGTGACCGTGGTGACAGCTTCTTAAAATATTCCGCTCATGACAATGTCTGGTTCTCTTATTATTTCTTTTTCAAGTATATAAACACAAGCATTTAAAGATTAACTTTAGAAGTCTTTAAAAGTTTTATTTTTAGCTCATCTATTTTTTGAAAAAAAAAGAGCTATTGTCATCACCATGGCGTCGGCGTCCAGTTAAGTTTTGTGTTTAGGTCCACTTTTCTCAGAAAGTATCAATGCTATTGCATTCAACTTGGTACACTTACTTACTATCATGAGGGGACTGGGCAGGCAAAGTTAGATAACTCTGGCATGCATTTTTACAGAATTATGTGCCCTTTTTATACTTAGAAAATTGAAAATTTTGGTTAAGTTTTGTGTTTAGGTCCATTTTATTCCTTAAGTATCAAAGTTATTGCTTTCATACTTGCAACACTTACTATCATAAGGGGACTGTGCAGGCAAAGTTATGTAACTCTGACTGGCATTTTGACAGAATTATGTGCCCTTTTTAAACTTAGAAAATTGAAAATTTTGGTTAAGTTTTGTGTTTAGGTCCACTTTATTCCTACAGTATCAAAGCTATTGCTTTCATACTTGCAACACTTATTAACTATCATAAGGGGACTGTGCAGGCAAAGTTATGTAACTCTGACTGGCATTTTGACAGAATTATGTGCCCTTTTTATATTTATATTTTATATTGCATTGGCATTGGACAGTAGATACCCTTGTTGCAATTGGGATCACTAGGTCAAAGATCAGGGTCACTATCACACTTAGTGTGAAAATCGTTACCGATCATTAACTAATTGACCAATTGACTTGATATTTCACGTGTGTTGGCCTTGGACAGTAGATTAGCCCTATTAAAATTGGGGTCACCACGTCAAAGGTCAAGATCACTTGTCACAATAAGTGTGAACATTGTTTCCGATCAATAACTCATCAACGAATTGACTGATTGGCTTGATACTTCACATGCGCATGGGCCTTGGGCAGTATATGACTCCTATTGAAATTGGGCTCACTAGTTCAAAGGGGAAGCGGACAACGACAACGAGCAAGGCCTGGTATTGTAATGCGCATGGGGAGGTTAGAGGGTTAGAGTAAGGGTTAGCATTAACCCTAACCTTAACCCTAACCTAACCATAACCCAGGGTTATCTCCCCTATACCAGGCCTCTCTCGTTGTCGTTGTCCGCTTCCCTGTTCAAAGCCCTGTTTGTTGGGGGGGGGGGGCATATGTCTTCGACCCCGGAACACTTGTTTATTTATCTATTTATTTATTTATTTGTGAAGTTCCGTTTATTAAATAGCAATTTCATGATCATTCATTTAAACGCGCAACAAACGGCACACATGTAATTGTGTAACATGGGGACATATATTAGCACACTTCTAGAAAAAAACCTACATGTACACTTCACTTAAATTCCGATGATGTTGAATTTTTTTGTTTTGTTTTTTATTTAAAAAAATGGGTCGCATCGCTCTAGCAATTACTATTTTTATACATCGGCCTGATATCGAGTTTTGCATATGCTCGAGATCGCCAAGTTCAACGCAGGCCTTGACACTAACTTTTTTGACAGGGTACCCGGAGGGAACCCTACTTTCAACTGTTGGTGGCCCTCACCCAAACTAGGGAGTCCTCTTGTTTCAACACACAGCTACTCTCGGCGTAAGGGCAAATAAGTACAAGAAGCATACTAGTACACATTTTTATTTCCTATATTCAATTCTGTTGCCATTTAAAGCAGACCCATTAAAAGCTCATAACCTTGTCTTGTAAACTTTTGATATCATGTATTTCATCAATATCATCAGCATCGTCATCCTTGTCATAATTGTCTTCAGCATTATCATCTTCAGCATTGCCCTTCGCCGCCAGAACTTAGCGTTTCGGAAGTTCTAATTATAAACTTTTAAGAAATAAAAGGTAATTACGCGCATTAAGGGGTTTCACTGGCTCAACAAAACTTGTTGCAACTTTTTCGCGCCGTGAAAACTGTCGATTATTCCAACCTTATTAATAAGAACAATCATTTAAAGAAACCTTACTACATTAATGTCATTGCCTATATTATCACTTTAAAAAGTATATTATTACATAAAAAACAATAAGTACCTTCATAAGTCATACCTTCATAACAGGGATCATATTTTCCAGCAACATCAATCAGTCTGGATTTTAATGGGGAAAAAGTGTCCGAACATTTTTATCCGAAAATATGACAAATTACGTTAAAATATATACCATTGATTTTTCCATTCATGAAGAGGGTATTATAATGTACAAGTTAAATTACCTTTAGCATTTATTTAAACGGAACATACGAGTTTTCTCTATTGGTTTTATAATTAGCTATTTCATTGTTTTTTCGGTAACTGTTTTATCTGACTTTTCATCGTTGTCAATATTATTAATCTGTGTAAGTCTATACCGATGTTTTAAATCATTGTCGACTCGATAATAAATTACACACATGCATTGAATCTAACAAATGTCTGTGCGTAGGTTGGCTTCTGGCAATACTAAAACCAAATAGTTGAAAAACAATTCGTGTACGTTATAGTTTGTTGTCGAATAAACCACGGCCGATACTTAAGATGCGTAGGAATTAAATCACGAGTGCGAAGCACGAGTGATTAAAAACCACGCATCTTAACTTCCGGTCGTGGGTTAGTCAACAACAAACAATAAAGTTCACGAATTATTTCGATTCTTATACGATTTCTACTAAAGATTTATACAATGTATATTATTTTTCTTGTGTGCTATTTTATGTGAAGTTCCGCCCATAAAAATAACTTGTGTGTTCTGTCAATCAAAACCGCAACTTTCATTCATTTATTGCCGGATTATTACGCTGGTGGAAAATGTATCGGCATGTTTTGTTTAGTTACAGCGCGTGCTTTCAGTGTAAGGTCCGCCCACAATTATTGCAGAATATCCGATTTTCTTTTTTGTTTACTGACTGTATCATGCATGAAATGCACAATTTCCACGAGGATAACATCGAGGTTTTAATCTCCGAAGTAACTGTCAACGATTTTATCGTGGACGAGCACACATTACGGACCGATTAGTGTGCTAGGTATAAGCCAATGCAATTATCGATTGATATTGACACTGGGTTATTCACGCTTGACTAATACACAACCGCGCGAATCTTCGTTGTTTGGGGTCATACGCTGATACTAGTCATCTGACGTGCAATAGACTGGTCCTGACCGGTTTAGAGACTGCAGTGAATGGTTTATCACATCTAATCGAGATAATAATGTAATAAGGGTATGCTAGCATGTGCACTGCGTAATCGATTTCATGACATGGGAATTTTAGCAAACAGAATCGGACCGTTTCTTTGGGATTTTCAATCGGTCGTTCATGACCCGAATCGGTCTAGGACCGACAAAACCGAAAAAAATATGATCCCTGCTTCATAAGTCTTCATAAGCTTTATTTGTATATAAATAACATTTTTTTCAACTTGATAAACAACACAGATAACCAAAATAATGTAACAATGTTAACTTCAATGTATTAAACAGTATGCTGCCTAAATGTTTCAAAATTAATTATTTAAACATAAAATCACACCAATTTACATCATTTGAAAGGGAAAAAGAAATATAAAACATCATATCCGAAATATAGTACACCAAGTGAACGATATACCTTTTATTTCAGAAATTGTAGGTATCTTAATCAAATTATATCCTTCAAAGGTCATAATAATAATGGAACTATTAAACAGAAATGCTCACAAAAACCTGTAGAAAAAAAGTGTATACCAGCATGTGTTTTTGTGGAGAAATTAAATGCTTTTGCCAGCCCGATCGCCTATGCCATAGGCTATGGTTTTGATTAAAGAAATAGCGGCCCTAATAATTATTATAATTACTGATCGTCGTGACAGTTTGTCCCAATGTTACTTTTTGGGGGGCTCAATATCATAAAGGAGCCATTAATAATCCGATAATCCGATAACAACCCCCATAAAACTTGACAATAGCAGTAAAAACACTGTTTGTAACACTTACACGCTTCAGTGATTTCAATATACTCTCTGCACTGTAGGTCGCTTACATAGTCGAAAATCAATATTTACAACTGACAGACGCTGGCCGCATATGCTCAGTCGCGTGCTTTCGACTCGCAGTACATTTTCGGATAAGATTTTACCTTCTTTTTTTATACGCCGCTCTTTAAAAATTGGAGGCACTTTTAAAAATTCAAATGGTCAATCAAGACAAAGTGGTTCTATAAATTTAGGGTTCCCGGAGGACCACCCAGCTTGAAAGAACTGGTGGTCCTCGCCAAAATCTGGGGGCCTCGGGTCCCCGGACCACCGTTAGTGTCGAGGCCTGCAACGTGACCACATGTCGCCATGCTATAAGCACAATGACGTTATTTTCCCGATTAAAAATAGGAATCTGTGCTTCTTTAACTTAACGGGATTGTAAACCGACCATACAATAATTGCAATAATACATGATTTTCGTGGAACAATTTTAGTTTACCAATTACAATTATCAGCTTCCAGTTGTTTTAACGGTTTTTCAGCACAACGCTACTTTGTATACCTTTGTTTGAATTACTTACCGTGCATGTGCAAATTAAAAGACGTTGCAAAAGATTTTAAGACTGGTCCGGTGTATTTTCTTATCAGCCATGACCATCTTCATTTTTCTAACGAACTACTGTAGGGCTTAACGGTCTTTTGTTGTTTGTTTGGTCTATCGCTTCAATATCAACGTGAATGATACAATGAACAATCATTTAGAAATGCGATGTCGGTTCTATTTCGCACCGGTAAGACACATGTTGCATGTCCCGCTAGATATCGTGCAGATGTCGGATTAATATTCGAACTCCTGTTCAAAATTATAATATTTTAATTAACACCATAGATATTTCACAACTTGGCATGATCTATAATGATACCGATACATATTACACGTCGCGGTGGAGTGGATATAGGGTCCGCCAAGCTACCGGGAGGTCACGGGTTTGATCCACACTGTGGGAGCATTCTTACGATTTTCTCCCAAAGACACCAAGTACAACGTTTAAACTTAATGATAATAAACAAATATGTAACGTCAAAGTCGGTATTTAGCGGACATCTCATGTAATCATTCAATTCATCAGATTGATAGTGTTGGTGGAGACGAACTAACAATAGCGAATCCATCCCCGATATTGGGGTCATTTAAACAAACGCACTACTGCATTATTTTACACTACGTCAATTAGACACAAGACAAAAAGCATTTCATACGTACTTCTCAAGTAAAAAAAGCGTGACTCAAACTACAATAACACACTAGAATAAAAGTAATTTCATTTAACGAAAGATTCGTTTTTTTTTAGCTCATCTATTTTTTGAAAAAAAGTTATGAGCTATTGTCATCACCTTGGCGTCGGCATCGGCGTCTGGTTAAGTTTTGCGTTTAGGTCCACTTTTCTCAGAAAGTATCAATGCTATTGCATTCAAACTTGGTACACTTACTATCATGAGGTGACTGGGCAGGCAAAGTAAGATAACTCTGGCGTGCATTTTGACTGAATTATGTGCCCTTTTTATACTTAGAAAATTGAAAATTTTGGTTAAGTTTTGCGTTTAGGTCCACTTTTTTCAGAAAGTATCAATGCTATTGCATTCAAACTTGGTACACTTACTTACTATCATGAGGGGACTGGGCAGGCAAAGTTAGATAACTCTGGCGTGCATTTTGATAGAATTATGTGCCCTTTTTATACTTAGAAATTTGACAATTTTGGTTTAGTTTTGTGTTTAGGTCCATTTTATTCCTTAAGTATCAAAGGTATTGCTTTCATACTTGCAACACTTACTAACTATCATAAGGGGACTGTGCAGGCAAAGTAATGTAACTCTGACTGGCATTTTGACAGAATTAGGTGCCCTTTTTATACTTAGAAAATAGAAAATTTGGTTAAGTTTTGTGTTTTGGTCCACTTTACCCCTATAGTATCATAGATATTGCTTTCATACTTGGAACACTCGCAAACTATCATAAGGGTACAGTAAAAGGACAAGTTGCATAACTCTGGTTGTCATTTTTTACGGAATTATGGCCCTTTTTTGACTTAGTAACTTTGAATATATGGTTAAATTTTGTGTTTCGATCCACGTTACTGCTAAAGTATCAAGGCTATTGCTTTCAAACTTCAAATACTTTCATGCTATCATGAGGTTACTGTACCTGGCAAGTTGAATTTTACCTTGACCTTTGAATGACCTTGACTCTCAAGGTCAAATTATTATAAATTTTGCTAAAATTGCCATTACTTCTTTATTTATGATAAGATTTGATTGATACTTTGACAAAACTACTCTTACCTGACATACCAAAATAGACTCCACCCAAACCATCCCCCGTTTCCCCCCCCCCCCCCAATCCCCCCCCCTATTTTTATATATTTTTTATGCCCCCCTTCGAAGAAGAGGGGGTATATTGCTTTGCTCATGTCGGTCGGTCGGTCGGTCCGTCCACCAGGTGGTTGTCAGACGATAACTCAAGAAGGCTTGGGCCTAGGATCATGAAACTTCATAGGTACATTGATCATGACTCGCAGATGACCCCTATTGATTTTGAGGTCACTAGGTCAAGGTCACGGTGACCAGAAATAGTAAAATGGTTTTTGAAAGCTAACTCAAGAACACATACGCCTAGGATCATAAAACTTCATGGGTAGATTGATCATGACTCGCAGATGACCCCTATTGATTTTGAGGTCACTTGGTCAAAGGTCAAGGTCACGGTGACCCGAAATAGTAAAATGGTTTCCGGATGATAACTCAAGAACGCATATGCCTAGGATCATGAAACTTCATGGGTAGATTGATCATGACTCGCAGATGACCCCTATTGATTTTGAGGTCACTAGGTCAAAGGTCAAGGTCACGGTGACCCAAAATAGTAAAATGGTTTTCGGATGATTACTCAAGAACGCATATGCCTAGGATCATGAAACTTCACAGGTAGATTGATCATGACTCGCAGATGACCCCTATTGATTTTGAGGTCACAAGGTCAAGGTCACGGTGACCCGAAATAGTAAAATGATTTTCGGATGATAACTCAAGAACGCTTTTGCCTAGGATCATGACACTTCATAGGTACATTGATCGTGACTCGCAGATGACCCCTATTGATTTTCAGGTCACTAGGTCAAAGGTCGTCACAGTGACAAAAAACGTATTCACACAATGGCTGCCACTACAACGGACAGCCCATATGGGGGGCATGCATGTTTTACAAACAGCCCTTGTTTTAAGATCATCTCACAAATGACCACCACACCTTCACACTATACCCCCCCCACCCCACCCCACCCCCCATTTTTGTTTTGCCTTTTTTCCGCATTTTTGGAAGATAATGTAATAAATGTCCACACCCCCACACTATACACCCCTCTTCACTCCACCCCTCCCTCCTTTGTGATTGAAATTGAAAGTCCCTTCACCTTTAAAAAGAAAATAGATGAGCAGTCTGCATCCGCAAGGCGTTGCTCATGTTATATTAATGATAGCATTTTTCATGTGGGTCATCTATCAGTTGTGGTACAATTGAAATAGAATTTAAACTGAACGCGTAAAACATAGGACAAAGTATATGAAGTATTGTCATTACATTCTAACCATGTCTGACATACAAATTTGTTGCATCATGAACTATGGGCTTACCCCCGTTCCATCTGTGTTTCTGTCTGTTAAGCTGGGTTCCCACTGCCGATCAGATCAACTCGATCAAGACTGACCACGTGGTCGGGTTCTGGTCTGGTTCGGTCGGCATGAGTGGTCGGCATTGGTCGGGCTTCCTACCCGATATTTTTTGACATGTCAAAAAATATCGAGTAGCGGTTGAGTAAGAAATGGATCAAAAAGCGCTTGGGAAGTGGTCATATATTAGTCGAGTAGAAGATCGAGTTGATCGTGAAACAATCGTGTGTCTTGAGGATTGACATCTTTTACACGATCTGTACCCGATCCGCTCGACCCGAGTTATTATAGATCGCAACACGATCCACTCGCCCTGTATTCGATTTGATGTACAGATTTACTATACTGCTACCCGACGGCTACTCGAACGTACACGATCACTTTCCGATTGCTATTCGACCATAGGCTAGCTCTGTACCCGATCCGCTCGACCTCTACCCTAGTTATTATGCCCCCCTTCGAAGAAGAGGGGGTATATTGCTTTGCTCATGTCGGTCGGTCGGTAGGTCGGTCGGTCCGTCCACCAGGTGGTTGTCAGACGATAACTCAAGAACGCTTGGGCCTAGGATCATGAAACTTCATAGGTACATTGATCATGACTTGCAGATGACCCCTATTGATTTTGAGGTCACTAGGTCAAAGGTCAAGGTCACGGTGACCCGAAATAGTAAAATGGTTTCCGGATGATAACTCAAGAACGCATACGCCTAGGATCATGAAACTTCATGGGTAGATTGATCATGACTCGCAGATGACCCCTATTGATTTTGAGGTCACTAGGTCAAAGGTCAAGGTGACCCGAAATAGTAAAATGGTTTCCGGATGTTAACTCAAGAACGCATACGCCTAGGATCATGAAACTTCATGGGTAGATTGATCATGACTCGCAGATGACCCCTATTGATTTTGAGGTCACTAGGTCAAAGGTCAAGGTCACGGTGACCCGAAATAGTAAAATGATTTTTGGATGATAATTCAAGAACGCATATGCCTAGGATCATGAAACTTTATAGGTAGATTGATCATGATTCACAGATGACCCCTATTGATTTTCAGGTCACTAGGGCAAAGGTGAAGGTCACGGTGACCCGAAATAGTAAAATGATTTTCGGATGATAACTCAAGAACACATATACCTAGGATCATGAAACTTCATAGGTAGATTGATCATGACTCGCAGATGACCCCTATTGATTTTGAGGTCACAAGGTCAAAGGTCAAGGTCACTGTGACCCGAAATAGTAAAATGATTTTCGGATGATAACTCAAGAACGCTTTTGCCTAGGATCATGACACTTCATAGGTACATTGATCGTGACTTGCAGATGGCCCCTATTGATTTTCAGGTCACTAGGTCAAATGTCAAGGTCACAGTAACAAAAGTCGTATTCACACAATGGTTGCCAGTACAACGGACAGCCCATATGGGGGGCATGCATGTTTTATAAACAGCCCTTGTTTAAGAGCGCTTTGTAAGACTGTAGTACGACCATCACGATCTGGTCGTGTGAAGATCTGGTGGCGATTGAGCTGAGGTCCACTTGGTCGAGCTGAGATCGTATAGGGCTAGAGAAGAGCGTGAGAAGAAGATGTGTATAATCTTTTTAGTCGAGCTTGGTCGGGAAATTTCGGTGATCGGGATGATTGAGTTGATCGGATCGGCAGTGGGAACCCACCTTTAATCAGAATCGAGATCCTGCATAACCCCTCAAAGTACTCAAGCTAGGTTTATGAATTTTGGTATGTTGATAGGGGGCCGTGTGATGAATTTGCATGTTATTTCATTTTTTATCAGATCAAATTTGTGGTTGTTGTTGTAACACAAGTAATCTAAAATTTACATCCAACCATTATTGATAAGTACTTTAGCCTGGCTTATAAAAGTTCTGGAGATCCTGTTCTAACATTAAATGGGTAAGGGACTGCTGTTTTGTCTGTGAAAAAGCACTTGTTTAAATAAATAGACAACTAAAAAGTTTGAATCGGAAACCACTGTTTGGTATTCTTATACTTTCAAATGAAATATTCAAAGATTGTAAATACTTTTTGTAATGAAGATGTTGTCAGCACTTAAAGTGATATTATGGGCATCTAACAGTATATAGGTGTCTATCGCAACCGTTGTTTATTTTTGGTGTTTTCACTCCTTATACTTTTATATTTGTTAATGCAGCATCATCATACTCAAACAATATCCCGGAAAGAAAAAGATAATGCATTTGAATATCAGCCGTACTTTCGTTTGACAACTGATCATGCATGTACCATGTGAACCTAAATTTAGTTTTAGTGCAGATTCGTTCATACGACACAAAGACACAATTTTGTTTTACGGATCATTTTGCCTTAGAGGACTGGGTGAGTCATGTAAGATATCGTATATAAAATATATTTTTAATATATAAAACAACTGGTAGCAAGACGAGTTGCAGATAATTGGTCAGTAACCACATTTTAACTTTAACTTAAAAAATAAAAATGCAGACTAGCTCAACATTCTACCATCCTGTCAATAATGTGTCTAAAACCTGGGTCAGCAACTCAGTGGCGTGTTTGCCTCTTCTTTTAGTATTGCATATACACATTTTCGCATACTAAATTTTTTTTTTTTTATCATTAACTCTGAAGTATTCACAAATTAAAGACCAACAGCTAAAATACATGTACCTGTACTCAACGCACTGTGGGAAAAGTGTGTTGTTACTGTCACTTGTGCAGATGTGCTCATAATTGCCTTATTGGTATTATTATTCAAGAAGCGGGGAATAAATGGTATCAAAACTTTCAGTCTAGTTTACCATATGCTAGTTGCTGTAGAAACAAATTTGAGCTGTAGAAGCAAATTTATTTGACTAATAAGAAGAAAAGAAGAAAATTTGACTAATAACATGAAATGACTTTGAAAAAAAAGACAATTGGTTTGGTAATCATAATGAATACTTACTTGGTATGCTCTAAATTAAATACATGAGGAATATGAAGATGATTTGTAACATAACATCATAGATATCTCATAATAGGGTTTATGCAATAGAGATACTTAATCTCCCTGCAGAATTTCACAGACTTAAGTCATAACGGGAAATCAACTGTTTCAATGGCGTCCTTTGTCGTCGCCTATTGGGCATTTGATTTGTTTGTTGGTAGCGTAGTAGGACAACTATTCTTTTTTGCATAAAATGATGAAACCATATTGAATACAACATGCAAGTTAACTTATTTAATTAGTTGCATAAACAAGTGTACTTAAACCCTCCCAAGATAAGCCTGGTTTTAGGAAAAGTGGTCTTATTGTATGTGTGAAAAGTGTCATCCCAGATTAGCCTGTGCAGTCTTTCTATGAAAAAAAATCATAAAAGCGGATAGTGTCATCCCGGATTAACCTGTTGGGACTGCAAAGGATAATCTGGGACGACGCTTTACTCACATTCATTAAACCCTGTTTTCCCAGAACGCATCTAAGATGTGTGTTAATTGCAGGCGACTCCAGTGTAAGATGGGTCCACAAGAGGACTACATTGAAACTGTGTTCACCTGTGAGGGAGATTACCATGATCCTCATCTGCAGGATAGACTGGAGGACTTTCAGCGCAGTCTCAAGGATCTTCTTCGCACAGGTAGTACTTTTCCAGTGTTTTTTACACCAATTTGGGAAGTGATGCTGTGCCCTTTTGATTGGAAAAATTGAGTCATTTTGAGTAAAATATGAAAATAGGTGTGTTAAAAATAAATAGAGATTACATTTTTAGCTCGACTATTATATATGAAATATATATAGTGGAGCTATTCTTCTCACCCCGGCGCCAGCGTTTCCGTTCCGTGCCGTTAGCGTGCAAATGTTTAAGTTTTGTTTTACCCCAATTATTTTCATTGTCCCTTTACATATTGCTTTCATATTTTGTATACTTGTTTACCAACATGACCCCAACCTATAAACAAGAGCAGACAACTCTATCAAGCATTTTGTCATAATTATGGCCCCTTTTCCACTTAAAT
Source organism: Dreissena polymorpha (assembly GCF_020536995.1). Taxonomy (NCBI): domain Eukaryota; kingdom Metazoa; phylum Mollusca; class Bivalvia; order Myida; family Dreissenidae; genus Dreissena; species Dreissena polymorpha. The sequence continues at coordinate 58,664,244 of NC_068357.1, read as the reverse complement.
TTATGCAGCAAATGTTAAAAGTTTTCATACTACCCCATTTATTTTCATTGTCCCTTGACATATTGCTTTCATATTTTGCATACTTGTTTACCAACATCACCCCAACCTATAAACAAGAGCAGACAACTCTATCAAGCATTTTGTCATAATTATTGCCCCTTTTATACTTAGAATATGCATATTACACTGTAACTCCAATATAGTGCGGTCCATTATAACGCTTTGTCCAATATAACGCGGGCGGTCCTTGGATCCTGTTTTTTCTCCAACCTTCCATACTGATTCAAATCCATGTTATGCAACTTCATGTATTTTCATAAATTCAAAGAAGCCGGCGATCACAGCTTGATTGCTTTATCCGTCCGTTTAACTGATTTTAATCGATTAGAGGTTAAACGACACTCGACAGCTAATTGGTGTAAATCTGTTGTGTAATGTCAAAAAAGGTGTGAAAACTCGCGAGTCGGTGTTTATTACATGTATTCCCGATCAGAGGGGTTCGATGCGCTAATTTCAATAAGGCAAGTGCAAGCGGAATAATTATCAAATTAAAGTTATTTAAAACGATTACCTGTTTATGTTTTGTATTTATCGTGTATTGTATTTTATTGTATAAACTATGGCTGTGTAAGTGTGTTATCGTTTATTATATGCTACACATGCTTGATAAATAAAAATATCTTTGTGTGTGTTTAATGTTTCAGTACGTATAAAAAAAATAAATTTAAAAATCCTGACGATTTATTTACATGCTAACGCAGTGTAATAGTTAACAGAGATGCACTTAAATTTTTGCCTGTTATCAGAAAGTCCACGGAAAGCACGTTTTTTACATGCTGTGTATGACTCAATAAAACATTTCTTTGTACATGTATCGTATTGCATTCAATCTAAATTTAAATTCGCTCGTCCAATGAAAGCTGTGTCCCATAATGCACTGTACTAATTTTTCTGAAAAATGGCGTAGGCATATGAATTTGTTTACGAAGTTCGTAAACATATTTCTTGTCATAAATGTTAAACATTATTTTTTCATAAGTGATGTTATTATATTGGATTATCGGATAAATGTGCACATTAGAAAAGCGGTATGTATACTGTTATCGTTCGATTCGGTTTATATGCATGTATTTGCGGATGACAACACAGCATGACGATACACAGGACCTATATTATAGGCTATACTTTACCTGTTTTTATAGCCCCTTAAATAAATAAGCTCAAAACTTATAACGCTGTCCGTTTATAAAGCTGTTGCGTGGCTTGGACCCCGACATCAGCGTTATATTGGAGTTACAGTGTATTGATAAATCTATGTTGAAGTTTGCGTACTACCCCAAATATTTCCTATATCCTTTGACATATTGCTTTTATATTTTGCATACTTGTTTACCAACATGACCCCAACCTATAAACAAGAGCAGACCACTGTATCAAGCATTTTGACATAATTATGACCCCTCTTACACTTAGATAATTGAACATTTTGCTTAAATTTCCATAACTTCTTTATTTATGATCACATTTTATTATTACTTTCACAAAACAACACTTAACTGAATACCACAATGGATTCCACCCAAACAATACCCCACGCCCATTCCCAGAATCCCCCCCATTTTTTTTTTAAACATCATCTAATAATTAACCCCACACCACATTATACTCCCCTCTCACCCCCCCCCCCCCCACCCCCCCCCACCCCAAAAAAATAAATAAATTTTTCTCTCCTTTTTTTATTTTTGAAAGATCGTCTAATAAATTACCACACCCCACATTATAGCCCTTCTCAACCCCCCCCCCCCCAAAAAAAATCCTTTTTATATTGATGAAAGATCGTCTAATGAATTATTGAATATGAACAAATTCTCCATGACGGCTTACGTTATAATGTCAAGCACTCGAATAGTCGAGCGCGCTGTCCCATGACAGCTCTTGTTTATGTCCTCCACCACTATAGTGGGGGACATATTGTTTTTGCCCTGTCTGTTGGTTTGTTTGTTTAATGCCCCAACTTTAACATTTGCCATAACTTTTGCAATATTGAAGATAGCAACTTCATATTTGGCATGCATGTGTATGTCATGCACATTTCGAGTGGTGAAAGGTCAAGGTTATCCCTCAAGATCAAAGGTCAAATATATGGGTCAAAAACGCTCATTAAATGTACACTTTTGTAATATTTAAGCTAGCAACTTGATATTTGGCATGCATGTGTATCTCATGGAGCTGCACATTTTGAGTGGTGAAAGGTCAAGGTCATCCTTCAAGGTCAAAGGTCATATATATGGGAACATAGTGTTTCACAAACACATCGCTTGTTTTCAATATAATATTTACTAAGGTTTAACTTATTAAAGAAATATAAAAGACTAAATGTTGCAATTTTATTTGAAATTATTATTATGACTCTTTTTTTTTAAACCTATTATGAAGATTTGTTTGCAGTCATTTGGAGAAAAATATACACTTAATTTTATCCCCAAAACACACTGTTTTCTGTCACAAAGGTTGTTCGAAATTAGCAGTTCCACCATGCAAGCTCTAATAATGACCAAGAAAAGAAAATGTTATGCCTTTCTCTTACCTTTTTAATAAATTATACCATATCATGTGATATATAACTGTTGACTTGATAATGGTATTAATCTCAGAAGTTATTAATTCATTTGAGTTTGAAGTAATAAGATTTAAAAAGAACATCATTTTAGTCCATTTCTGGGAAACTGAAGTGCTGTGTTTTTCCTCTTTATAAAGTTGTAACCTTCAAATGGACCACTCCCAATGTGACAATTTTTCCCAATCTCAAAATATAATATTTCTAAATCTTAAAAACAATTTCCAATTCTAAGAACACAACAAAATCGACGATGTGTTTACTTTGTTTCCCCTATACAATTGAGTGAGGCTCAAACAGTGATTGTAAGCAATAATTGAAATAACTGCAGCAAGTATTTATGCATGAATTCAAATACAATTCTAATACAGTGCTCTCACTTTGTAAACAAAATAGCCAATGGTAAATATAGTGAATATCCAATTGCAATATTAGTCTGAATATTTACTTTAAGTTTGCAAATTATATTTTCCAGGAAAAAAAAGTTGTTTGCCGATTAGACATTTTTTGCTTAAAATAGGGCACAAATATGTAAAAACATAAAAAGGGTCACACTATTGGACCAGTGAAAGCAGTAGAAAAAGGCCTGTAGAACAATAAGCATATGTCTTGTTTAGCTTTCTTTTGGTGACAAAATTGTCCAGTAATCATTTTGTTATGAAAATCTAAAAAACTATTTGTTAAAGTGTTACACTTTCAGTTGTCTGCATGCGGGTTGCAAATGAAACATAATATTTTCAAAAACAGAGCAAGTGCTTTAAACTGTATTTTGTACATTTCAGATAAGAACAAATTGATACTGAAAAAGGTTGAGCCTTGGAATAGCGTCCGTGTCACATTCAAGATACCTAGAGAGGCAGCGGTTCGTTTAAAACGGTTAGCACAGCAGGGCAACGCAACACTCAAAGAACTGGGTGTCCTGGCTGTGCAAATTCAAGACCAGAACATATCCCTGACAATAGCTGGGAAAAACAATGAGCACACTCAGCTGGTGTTTAGGACAGCTGAGTCCTCCCAAGTGACTACACCTTCTGTATCTGTGATTCAAACTAACTCTACGGCCCTAGACGGGCTCAGTCCCCAGGGTCCTGGCCCAGGGCCAAGCCCTAACGAAGTGACTAGTAAAAAAATTGCGGATTACTTACGGCAACTGTTACCTGGACACTTGCAGTCTGAAGCACAAAAGGTGAAAAACAACTCATTTCTCCCGTTTCATGGCCTAGAGCTTCAAGGGAAGCCTGCGTCACAATCATCCACCCCAGCTAGTCACTTTGTTCCCCGGTCAAGTAGGAGTCCCTCCAATAACGGTTCCAGTCCAAGCCAAAGCCCCACGCCAGCATTGAAGTTTCCACAGATACCGGGTTTACCCCCTGGGTTTCCACATGGGTTGGTACAGCAGGCTTTAGACAATCTTCCCCCTCCCCCACCATATCCGGGGGAAGGACTTAACAACTTGCAGAAACTCAGGCTGGCTGGAAACTTGACAAACCCTTTGTTAGTGAACTTATTGCATCATGACCCAACGTTGTCCAGCTTGCTTCAAGCTGGAAAATTACCAGCGGGTTTGGATCCAGAATCTTTGCAACCTCCAAAAAAGAAGCGAAAACCTCGTCGTCCAAAGGAGAAGAAGGAGAAAAAGCCAGAACAAAATGATTCAAAGTTACCCTCTGAAATTCCAACTTCTTTTCACCCTACCATTCCCTCTTCAACAATGGCGGTTCATAATATGGCATCATCCAGGCTTCTAGGTCCTGGGGAATTGAATTCTGAACTCTATCAAAGTGTGTCTCAGGTCTCAGTGCATAATATGCCTCATGAAAACAAAGTGGAAAGTGTGACATTGACAAGTCCATTGACCCCCTATGTGAAAAGAATGGAGGAGGTGGACACTGTAGGGAAAATTATTAACCCAGTAACTGGGTTACTAGAACCAGTGGATTTATCAGACACAAGTCCCGCAAAGAGTGATGGTGATAAACATAGTCCGAGATCACTGCAAGTGCAAAAGCTTTCTCTGCCCGGAGAAATGAAGGGAGAGGAGCAAGTGATGGCTTCTGTGGGAGCACACGTGTCGAACTCAAATCAAAGGCAGTGCAGTGCCAGTCAGAATATGTATGGTGTGAATGCAAGTGAAGTGTCACAGACCGTGTTTAGTTCTAGTCACTTAGGCAGAACAGACACCACTGGTTTAACCAATCAGGTACATGTTCAGGAGGCATTGACAGTGAACAGTAAACTGGTGAAAGCTCACGGTAAAAATGATGTGCTGCATTCGGATTTTAAGCTGCAGCAATCTATACCAAGAACACCAAAGGCGCCATCAGAAAGTGTGAAAGAAACTAGGTGTGACAGTGTTAGTTCTGTGAACATTAGGCCAGACACACATAGACATGTGCACAAAGCTCAGGAAGTTGACACACAAGCTATTCCCTCACAGTTGCTCAATAAACCATTGTTAGCAGTGAAGCACAATAGTTCGGTTCGGACTGGGACTGGCAAACCTTCCTTCTCCCCAGATAGTAACGGAGACTCTGAGGCGTCGACGCACAGTATAAACCTTGATACTCACAATCTGTCCGACCCTGGGTCACACTCGGGGCACCAGAACAACAACAACACTGATTCTGGGGTCGGTAGTTGCTCAGAGCGGTCGGAAGACACGTCCACTGAATTGGGTGAGACTGACTTCAAGCCAGGACACTCAAACTCGATTGATAGTGCCAAACCCATGAACCATGAAACAGTGAACATGAAACATCCCCCGCCAAGCTCAAAAGTGATGACGGTAGGGTACGCTTTAGAGGAAACTCAAGGCAAGAAAAAGACAGTGAATCACAAGATTGTCTCAGCCATGCATAATAGTGACAAAGGACCGAACATGGTTCACGACATGTCGAAGGTTAAGGGTGATAGAAACGATGTGTGTTCCGCTAGTCAGTCCAAGTATTTAACTTCACAAGAACAACAACAGCAGATTGCTAACAACGTGAAGGCGATTCTCATGAGGGCAACGCAAGAGAACTTGAACAGGAAAAGTCCCAAGCTGGCAATTGGTGGCCACAATTCTGTTGGTCACTCCAACATTGAGGGAAATCACAATTCTATGCAAGGTTAGCAGGGTTTTCCTTGGCTCAAATTCTTTTTTTAAGCCATGATATTTGCCCTAATTGTGCAGAATTCTTCTTTATTTGGCTATTTATATATATATTTATTTATTAATGATAAAAAAAGTTGTAGCCAAGTATAAATGTATTTAGCCAAAGGGGTCTATTTTTAGCCTTTGGCTAATTTGGCATATGGAAGAGTTAGCCATGGTAGAGTGTAATGACATAACAGTACAGTCCACGCGTTTTCCCCCAAAAACAGCTCCCTCTGCAGTTTTTTTCTGCTAGCGAGTGTTTACGTGGAGTTGGAAAGCGAGGTGAACTCGCTAAAACGCTCGGCGTGTATTACTTTAGCCTAGTCGGTAAATGCAGACAATTTCCGTTCTTATCAGCGACCGCCGCGCAACAACGCGTTAGCAGTGTGCTACTGGGCATGCCATAAAATAAAAACATTGTTATTAAAAATTGTTTAAATACTGTGGCATATAAAAATAAAGATAATCGTAAAGAAAATTAATACTTATACAAATTTTGTTTTTTAATTCACAGGTACGTCTACAATATGAATGAATATACGACATGTTAAGCGTTTTGACAAATTAATATTTAATTCATAACACATATAACACAAGAATAAATGTTCCGTAAAATTTCCAAATGAGAATAATAGTTAGTAATCCGAAACACACTAACGATTTTTAATGTTAACACGATGTTTACAAAGCTTCCAATATACAGTCACAGGGGTGGCGAAATCTCAAAAAACTATATTTGTCCACAGACAACCATTTAGGAAATTTAACTTGTCCGTTGCTGAACTACACTTGTCCGTTAATGTTTATATAGATTATAAACGCATTTATTGATTAATGTAAAACAATGTGGAATATACCAAATTGAGTATGATTTGCTAGTTTTGTTTATAGTTGTATTTCAATAGTACATTCATAATAGCAGTATATTATAAACAATATAAAGACTTTCTAAAACTTTTAATCTTGCAAAGCTAGTGTTATTGAAACATGTGTTGAACATAAGTACATCGTAATCTTAACAAATTAAACTACATGTAGTCCAATATGTCGACCTCATCAGACTGAGGCTCTGCGCCGCTGCTGGTAGCAATTTGATTATCATCAACTGGTAACCATTGAAAATCTGTGAGCCAAGTTTCTTGAAAAGTTCTGGTGCGTTTACTTAGATCATATTTTTTATCATAATCTTTCTTAGTTTTTAGCCGGATTTTTTTCGAAAAAATCTCGGCTTATAGATTGATGTTGTCGGGCGGGCGGGCGGGGCGGGCGGGCGGGCGGGCGGGGTGGCGGCGTGCTCGAAAATGTTAAAGTTCTTATTTCATGGTATAACTTTGGTATGCTTGGACCTAGAGTCTTCAAACTTGACATGAAGGTTGGCCAGGATTAACAGATGACCACTGGTCATTTCAAGGTCATTCATTTGAAGGTCAAGGTCACTGTGACCTTCAATATAAAAAATGTTAAAGTTCTTTTAACTTTGGTATGCTTGGACCTAGAGTCTTGAAACTTGACATGAAGGTTGGCCATAACTAGTTAGTAACCACTGGTCATTTCAAGGTCATTCATTTGAAGGTCAAGGTCACTGTGACCTTGAATGTAAAAATGTTAAAGTTCTTATTTCATGGTATAACTTTGGTATGCTTGGACCTAGAGTCTTCAAACTTGACATGAAGGTTGGCCAGGATTAACAGATGACCACTGGTCATTTCAAGGTCATTCATTTGAAGGTGAAGGTCACTGTGACCTTCAATATAAAAATGTTAAAGTTCTTATAACTTTGGTATGCTTGGACCTAGAGTCTTGAAACTTGACATGAAGGTTGGCCATAACTAGTTAGTAACCACTGGTCATTTCAAGGTCATTCATTTGAAGGTCAAGGTCACTGTGACCTTGAATGTAAAAATGTTAAAGTTCTTATTTCATGGTATAACTTTGGTATGCTTGGACCTAGAGTCTTCAAACTTGACATGAAGGTTGGCCAGGATTAACAGATGACCACTGGTCATTTCAAGGTCATTCATTTGAAGGTGAAGGTCACTGTGACCTTCAATATAAAAATGTTAAAGTTGTTATAACTTTGGTATGCTTGGACCTAGAGTCTTGAAGCTTGACATGAAGGTTGGCCAGAACTAGTAAGTAACCACTGGACATTTCAAGGTCATTCATTTGAAGGTCAAGATCACTGTGACCTTGAATGTAAAAATGTTAAAGTTGTTATAACTTTGGTATGCTTGGACCTAGAGTCTTGAAACTTGACATGAAGGTTGGCCAGAACTAGTAAGTAACCACTGGACATTTCAAGGTCATTCATTTGAAGGTCAAGGTCACTGTGACCTTGAATGTAAAAATGTTAAAGTTCTTATTTCATGTTATAACTTTGGTATGCTTGTACCTAGAGTCTTCAAACTTGAAATAAAGATTGGCCAGTACTAGAAGATGACCACTGGTCATTTCAATGTCATTCATTTGAAGGTCAAGGTCACTGTGACCTTAAATGTTATTGTTGTTCATGTATATGCATGCATTCAAAACATAACACAAGGTTTGCTCATGCCTTAAAAAGTACTTACATTTCATTTTGACCTTTGAACAATATTTCAGTAATTTAAGTATTGCATTGACAAAAACACGAAAGGTACTTTCCTGTCATTTAAATCAAAAATCCGGCTTCAATGCGGTCATCTCCGACCGCGGAACTCTTGTTTTGGGAGGTGGACTGCTCAAAGCTTCGGATTTCTGAGCCGTTGGTGAAGATTTAAAAAAACTAAATGTTCCATTTTACCATTAAAGTCGTCTTAAATAACAAGGTAGACCATGTTTTGATTATCTTACTTTGATACTTTTTATTTCCGTCTGTTTGTAAAAATAAAGAGTCTGTACACTGTCTAACAGTCGGGCCGAATGTTTAAAATGCGGCATGCTCCTGGTCTCTTATAGAATAAGGGAGATCACAGCCAGGGCCCTCAATCTATCAAATCTGCCGCCGAATTTCGGCGGCAGTCCCCCACCTGAAAAGTATACTTTTTTCCCCTTTTGGGGGGAAAAATTCCCCCTAAAAAAAAAAGATGAGTCTCCTGATTATTATATCTCAATTCTATTTCAATTTAATCTTTTCAAACATACTAAATTATGAAAAATGCAATGAATATAGTGCAAACATGTACACTACGCGACCCGTGATTTTTGCCTAATTTGCGAAGTCAAGGCGGGCATTTTGCTTTTTGGGTGGAAAATCACCGCTATTTCACGCGACTCGTCACTTCGACGTCGCACGTGAGCAAGATAATCTTCGCGCTAAATCCCCTCAATTCAATTCGCTGTGATTGCAGTGACAACGATGACTGGCCAATTCATGCATAGAAACTGAATCGTATCGATAGCTTTATACGTGTACATAACGCTTCTAATGTTCACAATTATCCGATAATCCAATATCAAAAAGATAATCTTGAACATTTATGTCGGTAAATATGTTTGAGAATTTCATTAAAACAACCATATGACTACGCCATTTTTCAGAAGTGTAAAGAGTACAGCGCATAATGTGGGGCACAGCTTTCATTGGACGAGCGTATTTAAATTTAGATTGATACAATACGATCTTACAAAAAAACGTTTTATTGCGTCATACGCCTTCATGTAAAAAACGTTTTCCTTCTGGAAATTGTGCTATTAATGCATAATATTATCAAAACATTTTTTTCACACGTAAAGCGTTAATTAATATACAATTCAAAACAAATATACCATAAGTATAAATGTTCCGTTAAATTCCCAAATGAGAATAAAAATTTATAATCAGAAACACACTTCCGATGTTTTAATGTTAACACGACGTTTACAAATGCTTTCAATATAGTCATCATGTATATTTCCCGACAAAAGAGCGCGACAATTATGCGGCAATGTACAAGGTCAAGGTATACGAGTGTGCAAGTTTTGATTTTTTATACAAACTGCGTAGCGCAGAGAACATTGAATTCTGTTGATTTCGGTTTAATGTTTCTTTGGTATTTTTAAAACAGTTATATCGCCAACAATTTGATATTTCTTTTAAAGTCCATTCAAATCAAACACGCTGTATCCGTATCGTTACTGATGGAAGTAAAACATAATACCTTGACTTGTATAGTTTTTTTGTTGTGAGAGACCATCTGAGTAAAGGCCGAAAAATATATCCAAACTGTTATTTTTTGTCAATGCCCTTTGATCCATTATCGCACTTAATTGGCAGTGCCATCAGTGCTCCAGATAACATGCGTAAAGGCGTAAAAACGAATTAAATTTCTTAAATAACGATTTAGATTTAGAATCCTTGCGTAAAGTTACGCATTGAAAAAATAAAACACGAATTCAAAATTTTCGAACGTGCGTAAAACTTCCAGTAGCAAATTATATACGGTTAACATTTCATCCCGGTTCTGAATCGTCTAGGCGCTCAATTAAAACTACAACTTTAAGTCAACGTCACTCAAGCGTTTGCTGTGATGAAGAGCCACACCTAAGAACGGTCGAAAGGCCAAACGGTCTCGATTCTGTTCTCCCAGTATTGCAGACGTGTCATTGCTGTTTATTGTACCTTTTTAATTACACTTATCGTAATTTTTATACACAAGTAATATACTGTATACCTATTCAAAATGTAATTAAAATTAAATGTTAAATATAGTTTTTGATACGACTTTAACGGCGACCAAAAGGCCATTATGACCTAAGCCGAAGTGTCAGTGACCGTTTTACATAAAAAATCATAATGGCCGACCAAAGCGGTGTATCGAAGCGTGGAAGGCAAAACAAAGCCATTTCAGTGTCAAAAGTCCATGGTGCATGTTCTTTCAATTAGCAAGAAACGGAGAAGGAAAACCAGGCTTTTCCAAGACTATAAACCAAAATGTTGAATTGTTAGTGTGTCAAAAACAATGAATAAAAAAAAATTTGGTAATATATTGTTAAGAAATAATTTTATTAATAGGGGGTAAAATAAGAATTAATTTTTAAAATAGGGAGTAAATAAGATTTTGACCTTATTTTTATCTGGAGCTCTGAGTGCCATCCTGTTGTTTCTGTGATTGTCACATCTTTTCACAGTTTGAACACGTACAAAGAGTGCCAATTAGACACTTGAACAAACACTATCACCCGCTGGACAGTACACACTAAATAATCAAATGTTGAGGGTTTTTTGTTTTTGGGGTGAAAACCCAGAGAAATGCATGTACAATATACATCATCATAAATTTATTGAACTCTGCGAACGCTAAGTGCTACGTTGATATACTCGTGTTTTTTTTCAGCAAAACAAACACAATGTTTAACGGCTTTAATATATAGGCAATGATGTAATAACAACAAATTATTTACCATGATGTCATAATAACATGTACTTAAAAATAGAACAGTAATGTATTTCCGATTTCCGGCTTATCAAGCATTGTGAATGTATGTACAACGCTCAGAAAGTAACGCGAGTAACACGAGTCATTCGCATTGGAGCCTGAAACAGAAAATAAATAAGTATAGCATATTTTACTCCAAATAATTAGACGTAATCTATCGATGACATTTAACCTTTAAATGAAAGTGTTACTTAAACAATTTTCCGTGTCTTAATGCGCGAATATTTTGCTAAACACTGTTAACAAAAGGGCTACACATTATAATTGTTAATGAAATGCAAAAATAAGTCTTAACATAATTAATAACGTCAATAAACACACACGGTAAGATTAAAGTTTAAATGGAAAACTTATATCATATTTCTCGTAAATTACCAAATTATTAGTTTCGTCTAAATCAAATACCATGTATAGAGAAACAAGGTATTTATAACCGACCATTGACGAAACACTATGCAACTTTTAATTTACACAGTGCTACATGTATATGGCAACAATATAGAATTTGAACAGTGGGAGTGTATTCGGGCCTGGAATATAATTGCTTGTAAGTTTTAATAAACATTCTGCTAATGCAATTAGTTAAATAATGTTAACATTTTATGTTCAATAACAATTGCAGGATCATTCTGCGCTGTTATATTAATTTGGAGCCGTTAAAGCTTCCGACATTACTTCATCAAGTTCATGTCGGAACGGGAGTATTTTAGCTAATAAGCCCATTGTATCAACAACAAAAGCTTTATTATTGCTATGTATAATGTAAGTGTATACATATATGTTACATGTACATGTTAGTGTAACCCTCAACGTAACTCGCTTAAAAAGGTGAGCCACGGCGGTTTGCGGTGATTTGCGCTGATTGCGTAACAGCGAGATACATTGCGCGACACTCACCATGGAGTCGCCGAGACATCACCCAAATTTTAAGCGTAGTGTAAGCCCTGAGGAGTATTTTTTAAGGCCTTACCATTCATATATGACTCAATTTTGGCGAAATTTGGTAAGAATGTTTATATTGACAGTATCTCAGTTTGAAGCTAGGTCAAATGGTGTCAAAAAAATACATGTAGGTCACCAGGCAGGGCTTTTTCGAATCATTTTAAAAGTTTTAAGGAAAAAAAGATTTTCACCTGCAGTGATCCAGCTAGCCCTCAACAGAAGGGAGCAGCTTGCAACCCAAAGGTCTCACCCTGCCCCCTTGAGAGTACCACCATGCCCTTATTCTGATCTGAGTAGATTAATATACAGCAACATTTAGTTGGAAGATTAAACAAATCAACTAAATGTTCACAGTCTAACTGTCTAGTTTTAGATATTATGAATTTATTATTCTATTTATTGACAATATCCCTCAGTGAAAATACATGCTTAAGCGCGCATTTAAGTGCATGTGAACCATTCCATTTACTCTTTGTCACTTTGCCTTGGGGAAATACCCATACAAGGTTGCAGACATATACAATTGGTCTCAAAGCAATTTTCTTTTAACAGATCAGCAATAACTATCAATTATGATGAAAACTTAATGTTTACAACTTAGACAAAATTACAAGGAAAGAAAGATAGATGGCACAACTTACTTTCTACAGGGAGTTGTTACGATCTTTAATTTCATATTTCTTGATCGATTTGTTTCATTATTTTAGTCACGTTGTGATATTCATAGTTATCAGGCCATATTTTCTGAAAAGTGGTGTAAGAATTAAATGTTAAACAAATCTACTATTGAAAGCAACAGAACAATCTAAATCAACAAACATACACTTACAAAATCAACAAATACTATATAATTCAGTGTTCTCCATAAACATTTGAGTAGCCAGTTATATTATCAAAGTAGCCAGCGACTAAGAACTAAAACCAGCATTTCTTGTGCTGTTTTGAACTGATATTTTGGGAAAAAGTAGCCGACCCAAGATCGTTAGTAATCAGTGAAATTGCCGGCTGACAATGCTTTCGGAGAACACTGTAATTTAGTGAGTGTGTCACTGGAAAATGATTACATAGCCCTATACTATTTATGTAACTATTTCAGAGTCTTCTATGCCGAAAAAGAAGTCCAGTCCACGAAACAGTCCACGACACACTGGCAGTCCACGGAACCCTTCCAGTCCACGAGGCAGGACCAGTCCACGTGCTGTGGACCCCAACGCGGGCATCCATCCCCCATGGCCTTACCTAGGCAATCAGGACATTATGTCAGCTCATTTTCCCGCATGCGAATCTCAGAAGTCACCCATCCGAGACGGTGGTCGTTCTCCATTGACAGAACAGAGGAAATCTCCATTCAACATGTTGCCTGTAGCCAACTCTGTGTCTTCTGTACATATTGGTGGCCACATGAACAGTGTGGAAGGTCCAGTTATTGGAGCCATGGATACGATGAGAGTACCTCCTCAGTGCAATATTGATAACCGGGCCCTATTTAAGTCCCTAGAAGCGTACCATCAATTTGCCCAACTTGCTACTGCTAAGGACCCAAATTTTCTTCAGAAATATGAAGAGCTGAAATTTTTGCAGAAAATTCACAATCAGAAAGCAGGGGTAAATGGCATGGATCCTTTGCATAATTTATTGCGACCTGGTCTCAGTGGTGTGCCAGCCATGCAGCAACCACCAGTGTGTAGTGTGTGTACAGACGTGCATGTTTCTAATAACAATATGCCAGTGTTCACAAGTTCAGTCCATGGTCCAAATGTTTCCAATGTGTTGACAACTCCAGTCAGTATTGGTGTCGTTGCACCCAAAAGTAGCAAATTGATCTCCGATGAACAAAAAGCATCCCAGATTCCAGTGTCCAGTAAGCGGTTATCAGCTGCTACAACTAGCGGCTCCATCCCTATACACTCATATGACTCTGCTTTGCCACTTCCAAAACGATTGACTGAGTCAGTACAAAAACTACTTAACTTTCCGCTTGACCCCAGTTTAAACCTACCTCAAACATTTCGCAGATCTCCGTCGTCTAGTTGTGCCACTCCATCTCGAACTATCGCGTCACAGTTGTCTCAAAGTGCAACAGCAATCGCAAAACCTGCTCATATTAACGTTACGTCATCGTCAGCAAATTTTCGTAATCAAGTGAGCGATAATTCTCATATCGATATTGACTCGATCACTCCGTCAATCACACGCTTTGCTCTTGGACCAATGTCACTCAGTCTGGAAAGTTCATCAAGAAGTTTACCGCTCGATTTGAGTTTTCATCCTGAAAGTGCTGTCATCTCGAGCATAGCTATGCAGGATATGATGCTAGGTCACGGAGACCTGTATACGGGGTCCACTACTAAAGTCGTGCCTGCAATGCCTGGCTATATAACATCACACACTGTGGAGTCTTCATCGAAAGGATTTAATGCCATCAGTTCATCACACCAAAAGATTGACAGTCAAACCTCTGTTGATAAGACTAAAGAGGCTACTTTGTGCAATAGTGAAACGTCAAACAATTTGAGACCATTTAGTGAACCATCAAACAATTTAAGACCATCTAGTGAAACGTCAAACAATTTGAGACCATCTAGTGAAACGTCAAACAATTTGAGACTGTCTAGTGTTAGAACACCCCCTAGCAGTATCAATACTGGCCAGCCTGTTGTTCAGCCCCCAGTAAGTGTGGTGAAATACCTATCACAGAGTTCTCTCCTATCACATAGTTCTCTCCCATCACAGAGTTGTCTATCTGTCAATGCAGAAAGTGTGTTCAGTCCAATGGGATTGACGGAAATGCTGCAAGAAACTGCGAGTATTAAGAACTCTGAACGTGTCACCGCTGTGTCAGAATCTATGTCTACTACAGTGACTTCAGTGACTAACATTGAGAATTTACATATTGTTACTACTTCTTGCAATGTTTCGTCAAGTTCCTATGTATCAGTCAGTGTAGGGTCTCTTGTGAATTGTGTAAATGACATTGCTAGTGCAAGTGTGGCCAGTAAAGATACTCATCATAATACCAATTCAGAGGGTAAACTTCCTGAACAAACTGTAGATAGTAACGCCACCGTAAATGCACAAAAAACAGATGACTCAGATATTCCAAAATTGAAACGGCAAACGTCGTTAAATATAAATATAACCAATGCATCAAAATCATCAGCACTTTTAGGGCAGGACTGGTGTGATAGTGACCATGGGAAGTCACAGGACTCGTTTTCCTCTAATAACTCTACACCGCCAGTATTAACAGCAGTGTCTGATATAAGTGAGTTAGGGACACAAAGCAATGCTATTGACTGTGAAGTGTCTCATTTAACAAGAATGGACGCTACTCTCGTAGAGGAATCAAGTGAACCGATTCCTGATTTGGAAGAACTGACCCTGTCTTTAATGAGTGGAAAACACAAAGAAAGGAATTTGCGTGCTGAATCGGTACCAAGTCTGTCTAGAGTTGAAAAAGAATGCGATAACATAGAGAGAAGTAAAACAGATGTGGATGTTACAAGCGCAGCAGTGAGTGGAAAGCTGGCCATGTCTCTACGAAAGCGAAGGGCGTCATCTGAAAGCATTGACGAGAGAGTCGATGAGTCTGACTCATTACCCAGACAGCTTCGAAGTAGAAAGCGCACAAATCCTGACCATGACTCGAATAGTGTTAACTCTGACGATGCAAAGAAACCTAAGCTAGATAATGCCACGGATAATGTGATAAATGCTGAAATGAAGGATAAAGTGAATGCAACAGCCAAAAATGCAGTTACAAGTGTCCATGTGCATCCGAGTGAATCAGAAAGTATCAAGAGTGGTCTAAGGACCAGAACCAACTCCAAAGTCATACAAACGGTCGAGCAAACAGACAAGTCAAAGCCACTTATGCCAAATAAAGATGGTAAAAAAGACACCACAAAAGTCACAGTATCAAAACCTTTAGTTGAAAAGAAAATCGAAGTGATTAAAACGGATGATTTGAAAAAAGGAACACCAGTCCGTCGAAATAGACCGTCACCATCTGTACAACCTGCTGACAAATCCTCACAGTCAAGTAAGTGTTGTTAATTTTTATATAGATTTAAACTTAAACAATATGTCAATTCAATTTCAATTTTCTTTTACCAAAATTGGAAACTTTGTTGTTACCCGTTCCAACCCAGCAGTTATTTATTTGGGAATAATTTATTGTGGTGTCCTGCTTGTTTAATTGCTGTATTTTTAATCCGATATATTTATGGCCTTTTACGAAGAAGATGGGTATATTGTTTTGCACTTGTCGGTCTGACGGTCCGTCCACCAAATGGTTTCCGGATGATAACTCAAGAATGCTTTGGCCTAGGATCATGAAACTTCATAGGTACATTGTTCATGACTTGCAGATGACCCTTACAGATTTTCAGGTGACAAGGTCAAAGGTCAAGGTCACAGTGACTCGAAACAGTAAAATGATTTCCGGATGATATCTCAAGAACGCTTAGGACTAGGATCATGAAACTTCATAAGTACATTGATCATGACTGGCAGATGACACTTATTGATTTTCAGGTCACTATGTCAAAGGTCAAGGTCACAGTGACTCGAAACAGTAAAATGGTTTTAACGTATTCACACAATATCTGCCACTACAACTGACAGCCCATTTTGGGGCATGCGTGTTTTACAAACAGCCCTTGTTAGCGAGGCTGTTTTTGGAGAAAACCCGAGCTATTGTCATAGCCAGCTCGTCGTCCGCTGTCTGCCGTCCGACGTCCGCCGTAGGCGTCGTGCTTAAACCTTAACATTGGCCATAACTTTTTAAATATTAAAGATAGCACCTTGATATTTGGCATGCATGTGTATCTCATGGAGCTGCACATTTTGAGTGGTAAAATTTCAAGGTGAACATCATCCTTCAAGGTCTAGGGTGCAAAAAACAAAGTCAAGGGAAGTAATAAGCTTTAAATGGACATAGTTATCTGACCTGCCCACGTATATATTTTTGTTAAATAAATAAAAGCGGCGCAGTAGGCGGCATTGTGTTTCTGACAAACACATTGTGGTAAAAGGTCAAGGTCATCCTTTACGGTCTACGGTAAAAAATACAGATTTAAGGGGAGTAATAGCTTTAAAAAGGGAGAAAATTATTCAATATTGAACACTTTATATATTTGGAATGCATGTGTATCTCATGGAGCTGCACATTTTGAGTGGTGAATCTACAGTCACGGTAGTGGCTTTTAATTATTTGCTACTAAAACTAGATATTTGTTACAGACAATTATTTTCAAGGGAAGTAATTTATATAATTATAAATCTCATATTATATATTTCCTTACCAAGAATTGAAGTTCTTTTCACAGTTTCTGTACAGATTAATTATTATTTGATTATTTATAGCCCAAATGATTTATTTGTAAAAGATTTTTTTTAAATGATATAATTATAATTTCTTTGATGTTCATTACATACCTGTGGACTTATGTCCATAGGTACTTGATCAACTCTGGCTATGATTATGAAAAAGAAAAAAAACAAACTCTGGCTATGATCTCTTTTAAACCACAGGCCTTGGTTGTCAGTGATGTCTGACATGGTCATAATTGACTGTGAGACCCTCCCCACAACCAGTCCCCCCCTCCCCCCCCCCCCCCCCCCTTCCCCCGGTTGGATTGGACAAAATTAAAGGGAAGTAATAACCTTTAAAGGGAGATGATTTCTATACCTGCCAAATGATAAATAGAAATTTTATTTCAATGCGGCGCAGTAGGGGGGGGCATTGTGTTTCTGACAAACACATCTCTTGTTGGGTCAAAGGTCAAGGTCACTGTGACCTCTAAAAAAAAATTCTGACAAGCCTCGCAGCCGAGCGTGGCACCCGTTATGCGGTGCTCTTGTTTAAACATTCCATTGCTTTTATTATTCATTTTCTTATTTTTATGTCCCCCACTATAGTAGTGAGGGACATACTGTTTTTGCCCTGTCTGTTGGTCTGTTTGCGCCAACTTTAACATTTTGCAATAACTTTTGCTATATTGAAGATAGCAACTTCATATTTGGCATGCATGTGTATCTCATGAAGCTGCACATTTTGAGTGGTGAAAGGTCAAAGTCAAGGTCATCCTTCAAGGTCAGAGGTCAAATATATGTGGCCCAAATCGCTTATTTTATAAATACTTTTGCTATATTGAAGATAGAAACTTGATATTTGGCATGCATGTGCATCTCATGGAGCTGCACATTTTGAGTGGTGCAAGGTCAAGGTCATCTTTCAAGGTCAGAGGTCAAATATATGTGGCCCAAATCGCTTATTTTATGAATACTTTTGCAATATTGAAGATAGCAACTTGATATTTGGCATGCATGTGTATCTCATGGAGCTGCACATTTTGAGTGGTGAAAGGTCAAGGTCATCCTTCACAAGGTCAATGTCATCCTTCAAGGTCAAACGTCATATAGGGGGAAATTGTGTTTCACAAACACATCTTGTTTGTATTTTTTTTAAGAGTGTTTTTTTTTAGCTCACCTGTCACGAGCTTATGTGACCGTGTGATGTCTGGCATCCGTATGTGCGTGCGTGTGTGTGTGTGCGTTTGTCCGTCAACAATTTGTTTGTTTAGACAGTAGAGGTCACAGTTTTCATCCAATCTTTATGAAATTTGGTCAGAATGTTTATATTGACAAAATCTGGGTTGGGATTGAATTTGGGTCATCTGGGGTCAAAAACTAGGTCACTAGGTAAAAAACTAGGTCAAATAATGGAAAAACCTTGTTTAGACAGTAGAGGTCGCAGTTTTCATCCAATCTTTGGTCAGAATGTTTATTTTGATGAAATCTGGGTTGGGATTGTATTTGGGTCATCTGGGATCAAAAACTAGGTCACTAGGTCAAATAATAGAAAAACAGTCGACAATTTTTTTGTGTAGACAGTAGCGGTCACAGTTTTCATCCCATCTTTATGAAATTTGGTCAGAATGTTTATCTTGATGAAATCTGGGTTGGGATTGTATTTGGGTCATCTTGGGCCAAAAACCAGGTCAGAAACTAGGTCACTAGGTCAAATAATAGAAAAACCTTGTATAGACAATAGAGGTCACAGTTTTCATCCAATCTTTATGAAATTTGGTCAGAATGTTTATCTTGATGAAATCTGGGTTGGGATTGTATTTGGATCATCTTGGGTAAAAAACTAGGTCACTAGGTCAAATAATAGAAAAACCTTGTGTAGACAATAGAGGTCGCAGTTTTCATCCAATCTTTATGAAATTTGGTCAGAATGTTTATTTTGATGAAATCCGGGTTGGGATAGTATTTGGGTCATCTGGGGTCAAAAACTAGGTCACTAGGTCAAAAACTAGGTCAAATAATAGAAAAACCTTGTGTAGACAGTAGAGGTCACAGTTTTCATCCAATCTTTATGAAATTTTGTCAGAATGTTTATCTTGATGAAATCTGGGTTGGGATTGTATTTGGGTCATCTGGGGTCAAAAACTAGGTAACTAGGTCAAAAACTAGGTCAAATAATAGAAAAACCTTGTGTAGACAGTAGAGGTCACAGTTTTCATCCAATCTTTATGAAATTTGGTCAGAATGTTTATCTTGATGAAATCTGGGTTGGGATTGTATTTGGATCATCTGGGGTCAAAAACTAGGTCACTAGGTCAAATAATAAAAAAACCTTGAGTAGACAATAGAGTTCACAGTTTTCATCCAATCTTTATAAAATTTTATCAGAATTTTTATCTTGATGAAATCTGGGTTGGGATTGTTTTTGGGTCACTTGGGGTCAAAAACTAGGTCACTAGGTTAAATAATAGAAAAACCTTGTGTAGACAACAGAGGTCACAGTTTTCATCCAATCTTTACGAAATTTGGTCAGAATGTTTATCTTGATGAAATCTAAGTTGGGATTGTATTTGGTTAGTCAGGTGAGCGAATCAGGGCTATCATTGCCCTCTTGTTTTAAATATTTTTATCTAGTTGAATAATAAGGTATTAAAATATATACTGCTTTTTAACAAGCTTTGTGCGTTATTAAATGAACTTTTTGATTAAACTTTGCAGTTTCACATGAAAAGTCACCATTACGAACACGTGAAAAGTCACCATTACGAACACGTGAAAAGTCACCGTTACGAACAAATCGAATCAGGGGCCACAACTCTCCACTGACGATTGAAAACAGCGAGGATTCACAGGACATTAAGCGCACAACAAGGTCAACTAGGTCAAAAGACTCGAAAGGTGAGAATTTTTAGCTCGACTATTATATATGAAATATATATATAGTGGAGCTATCCTACTCACCCTGGCGTTGGTGTTTCCGTGAGCGTGCAAATGTTAAAGGTTGCGTACTACCCCAAATATTTCCTGTGTCCCTTGACATATTGCTTTCATATATATGTCCCCCTTCTAAGAAGAGGGGGTATATTGTTATTCACATGCCGGTCCGTCCGTTCAGTATGTCCGTCCGTCCACCAGATGGTTTCCGGATGATAACTCAAGAACGCTTAGGCCTAGGATCATGAAACTTCATAGGTACATTGATCATGACTCGCAGATGACCCCTATTGATTTTGAGGTCACTAGGTCAAAGGTCAAGGTCACGGTGACCCAAAATAGTAAAATGGTTTCCGGATGATAACTCAAGAACGCTTATGCCTAGGATCATGAAACTTCATAGGTACATTGATCATGACTCGCAGATGACCCCTATTGATTTTCAGGTCACTAGGTCCAAAGTCATGGTGACCCGAAATAGTAAAATGGTTTCCGGATGATAGCTCAAGAATGCTTATGCCTAGGATCATGAAACTTCATAGGTACATTGATCATGACTCGCAGATGACCCCTATTGATTTTCAGGTTACTAGGTCAAAGGTCACGGTGACCCGAAATAGTAAAATGGTTTCTGGATGATAACTCAAGAACGTTTATGCCTAGGATCATGAAACTTCATAGGTACATTGATCATGACTCGCAGATGACCCCCCTATTCATTTTCAGGTCACTAGGTCAAAGGTCAAGGTCATGGTGACTCAACTTAGAAAAATGGTTTCCGGATAATAACTCAAGAACGCTTATGCCTAGGATCATGAAATTTCATAGGTACATTGATCATGACTCGCAGATGACCTCTATTGACTTTCAGGTCACTAGGTCAAAGGTCAAGGTCACGGTGACTAGACACAGTAAAATGGTTTCTGGATGATAACTCAAGAAAGCTTACGCCTAGGATCATGAAACTTCATTGGTACATTTATCATGACTCGCAGATGGACCCTATTGATTTTCAGGTCACTAGGTTAAAGGTCAAGGTCACAGTGCCAAAAAACGTATTCACTACAGTTGACAGCCCATATGGGGGGCATGCATGTTTTACAAACAGCCCTTGTTTGCATACTTGTTTACCATCATGACCCCAACCTATAAACAAGAGCAGACAACTGTATCAAGCATTTTGACAGAATTATGGCTCCCTTTATACTTAGAATATGCATATAATTGATAGATCTATGTTAAAGTTTGCGTACTACCCCAAATACATGTATTTCCTGTGTCCCTTGACATATTGCTTTCATATTTTGCATACTTGTTTACCAACATGACCCCAACCTATAAACAAGAGCAGACAACTGTATCAAGCATTTTGACAGAATTATGGCCCCTTTTATACTTAGAATATGCATATTATTGATAAATCTATGACAAAACAACACTTACCTGACATACCACAACGCACTCCACCCAAACCATCCCCCACGCCCCTTCCACCAGAACCCCACCCCCCCCCCCCCCCCCCAAAAAATAAAACAAACATTTTATTTCTTATTTTTGAAAGATCATCTATAAAATGATCACACACCCACATTATACCCCCCCCCCCCCCCCCCGCCCCCAACCCCCACACCCCCAAAAAATTAAATTGTTTTCTTATTTTTGAAAGATCATCTATTGAATGATCACACACCGACATAATACCCCACCCCCCCCCCCCCCCCCTCTCCATGATGGCTTACGTTATACTGTCAAGCACTCGAAGTCTAATAGTTGAGCGCTCTGTCCTCTGACAGCTCCTGTTAATTCTGCAACAGACATTATTAAATAAAGGTAAAAAAAATGCAATGCCAAGTCCATTGATGATCTGTATTGAAAAGATATTGTTATACAAGTTTGATTTATAAAGTATTTATAAAGGAATTCATACAAAAAACACTTCTATTATAGTGAACAAAATCAGTGGGTGTTGTTTTTTTTTGGTCAAATTATTGGCCAAAAACTCTGCCCCATTCCCAATTTCAATTAAAGATCCCCACCCCAAAAAGAAAGAATAATAAATTAATTAATGAATGAATTAAATCTCAACCTTGAGTTTGACTACCTATAATCCAGAACTTATATTTTTTCTTTGGTAAATATAATTTTGAACATCTTTAATACTCAAATTGAACGTATTTCTAAGCAAAACAATAAATACTTATTTTCCAGTTTAAGTCAAAGCAACACTATTTTTCCTAATCCAAAGGGCCCAACCCATTCCCACATTGGTGAATAAAACACACCGAAAAACAGAGTTGGACAAGCTTTAACCCTTTCCTCTCAGAAGCAAAGTGAAAAAGACTATGTGCAAACAGCATAAAACAAGAATAGCCTGCGAGTCACTCAAGTCTGTTCAGGTTTTATTCTGTTTGCTGCTCATTGGTATCCAAGGGTTGAAAATGAAGCCTTAAAAACTTGAATCTAGTAAGAAAGGTCTTTAATGAAATTCAACTTTTCAAAGGACTACAAATGCGTCAAAGTACGTACGTGACATGCTCTGTGAAAAAGGGGTTTAATGCATGTGCTGTCTGCACAGGCTTATCAGGGGCAACACTTTCCACGTAAGCAAGATTTTTGCTATGAAGAGACTTTCTTTAAAAGAAAACTGCATATCAGGAATTACACTTTGGGTTAAGTGATCTAAGTAATCTACAGAATATGAGCCTCAAACTGCGCAGGCTTATCAGGGACCACACTCCCAGCCTAGACTTGATTCTCATTTAGAAGAGACCTCATCTCAACAAAAAATTGCAAAAAAGTGTAATGTGTTGTCCCTGATTAGCCTGTGTGGACAGCATAGGCTTATCTGGGATGGCATTTAACATACATGCATTAAGGACAATTTTCCCAGAATGAGACTCATATTGTCCATGTGACCTGGCAATCATGTGACCTGGCAATCGTGACCTGGCAATCATTTGACCTGGCAATTTATCTATCAGAAATGTCTAAAAGGACTTCTTTTGTGTTCTAGCAGAGGTACCTGTCCAGACCAGCGGTAAGGCCCTAGTAACGCAGCTGCTAAACGACGACGTACCATGTCCCAGGACCACAGGTAGCTGAAACATCCGCTGCTGACAAATCCTTTACACTTCAAAACCACAGCTGCCAGGTGCATGGGAAGTTCCCCATGTGGGCAAGCTGATATCATGTGTACCTGGTGCAATAGGGAATATGTCAACTAAAGGCAATGGAGCCAGCGGTTCAGTGGTTGGT
Source organism: Dreissena polymorpha (assembly GCF_020536995.1). Lineage (NCBI taxonomy): Eukaryota > Metazoa > Mollusca > Bivalvia > Myida > Dreissenidae > Dreissena > Dreissena polymorpha. Next base: position 58,640,648 of record NC_068357.1, on the reverse strand, counting down.
TCATTTTCCTGTAAAACACCTGTCACAATAGAACATCCGGTAGCTGGCATATTGTCCTTGTACCTGGTGTGTTTTGCATAGCTACCAGGAGCAACCAATTGCATTCATTATAGGGGATTGGTCGTGTTATCCGAATGCAACCATTCCACAGGTACCTGGTCTTCAGCCTCGTCATGTTACAGAACTAAACTCACAGGTTACTGGTGCAGCCGCAGGCCAATATCACCGCTGGCTACTACAGGTGTCCAGAAGCAGCTGTACACAAGATCACCGCTGGCTACTACAGGTGTCCAGGAGCAGCTGTACACAAGATCACCGCTGGCTACTACAGGTGTCCAGGAGCATCTGTACAGTTTGAGCATTAGAGCTGGGTTCTGGGTATACTGGACTTAATGTATATGAGTAGAGTGTCGTCAGCACAGGCTAATCAGAGACGGCACTTTAACGTTGAACACAAATCAAGTGTAGGCGGAAGTGTCCCTGATAAGCCTGTGGCTGCACAGGCAAATATGGGACATCACTTTATGCACATGCATAAAGCCCAGTTTTCCCAGAACCATGCTTATTATATGGCACCAGGATACCGTTTTACTAAGCTACTTACGCAATTCGTAGACTTACGCATATATTTTAAATGCAGTATATTTCCTTTAAATTTTTGCTACACTGACATATGGTAATGAATGAAATTCATAAAATAATGTTAGATTGCAAGTACAAATTAATTTGCATCAATCTGAAATAAATTAAATTCAATTATTTTAAAATATGTGCGTAAGTCTAAGACTTGCGTATGTTGCTTAGTAAAACGGTACCCTGATCCCTGTGACTGCTAACTTTGTGATACTTCCTGGAATTAGAAGGGATTTAAAAGGAACATGAACATGACTGATATGGGCATGGAGGATTTTATGATAAAGTACAGGATTGACAATTTACTATTTACTTGTAAAGATTTGCTTTGTGCTATTATTGAATATGTGACTGTGAAGTTAAATTTGAAGAAATTTTGTGAAAAGTGCTGGTATATAGGTAGGTAACAGTAAAGAAAAAGAATGCATAGAAATGATTTAGTGAACTGTAATTTGTTTTAACTTGATAATATAACTTGCATTGTTAAAGATGTGTTGATTCACAAAATAGAAATTAAAGTGCTCATAACAGTGTACACATTTTTTCATACGATTGTCTTAGACATTATGCCTAATTGTTACTGTTATTATTTTAGAGTTATTAGTGTAAATAGTGTTGTGTTTTCCTCTCGTATAAACACGATTAATTTACTTAACATTTTCATGATGTAAAGTTTTATAGCCAATATTAATGAAATTTCATCCACCATGATAGTCATATATGTAATTCATACTTCATTTATCAACTTTGTGTTATGTAAATAGAAGTTGTACATATGTATTTACATTATATTTAATTTTGTGTTCTGTTATTACAGTTCTTGTGCTTTACTGCATTCAGAGATAAGTACATCCCATTGCACCCTCATGGCTTTTTGTGATGTTGTTAATTTTCGTTTTAGAGACTTCTAACTAAGTGAGCATTCTGTTGCAGATGTATAGTGTTAAAGATTATATATATATTATCTATACATTTATTGTGTTATTTAAGATGTTTTCTTTAATCAAAACATAGAAAATTATATGTACTGGTTTGTGTATTTTTATGTGAAGTGAATGCACAATGCACCTTCCCTGTAGCTCATTTATTTATTTTTCTATTGCACATTATTGTCCCGGCATTACCGGTAGTTACCAAAAACAACAAGTAAAAATGTAGATGGATATGGGTATTAGGAAGTTTTACTGACAACAGGTTTGTGTAGTGTTTTGTTTCTTTTTTTTAGGTAAACCAACTAAAACATGTAGACAAACTTTGAATTTTGAAATGTAGGAAAGATTGCAATGAAAGGCAGCTTTTTTTAGCTCACCCGAGCACAACGTTCTCTCTTGTGATCACCTTTTGTCCGTCGTGCCTCGTCAACATATTGCCTTGTGAACACTCTAGAGGCCACATTTATTGTCTGATCTTCATGAAATTTGGTCAAAATATTTGTCCCATTGATACCTCGACTGAGTTTGAAACTGGGTCATGCTGGGTCAAAAACTAGGTCACTAGGTAAAAAAAAGAAAAACCTTGTGAACACTGTAGAAGTCACATTTGATGCCCAATCGTCATGTAACTTTGTCAAAATGTTTGTCTGAATGATATGTTGGTTGAGTTCAAAAATGGTTCCAGTCCGTTGAAAAACATGGCCGCCAGAGGGCGGGGCAGTATTCCTTATATGGCTATAGAGAAACCTTGTGAACACTCTAGAAGTCACAATTTTTGCCCAATCATCATGCAACTTGGTCAAAAAATTGGTTTCATTGATATCTCGAATGAGTTCATTTGCCCACAAGTGCATAACTGTGTTATGTCTGTTCCAAAGTTAGGTCAATATGTCATATTTATTAGAACTGTTAACTTCTTTGAAGTCTCAGGTGAGCGCCTTAGGACCAAAGGGTCCTCTTGTTGAGCAATCTTGCATGATTTAAGAGCAGCATTTTATATCACCTTAAGATTTACAGCGGTAATTGTGCTAATAATGTCAATTAATTTTATCGACAACTTCTTCTTTAGTAATATCCATCGTAAATTGATGCAAAGTTTGACATGAAAATGGTTGGTTATATTCATAAATTTATATGATGGTTAACATGAAAATGTCATTGAATTTTGCAGACACTTAGCGCAGCCATATATTATAAACAATCCACATTGTTTATTTTCAGTAAAATTGATTTTTATGATAAAACTTTCCCACTTAAACAATTTCTTTTATATATAAAAAAAACATGTAAAATACGATCTGGATATTTATGTCGCCCACCACTATAGTTGGGGACATATTGTTTTTGCCCTGTCTGTTGGTTTGTGAATTTGTTTGTTTGCCCCAACTTTAACATTTGCAATAACTTTTGCAATACTCAAGATAGCAACTTGATATTTTGCATGCATGTGTATCTCATGGAGCTGCACATTTTTTGTGGTGAAAGGTCAAGGTCATCCTTCAAGGTCAAAGGTCAAATATATAGCTTCAAAGCGGCGCAAAAGGGGACATAGTGTTTCTGACAAACACATATCTTGTTTTATGTAAAAATGGAGGAAAAAGGGTTTCTAATAGAGAAAACAAAGAAAATCGGACTGCAAATTATCAGCCATTTTAATTATTGCACAATCAGTTGATCATGTGACTATAAAATCGACAATTGTACATGGCATTATAATTTAGACAAGAATACAAATCGTCCTGTAAAGGTGTTTTTTGTGTGAGGGCATATATATGCTTTATATTCATTTTATGAATATTGATTTCAGTATTAAGTATTGAAAATTTGGCCACTTCAAATTGTTTAACTTGTTGAAATGAACCGCATATCGTTATGTAACTGGGTGTGGGTTCATGTACAAGAGCTATTAAAATAGGAGCGAAATTTGCCGTTGATTGCGTTGTTTAGGTGAGTATCTTATTCCTGCTGGCCAGGTTCCAGTGTTCTCTAGACTGTTTGCATATGTTCAATCCATGATCACATACTAAAGTATAAAGTTTTGTGCCATCACCTGTCTTGTGTAATTCTTTCGCAGAGAATACCGTGTCTTGTGTTGTGGCCATATTTAAGCCAAGCATTGAGGTGTGATACATGTTATGTTCTCTCTGTCAATCTGATATAAGCGTTCAATGGGTAATGTTTTTTTTGTTTATTTATTGGATTGAATTCCATTATATCCTTTAAAAAAGTATTTCTGTAAACAAAACTTTAAATAACCTTGCAGTGAATTTCACTGAAACTATGTATGGTAATCATATTAAACTTAAAGTTTTTTTATTTGTTGTATGAAACATTTTGTTGAGACTTAAAAGGAAACACAGTTCATTTCAGGAAATTCCGACTTTTTACATTTTCCGCTGAGTGGATAGTTTTGCTACACGTCTTTTAAGCTCACCTGATTGCTCAGGTGAGCTTTTGTGACCGGTCTTTGTCCGTCGTATGTCCGTCCGTCCGTTAACTTTTGCTCATAAACACTCTAGAGGCCACATTTCTTGTCCTATCTTCATGAAACTTGGTCAGAAGCTTTGTCCCAATAAATCTCTGCCGAGTTCGAAACTGGGTTGTGCCGGGTCAAAAACTAGGTCACTAGGTAAAAAAAAAAGAAAAACCTTGTAAACACTGAAGAAGTCACATTTCATGCCCAATCTTCATGTAACTTTGTCAAAACGTTTGTCTTAATATTATCTTGGTTGAGTTCAAAAGTGGTTTTGATCCATTGAAAAACATGGCCGCCAGTGGGCGGGGCAGTTTTCCTTATTTGGCTATAGAGAAACCTTGTAAACACTCTAGAAGTCACAATTATTGCCCAATCATCATGAAAGTTGGTCAAAACATTTGTTCAACTGATGTCTCGGACGAGTTCGAAAATGGTTGAGATTGGTGAAAAAACATAACCGCCAGTGGGCGGGGCATTTTACTCTATATGTATATAGTGGCAGTTTTCCTATTTGGCCATAGAGAAACCTTGTAAACACTCTAGAAGTCACAATTTGTGCCCAATCATCATGAAACGTGGTCAAAACATTGATTTTATTTATATCTCGGACGAGTTTGAAAATGGTCGGGATCGGTGAAAAAACATGGCCGCCAGTGGCGGGGCATTTTTCTCTAAATGTAAATAGTAAAAACATGTGAACACAGTAGAAGTTACATTTTTAGCCCAATTTTCATGAAATTTGCTCAGAACATGATGTTTCCTTGATACGAGAGTTGAGTTAAAAATGGTTCCGGTCAGTTGAATAACATGGCTGCTGGGAGGGGGGCAGTTTTCTCATTATGCCCCCCCCTGCCCCCCCCCCCCCTTTCGAAGAAGAGGGGGTATATTGTTTTGCTCATGTCGGTCTGTCCGTCCACCAGATTGTTTCCGGATGATAACCCAAGAGCGCTTATGCCAAGGATCATGAAACTTCATAGGTACATTGATCATGACTCGCAGATGACCCCTATTGATTTTCAGGTCACTAGGTCAAAGGTCAAGGTCACGATGACCCGAAATAGTAAAATGGTTTCCGGATGATAACTCAAGAACACTTATGCAGAGGATCATGAAACTTCATAGATACATGGATCATGACTCGCAGATGACCCCTATTGATTTTTAGGTCACTAGGTCAAAGGTCAAGGTCACGGTGACCCAAAGTAGTATAATGGTTTCCGGATGATAACTCAAGTACGCTTATGTCTAGGATTATGAAACTTCATAAATACATTTATCATGACTTGCAGATGACCCCTATCGATTTTCAGGTCACTAGGTCAAAGGTCAAGGTCATGATGACCCGAAATAGTAAAATGGTTTCCGGATGATAACTCAAGAACGCTTAGGCCTAGGATCGTGAAAATTCATAGGTACATTGATCATAACTCGTCGATGACCCCTATTGATTTTCAGGTCACTAGGTCAGAGGTCAAGGTCACGATGACCTGAAATAGTAAAATGGTTTCCGGATGATAACTCAAGAACGCTTAGGCCTAGGATCATGAAACTTCATAGGTACATTGATCATGACTCGTAGATGACCCCTATTGATTTTCAGGTCACTAGGTCAAAGGTCAGGCTGACCCTAAATAGTAAAATGGTTTCCAGATGATAACTCAAGAACACTTATGCCTAGGATCATTAAACTTCATAGGTACATTGATCATGACTTGAAGATGACCCCTATTGATTTTCTGGTCACTAGGTCAAAGGTCAAGATCACGGTGACCCGAAATAGTAAAATGGTTTCTGGATGATAACTCAAGAACGCTCATGCCTAGGGTCATGAAACTTCATAGGTACAATTATCATGACTCGCAGATTACCCCTATTGATTTTCAGGTCACTAGGTCAAAGGTCAAGGTTATGGTGACCTGAAATATTAAAATGGTTTCTGGATGTTAACTCAAGAACGCTTATGCCTAGGTAAATGAAACTTCAATGGTATATTGATCATGACTTGCAGATGACCCCTAAAGATTATCAGGTCACTAGGTCAAAGGTCAAGGTCACAGTGCCAAAAAACGTATTCGCACAATGGCTGTCAAGGTCACGGTGACTTAACTTAGAAAAATGGTTTCCGGATGATGACTCAAGAATGCTTACACCTAGGATCATGAAACTTCATAGGTACATTGATCATGACTCGCAGATGAAATAATGATGAAACTTGACCAGGATGTTTGTCTTGACAATATCTAGGTCAAGTTTGACATTTGGTAAAGATTGAAGGAACGGACTCCTCTCAGGTGAGCAAACTAGGGCCATCTTGGCCCTCTTGTTTTGTTTTTCCAAGATTTGAATTTTTCAATTTTGATTGTCTGACGAATATACAATGACAGTGTTATATTAGGAATTGTGATTTTATGCCCCCGGATCGAAAGATCGGGGGTATATTGTTTTTAGCCTGTCTGTGTGTCACTGTGTCAGTCAGTCAGTCATCCATTGTGTGTCCCAAAACTTTAACCTTGGTCATAACTTTTGCAATATTGAAGATAGCAACTTGGTATTTGGTGTGCATGTGTATCTCATGGACCTCCACATTTTAAGTTGTGAAAGGTCAAGGTCATACGTCAAGGTCAAAGGTCAAATATATGGCTTCAAAGCCGCGCAATAGGGGGCATTGTGTTTTTTACAAACACATCTCTTGTTTTGTTGTTGTTTTTTATTTCCAAATAATCCTTGATGCATTCATTACCTATTGTAAAATCAACACATTGTTCCAATTAATAATCTGCTTTTGCGTTTCTGTAAAATGTAACAAAAATCATAATTAATGACAACAATTATATTGCCTTATTGAAATATATCAAATTTTGAAATTTAAGAAAACTGGTTTTAATAATGTTGTTAAAGCTGGTCTTTTTGTACTTTGTGGACTATCTTTTATTTACCGGTATCTACTTATATGAATGATCGTACATGTAAGTTATGTAAGGTTCAAATACCAATTTGTATCGATAATCAAATTCTAGTTTAAAGTTTAATTTTGATTTTTTTTTTTTTTAATATATCTTACTTATTAAGACATTTAGCTCCAATGAATTATTTGCTGTTGTTTTCGTTGTAAGTTTAAATGCAGTTTCGAGTATGTCATCAACACTGGTTTCACACTCTCTTAAGGATTTCAGGATGACAATTTCATAATTTCATTATGATTATTTTAGCACACATTGATAAAGTTTGTAATTTCTCCTCTTTTCAGCTGATTTCCTACTTTTCAATATCTAAGTAATTTTACAAATAGATATTAACTTTGCTGGAATTATATACAAATGATTCAGCTGATTTCCTACTTTTCAATGTCAAAGTAATTTTACAAATATATAATAAATTGGCTTGAATTATATACAAATGAAGAATTTAGTTGAACCCTGTAATGGGAATAGGGCATTTTGATCCCCTGATGTGGTTCAGTAATCACACCCCTACTGATCTTGACTATTGCAGGTAAAGCTGATACAACATTTGACATACAGTAGAAAGTGTTATGTTAATAGTAAAAGACAGCTATAGGCGCATAAAGAAATGATTTTGACCAACATGTAAATAACTATCACGCAACTTCTCATTTAATTTGCCAACCTTAATGTAACAGGACAGTTGTTTTAGTATTTATGTGATTCATACTTTTTAGTCACTGCTTGTTTGCAAACCATGAAATATTAAAATTGCATCAATTTCATGTTACATCATCTCGTCACTTATGTGGATGTTGCTTAGAGCAAAAAAAGTGCTTCATGTCCATGATCATGCAGATAGAATTATGCCTACTTACATTCATATCAACAGTAGACTGCACTATGTTTAACATGGCTTTCTTTACCATTTTATGAAGTTCCGGTCGGTTTAATTTTGTTTTCCGTCATTCTGTTTTGTCTGTATATGTGCTTCACCCAAATGTGGGGTGGCTGCTATGGGACAGTCAGTGTAGACTATGTTGCAGTGAAAACTGTTTCTTTTTCTGTTTTATGTACATTTGTAAAGATATATAAAGTATTTGCCGTAATGGAGTTTGTGTCTTCTTTTTCCAGCCTCGTTTATTTCGAAAGTGTAACATAAAAATAGTGGCTTATTATCCCCACGCTTTTTGAAAAGCATGGGGATATTGTGGTTATCTCCGCCGTCCGTCCTGGCCACTATCTCCTCATACACTATTTGCACTAGAGCCTTGAAACTTACACACATGGTAGCTATGAGCATATGTGCGACCCTGCACTATTTGAAATTTTAATCTGACCCCTGGGTCAAAAGTTATGGGGGTTGTGGTGGGTCGGGTCAGAGATTTTCACTCATTTTTAGCTCTACTGGCCAAAGGCCCGAAGAGCTTGTCATGGCGCGGTTTCTGTCGTCCGTCCGTATGTTCGTGCGTTAGACTTTTTCTTGTTTACGCGATTAAGTCCACAGTTTTCATCTGATTCTTTTCAAACTTGTTCAGTGTCTTTATATTAAAGAGGACTCGAAACGTATTGAAAATGGGTTACATCAGAGTAAAAAGTCCAGAATTATCTCCCCTTGAATTTGAGAAAATTGTGAAATAAGGCTTGTTTATGCAATAAAGTCCACAGTTTTCATCCAATTATTATCCAACTTGCACAGTGTCTTTATCTGAATGATGAGGCAAACCCAATTGAAAATGAGCAATATCGGAGTTATAAGTCCAGAATGATCTCCCCTTGAATTTGAGAAAAAAAATGAAAATTCAGTTTTTTATGTGATAAAGTCCATAATTTTCATCCAATTCTTGGCAAACTTGCACAGTGTCTTTGTATCAATGAGGACGTAAAAAGAGCAATATGGAAGCAATAAGTCCAGAATGACTTCCCCTTGAATATGAGAAATTTTTGAAATCCCGCTTGTTTACGCAATTAATTCCACAGTTTTCATCCAATTTTTTTTATTTCCAAATGTGCACAGTATCTTTATATCAATGAGGACTTGAACCTTATTGAATATAAGCAGTATCGGAGAAATAAGTTCACAAAAATCTCCCCTTGAATTTCAGAAAATTCTCCTTGTTTGCACGATTAAGTACACAGTTTCCATCTTATTCTTCCCAAACTTGCACAGTGTTTATAGCAGTAGAGCGATTCAGGCCCTCATGGGCCTCTTGTTTATGTTATTTTACATTAACTTTTTCATATCTACACCGATTAACTTCAAACTGATACTGCACATCTCTTATGACAATACGGTTAACCTCAACTATGCATGGCCCCATTACCAACCCTGGGGCGCCCACTGGGTCAAACATGCAGCGTGGGAATATGCGTTGGCCTCTACTGCGCCATTTCTAGTTTTGGTTATTTTGCTATGGCAAAAACAACAAACATGCAATCGTATCGATGCAGTGCCCACTTTAATTTATAATATCATATTAGAACAGCTTCAAATGCAACGTCGCAAGCTCACGTTGTCAGGGATAATAAAATAACATTTTTAAACAAAAAGTCAGAAAATTGCTATTTGGCATTTACACAGCAGCACGAAATAAAATAATTAGTCCGTAAAAATCACTTGTATTTCTTGCCACGAGACTTAAACCTTTTAAATGCATTATGTTGTTAAATAGCTGCGCTCTGGCAAATGGAGCTACATGCATGTGCTTGAAAATGTCCCAGAATAGCCTGTGCAGTCAGGCTATTCAAGGACAACACTTTCCGCATATATGGTACTGTATTGTCACGAGCCGAGCGGTAGCTGTGATTTTTTACTTTCTTCAACTTTTCTAAACTTGAAGCTTTTGTTCAAGTTTAACATAGAACTAAAATGGACTCTGAGAAACAGTAAACTAAGAATAACATTTTTCCTATTCAATTGTTTTTTTAAATTGTCAAAACAAATATAAACCCAAGATTTATAACATTTTTAAATTTTATTCATTCATGACGAATAAATTAATAACAACTTTCAATATATATATTTCTTAACAGACAGATTAATTCTCAGACATTTATCATTACAATACAGCAATATACATGTTTCATGTTAAGTATTTGCACCCTCTATTTTATAATGTCCTAAAAAGATGATAAATGCAATTTATAAAATTCAGTCTTAATTTTAATAGCTAAGTCTTATTTAAAACTGTATTTTAAATGCTTATATAGACCGTTCCATAATTTAGTCATTACATAATTATCTCCCCTGAATTCTCTCCGCATCCGCCATTACACTGCTGCTTAACGATCGATAACAATAAGACAGCACCGATTATTGAACGGATGAATTTCTTTCTAAATTCTAAGGCCGTCATTACATAGTCTTGGTTGTCTTGGAAAACTAACACATTGACACATTAAAAAAAGCATTTAATTAAATTAAATGCAATATTTTTCATTTGATTATTTGCATCAATCTTTAAATCGTGTATGCCTTTGCATTCCAGTGTTTAATTGCCCCTTTGTTCTGCATAATCCGATTATCTCGTTTTGATCAGATATTGTCCAGACTTAACTAACCACATGGTGTCATAAACCACACTGGGTGGCAGATGACAGTCTGGTCATTAAACACAATTGATGATGCCACCATGTCTCATCTTCCTGGTAGTATTAAGCAGTTATTTGGTAAGATAATTTACCTCCGACATACTTAACAGTTGCCTTATAAGATATGTTACATATTTTACAATTTAAAAGTTATGTCCAATATAGAATATCAGAAATTGTACACCGTAAAGATACTAGCCCGTTTAATTTATGAAAAAATAAAGTATATAAAAAATAAAGTATATAAAAAAAATATAAAAATAAAACATTCAACGTATTTAGCGGGTATCGGTTAGTTAAAACTACGTCATTCCGTATGAAGATTTGATGTTACGGCAATGCACGAACGATATCATAAAACAATAAATTACATTTGACACCAAACAGAGGTAAAAAATATTTGAAAAAATATATATGTATATAAATATATGTGTGTTAAAATGTTAGATATGTGTCACTCATACTCACTAGTAACGAGTTTTCAATATACATGAGTACACAGTTCAATTTGCATCATATGAAGTTGTGTTTTTTCAGTTGTATGTTAATATTCCTCAAAAGCGTCATTCTTTGTACAAAACCCATCAAATTAAAATTACATGTAAATACTGTCATGTCCTTTGCTTTTAATATGGCTTTGTAGTATGTTTATTTTCAAAGCACTCCTTACACTTTCTAACACTCATTTCAAAGCACTCCTTACACTTTCTAACACTCATTTATTTATCACACTAGCGTCCTCATGCCATTGATAATTATATTTTTATAATTAGATGAATTACTATTGTAATTGATTGAAGCTTTTCTGCAAAAAAAATATTACGGCTTATGCATAGAGCTCTTTATTGTGTCAAATTGTCGGCCTTTCAGTCTTCAGATAATTTTTAATTTGATGCTTATGCCGCGTTTTTAAAGTTGCAAATAAATGTATTAATAAATTCGTTTGGCGCTTAATAATTTATTTTTGAAATATTATTTAGGTGTTTTTTATCGGAGTTTTTTTGTGTGGATTAATTGACTAAACATTTGGTGTCGTTATCCATATGTTTTGCGTTACTTCAAAGACCTATAAAATACAATTTTTAGTATTTTTAGCTTTATAGCTGTTAAATGACTCAAAGATGAAAATATAGATATATCACATAGATCGCATTCTCTTCATCTTCCGAATAATCACATAAAAGGTCGTCGAGATCAATATCACTCTCTCATGATAAAAAGCTCGTTTATTAACGTGACAAAATTCCATCTAAAAAATAAATATAAATCCAAACCACAATTTTTTATCTCTGATATCAGTTAGAACAAGAAAAATAATGGAAGGCGTATCAAAAATATCATACTTAAAATAATATGTAATGATTTTGGAATGTAGATTTTTACCAAATGAGATCAATTACAAACAATTAGCGGTAATTAATTGCGCGAGAATCTTTTATAAGTATTAATTAAAATATAATCTGCTTGATGTTGCGGCTATTAAAATCAACACAACAATACATGCGCGAATTGTTTGTGAAACGTTAAAAGTAACAAGTCTAATCAAAGACATAATATGAGCAACTGAACCGGCAAATTTTCGCCGATGATTACCACTTGTTTACAGATAACAAAAATAAATACACGAAAGCATTTTAAACATTTTATTTGTAACAATCAATCTCAACTTCAAACAATCATTTAAACAACAAAAATGTGATAATCGCCTCACATTAATTCATTAAGTAATTTATTTATCCGACAACGGTGAAGCGGGTATTCTCTATGTCTTTGGCTTTTGGAATCGCAGACTCGAACAAGTTAGCAGGTTACAATACACTAAATGATCGCTTCATGTAGGGCTGTACTCTCTAAAAAAATATCATAGTTTACAGGAAGGCATGTTTTACACTTTTTACCATTATTCAGGTGTTATCTTGCGGAGATAATGGTAGGGCATGAATAGGTGTTCACTACTGAATCCCTGAAATATGATACACTTGAAGACTATAGTAAACCATTGCACTAGAAAAGGTTACATTCCACTAGGAAACGGCCGAAAAAAAAAGTTGCAAAAACAGTCGATTTTGATTTGTGTCAAGTTCTTTCTTGCATTGTACATGACATATCTTTTTTATTGCATAAATCGATTCCGCTTAGAATGGCCTTTAAGAAAAGGTATGGTTATGGGGGTCTCTATGTGCAAAATGTTGCATTTATTTTCGCTCAAAGTTGTCGCTTTTACATTGAATTATATAGGGAAACTATTTGGTGTATTATGACCTAAACGCAAAACCAGGCCTAGTCACAAAGAAGCTGTATTTACAGAAAATCATCATTTTTTTAGTGAGATATGATGCGTTTTGGCAAATTTCACGGAAAAAATGCGTTTGTTTCACGAATTTAAGGAGCATCGTGAGTTTTTAAGAAAAAAATACGTTTTCAGAGGAAAATAAGAAAAAAAATGTACAAAAACTCGTCTTGAGCATCTCAAATCGCAACAGTTTGTGCTGAAAGAGCTCATGAACACGTTTTAATAGTTGTTTACTTCTTTTTCTACATAGCTTGTAACAATATTCAAGTATTTTGACCGATTGTAATTATTTAGGGTAATCGTTTTACGCCTGAACGCCCGTTATAAATCAAAGCTCCGAACGCGAAAGCCACATGGCTTATCAGGCGTTATAATAAAATGCATTTTCAAGCATTTCTACGTGAAAGATCGGTCTGAAAATTGGCATGCACATAGAAAATAGATTTATAAGTATCGAGAAGTGCTTATTTTTCGCGATGTTAACAGTAAACGTTGTCTTATACGCAAAACCAGGCCTAGTCACAAAGAAGCTGTATTTACAGAAAATCATCATTTTTTTAGTGAGATATGATGCGTTTTGGCAAATTTCACGGAAAAAATGCGTTTGTTTCACGAATTTAAGGAGCATCGTGAGTTTTTAAGAAAAAAATACGTTTTCAGAGGAAAATAAGAAAAAAATGTACAAAAACTCGTCTTGAGCATCTCAAATCGCAACAATTTGTGCTGAAAGAGCTCATGAACACGTTTTAATAGTTGTTTACTTCTTTTTCTACATAGCTTGTAACAATATTCAAGTATTTTGACCGATTGTAATTATTTAGGGTAATCGTTTTACGCCTGAACGCCCGTTATAAATCAAAGCTCCGAACGCGAAAACCACATGGCTTATCAGGCGTTATAATAAAATGCATTTTCAAGCATTTCTACGTGAAAGATCGGTCTGAAAATTGGCATGCACATAGAAAATAGATTTATAAGTATCGAGAAGTGCTTATTTTTCGCGATGTTAACAGTAAACGTTGTCTTATAGGTTACAATACACTAAATGATCGCTTCATGTAGGGCTGTACTCTCTAAAAAAATATCATAGTTTACAGGAAGGCATGTTTTACACTTTTTACCATTATTCAGGTGTTATCTTGCGGAGATAATGGTAGGGCATGAATAGGTGTTCACTACTGAATCCCTGAAATATGATACACTTGAAGACTATAGTAAACCATTGCACTAGAAAAGGTTACATTCCACTAGGAAACGGCCGAAAAAAAAAGTTGCAAAAACAGTCGATTTTGATTTGTGTCAAGTTCTTTCTTGCATTGTACATGACATATCTTTTTTATTGCATAAATCGATTCCGCTTAGAATGGCCTTTAAGAAAAGGTATGGTTATGGGGGTCTCTATGTGCAAAATGTTGCATTTATTTTCGCTCAAAGTTGTCGCTTTTACATTGAATTATATAGGGAAACTATTTGGTGTATTATGACCTAAACGCAAAACCAGGCCTAGTCACAAAGAAGCTGTATTTACAGAAAATCATCATTTTTTTAGTGAGATATGATGCGTTTTGGCAAATTTCACGGAAAAAATGCGTTTGTTTCACGAATTTAAGGAGCATCGTGAGTTTTTAAGAAAAAAATACGTTTTCAGAGGAAAATAAGAAAAAAATGTACAAAAACTCGTCTTGAGCATCTCAAATCGCAACAGTTTGTGCTGAAAGAGCTCATGAACACGTTTTAATAGTTGTTTACTTCTTTTTCTACATAGCTTGTAACAATATTCAAGTATTTTGACCGATTGTAATTATTTAGGGTAATCGTTTTACGCCTGAACGCCCGTTATAAATCAAAGCTCCGAACGCGAAAGCCACATGGCTTATCAGGCGTTATAATAAAATGCATTTTCAAGCATTTCTACGTGAAAGATCGGTCTGAAAATTGGCATGCACATAGAAAATAGATTTATAAGTATCGAGAAGTGCTTATTTTTCGCGATGTTAACAGTAAACGTTGTCTTATACGCAAAACCAGGCCTAGTCACAAAGAAGCTGTATTTACAGAAAATCATCATTTTTTTAGTGAGATATGATGCGTTTTGGCAAATTTCACGGAAAAAAATGCGTTTGTTTCACGAATTTAAGGAGCATCGTGAGTTTTTAAGAAAAAAATACGTTTTCAGAGGAAAATAAGAAAAAAAATGTACAAAAACTCGTCTTGAGCATCTCAAATCGCAACAATTTGTGCTGAAAGAGCTCATGAACACGTTTTAATAGTTGTTTACTTCTTTTTCTACATAGCTTGTAACAATATTCAAGTATTTTGACCGATTGTAATTATTTAGGGTAATCGTTTTACGCCTGAACGCCCGTTATAAATCAAAGCTCCGAACGCGAAAACCACATGGCTTATCAGGCGTTATAATAAAATGCATTTTCAAGCATTTCTACGTGAAAGATCGGTCTGAAAATTGGCATGCACATAGAAAATAGATTTATAAGTATCGAGAAGTGCTTATTTTTCGCGATGTTAACAGTAAACGTTGTCTTATAGGTTACAATACACTAAATGATCGCTTCATGTAGGGCTGTACTCTCTAAAAAAATATCATAGTTTACAGGAAGGCATGTTTTACACTTTTTACCATTATTCAGGTGTTATCTTGCGGAGATAATGGTAGGGCATGAATAGGTGTTCACTACTGAATCCCTGAAATATGATACACTTGAAGACTATAGTAAACCATTGCACTAGAAAAGGTTACATTCCACTAGGAAACGGCCGAAAAAAAAAGTTGCAAAAACAGTCGATTTTGATTTGTGTCAAGTTCTTTCTTGCATTGTACATGACATATCTTTTTTATTGCATAAATCGATTCCGCTTAGAATGGCCTTTAAGAAAAGGTATGGTTATGGGGGTCTCTATGTGCAAAATGTTGCATTTATTTTCGCTCAAAGTTGTCGCTTTTACATTGAATTATATAGGGAAACTATTTGGTGTATTATGACCTAAACGCAAAACCAGGCCTAGTCACAAAGAAGCTGTATTTACAGAAAATCATCATTTTTTTAGTGAGATATGATGCGTTTTGGCAAATTTCACGGAAAAAATGCGTTTGTTTCACGAATTTAAGGAGCATCGTGAGTTTTTAAGAAAAAAATACGTTTTCAGAGGAAAATAAGAAAAAAATGTACAAAAACTCGTCTTGAGCATCTCAAATCGCAACAGTTTGTGCTGAAAGAGCTCATGAACACGTTTTAATAGTTGTTTACTTCTTTTTCTACATAGCTTGTAACAATATTCAAGTATTTTGACCGATTGTAATTATTTAGGGTAATCGTTTTACGCCTGAACGCCCGTTATAAATCAAAGCTCCGAACGCGAAAGCCACATGGCTTATCAGGCGTTATAATAAAATGCATTTTCAAGCATTTCTACGTGAAAGATCGGTCTGAAAATTGGCATGCACATAGAAAATAGATTTATAAGTATCGAGAAGTGCTTATTTTTCGCGATGTTAACAGTAAACGTTTGTCTTATACGCAAAACCAGGCCTAGTCACAAAGAAGCTGTATTTACAGAAAATCATCATTTTTTTAGTGAGATATGATGCGTTTTGGCAAATTTCACGGAAAAAATGCGTTTGTTTCACGAATTTAAGGAGCATCGTGAGTTTTTAAGAAAAAAATACGTTTTCAGAGGAAAATAAGAAAAAAAATGTACAAAAACTCGTCTTGAGCATCTCAAATCGCAACAATTTGTGCTGAAAGAGCTCATGAACACGTTTTAATAGTTGTTTACTTCTTTTTCTACATAGCTTGTAACAATATTCAAGTATTTTGACCGATTGTAATTATTTAGGGTAATCGTTTTACGCCTGAACGCCCGTTATAAATCAAAGCTCCGAACGCGAAAACCACATGGCTTATCAGGCGTTATAATAAAATGCATTTTCAAGCATTTCTACGTGAAAGATCGGTCTGAAAATTGGCATGCACATAGAAAATAGATTTATAAGTATCGAGAAGTGCTTATTTTTCGCGATGTTAACAGTAAACGTTGTCTTATAGGTTACAATACAC
This sequence comes from Dreissena polymorpha, assembly GCF_020536995.1. Taxonomy (NCBI): domain Eukaryota; kingdom Metazoa; phylum Mollusca; class Bivalvia; order Myida; family Dreissenidae; genus Dreissena; species Dreissena polymorpha. The sequence goes on along the minus strand of NC_068357.1, from coordinate 58,623,705 downwards.
TAAATGATCGCTTCATGTAGGGCTGTACTCTCTAAAAAAATATCATAGTTTACAGGAAGGCATGTTTTACACTTTTTACCATTATTCAGGTGTTATCTTGCGGAGATAATGGTAGGGCATGAATAGGTGTTCACTACTGAATCCCTGAAATATGATACACTTGAAGACTATAGTAAACCATTGCACTAGAAAAGGTTACATTCCACTAGGAAACGGCCGAAAAAAAAAGTTGCAAAAACAGTCGATTTTGATTTGTGTCAAGTTCTTTCTTGCATTGTACATGACATATCTTTTTTATTGCATAAATCGATTCCGCTTAGAATGGCCTTAAAGAAAAGGTATGGTTATGGGGGTCTCTATGTGCAAAATGTTGCATTTATTTTCGCTCAAAGTTGTCGCTTTTACATTGAATTATATAGGGAAACTATTTGGTGTATTATGACCTAAACGCAAAACCAGGCCTAGTCACAAAGAAGCTGTATTTACAGAAAATCATCATTTTTTAGTGAGATATGATGCGTTTGGCAAATTTCACGGAAAAAATGCGTTTGTTTCACGAATTTAAGGAGCATCGTGAGTTTTTAAGAAAAAAATACGTTTTCAGAGGAAAATAAGAAAAAAAATGTACAAAAACTCGTCTTGAGCATCTCAAATCGCAACAGTTTGTGCTGAAAGAGCTCATGAACACGTTTTAATAGTTGTTTACTTCTTTTTCTACATAGCTTGTAACAATATTCAAGTATTTTGACCGATTGTAATTATTTAGGGTAATCGTTTTACGCCTGAACGCCCGTTATAAATCAAAGCTCCGAACGCGAAAGCCACATGGCTTATCAGGCGTTATAATAAAATGCATTTTCAAGCATTTCTACGTGAAAGATCGGTCTGAAAATTGGCATGCACATAGAAAATAGATTTATAAGTATCGAGAAGTGCTTATTTTTCGCGATGTTAACAGTAAACGTTGTCTTATACGCAAAACCAGGCCTAGTCACCAAAGAAGCTGTATTTACAGAAAATCATCATTTTTTTAGTGAGATATGATGCGTTTTGGCAAATTTCACGGAAAAAATGCGTTTGTTTCACGAATTTAAGGAGCATCGTGAGTTTTTAAGAAAAAAATACGTTTTCAGAGGAAAATAAGAAAAAAAATGTACAAAAACTCGTCTTGAGCATCTCAAATCGCAACAATTTGTGCTGAAAGAGCTCATGAACACGTTTTAATAGTTGTTTACTTCTTTTTCTACATAGCTTGTAACAATATTCAAGTATTTTGACCGATTGTAATTATTTAGGGTAATCGTTTTACGCCTGAACGCCCGTTATAAATCAAAGCTCCGAACGCGAAAACCACATGGCTTATCAGGCGTTATAATAAAATGCATTTTCAAGCATTTCTACGTGAAAGATCGGTCTGAAAATTGGCATGCACATAGAAATAGATTTATAAGTATCGAGAAGTGCTTATTTTTCGCGATGTTAACAGTAAACGTTGTCTTATAGGTTACAATACACTAAATGATCGCTTCATGTAGGGCTGTACTCTCTAAAAAAATATCATAGTTTACAGGAAGGCATGTTTTACACTTTTTACCATTATTCAGGTGTTATCTTGCGGAGATAATGGTAGGGCATGAATAGGTGTTCACTACTGAATCCCTGAAATATGATACACTTGAAGACTATAGTAAACCATTGCACTAGAAAAGGTTACATTCCACTAGGAAACGGCCGAAAAAAAAAGTTGCAAAAACAGTCGATTTTGATTTGTGTCAAGTTCTTTCTTGCATTGTACATGACATATCTTTTTTATTGCATAAATCGATTCCGCTTAGAATGGCCTTTAAGAAAAGGTATGGTTATGGGGGTCTCTATGTGCAAAATGTTGCATTTATTTTCGCTCAAGTTGTCGCTTTTACATTGAATTATATAGGGAAACTATTTGGTGTATTATGACCTAAACGCAAAACCAGGCCTAGTCACAAAGAAGCTGTATTTACAGAAAATCATCATTTTTTTAGTGAGATATGATGCGTTTTGGCAAATTTCACGGAAAAAATGCGTTTGTTTCACGAATTTAAGGAGCATCGTGAGTTTTTAAGAAAAAAATACGTTTTCAGAGGAAAATAAGAAAAAAAATGTACAAAAACTCGTCTTGAGCATCTCAAATCGCAACAGTTTGTGCTGAAAGAGCTCATGAACACGTTTTAATAGTTGTTTACTTCTTTTTCTACATAGCTTGTAACAATATTCAAGTATTTTGACCGATTGTAATTATTTAGGGTAATCGTTTTACGCCTGAACGCCCGTTATAAATCAAAGCTCCGAACGCGAAAGCCACATGGCTTATCAGGCGTTATAATAAAATGCATTTTTCAAGGCATTTCTACGTGAAAGATCGGTCTGAAAATTGGCATGCACATAGAAAATAGATTATAAGTATCGAGAAGTGCTTATTTTTCGCGATGTAACAGTAAACGTTGTCTTATACGCAAAACCAGGCCTAGTCACAAAGAAGCTGTATTTACAGAAAATCATCATTTTTTTAGTGAGATATGAGGCGTTTTGGCAAATTTCACGGAAAAAATGCGTTTGTTTCACGAATTTAAGGAGCATCGTGAGTTTTTAAGAAAAAAATACGTTTTCAGAGGAAAATAAGAAAAAAATGTACAAAAACTCGTCTTGAGCATCTCAAATCGCAACAATTTGTGCTGAAAGAGCTCATGAACACGTTTTAATAGTTGTTTACCTTCTTTTTCTACATAGCTTGTAACAATATTCAAGTATTTTGACCGATTGTAATTATTTAGGGTAATCGTTTACGCCTGAACGCCCGTTATAAATCAAAGCTCCGAACGCGAAAACCACATGGCTTATCAGGCGTTATAATAAAATGCATTTTCAAGCATTTTCTACGTGAAAGATCGGTCTGAAAATTGGCATGCACATAGAAAATAGATTTATAAGTATCGAGAAGTGCTTATTTTTCGCGATGTTAACAGTAAACGTTGTCTTATAGGTTACAATACACTAAATGATCACTTCATGTAGGGCTGTACTCTCTAAAAAAATATCATAGTTTACAGGAAGGCATGTTTTACACTTTTTACCATTATTCAGGTGTTATCTTGCGGAGATAATGGTAGGGCATGAATAGGTGTTCACTACTGAATCCCTGAAATATGATACACTTGAAGACTATAGTAAACCATTGCACTAGAAAAGGTTACATTCCACTAGGAAACGGCCGAAAAAAAAAGTTGCAAAAACAGTCGATTTTGATTTGTGTCAAGTTCTTTCTTGCATTGTACATGACATATCTTTTTTATTGCATAAATCGATTCCGCTTAGAATGGCCTTTAAGAAAAGGTATGGTTATGGGGGTCTCTATGTGCAAAATGTTGCATTTATTTTCGCTCAAAGTTGTCGCTTTTACATTGAATTATATAGGGACACTATTTGGTGTATTATGACCTAAACGCAAAACCAGGCCTAGTCACAAAGAAGCTGTATTTACAGAAAATCATCATTTTTTTAGTGAGATATGATGCGTTTTGGCAAATTTCACGGAAAAAAATGCGTTTGTTTCACGAATTTAAGGAGCATCGTGAGTTTTTTAAGAAAAAAATACGTTTTCAGAGGAAAATAAGAAAAAAAATGTACAAAAACTCGTCTTGAGCATCTCAAATCGCAACAGTTTGTGCTGATGAAAGAGCTCATGAACACGTTTTAATAGTTGTTTACTTCTTTTCTACATAGCTTGTAACAATATTCAAGTATTTTGACCGATTGTAATTATTTAGGGTAATCGTTTACGCCTGAACGCCCGTTATAAATCAAAGCTCCGAACGCGAAAGCCACATGGCTTATCAGGCGTTATAATAAAATGCATTTTCAAGCATTTCTACGTGAAAGATCGGTCTGAAAATTGGCATGCACATAGAAATAGATTTATAAGTATCGAGAAGTGCTTATTTTTCGCGATGTTAACAGTAAACGTTTGTCTTATACGCAAACCAGGCCTAGTCACAAAGAAGCTGTATTTACAGAAAATCATCATTTTTTTAGTGAGATATGATGCGTTTTGGCAAATTTCACGGAAAAAATGCGTTTGTTTCACGAATTTAAGGAGCATCGTGAGTTTTTTAAGAAAAAAATACGTTTTCAGAGGAAAATAAGAAAAAAATGTACAAAAACTCGTCTTGAGCATCCTCAAATCGCAACAATTTGTGCTGAAAGAGCTCATGAACACGTTTTAATAGTTGTTTACTTCTTTTTCTACATAGCTTGTAACAATATTCAAGTATTTGACCGATTGTAATTATTTAGGGTAATCGTTTACGCCTGAACGCCCGTTATAAATCAAAGCTCCGAACGCGAAAACACACATGGCTTATCAGGCGTTATAATAAAATGCATTTTCAAGCATTTCTACGTGAAAGATCGGTCTGAAAATTGGCATGCACATAGAAAATAGATTATAAGTATCGAGAAGTGCTTATTTTTCGCGATGTTAACAGTAAACGTTGTCTTATAGGTTACAATACACTAATGATCGCTTCATGTAGGGCTGTACGCTCTAAAAAATATCATAGTTTACAGGAAGGCATGTTTTACACTTTTTACATTATTCAGGTGTTATCTTGCGGAGATAATGGTAGGGCATGAATAGGGTGTTTCACTACTGAATCCCTGAAATATGATACACTTGAAGACTATAGTAAACCATTGCCACTAGAAAAAGGTTACATTCCACTAGGAAACGGCCGAAAAAAAAAGTTGCAAAAACAGTCGATTTTGGATTTGTGTCAAGTTCTTTCTTGCATTGTACATGACATATCTTTTTTATTGCAAAATCGATTCAGCTTAGAATGGCCTTTAAGAAAAGGTATGGTTATGGGGGTCTCTATGTGCAAAATGTTGCATTTATTTTCGCTCAAAGTTGTCGCTTTTACATTGAATATATAGGGAAAACTATTTGGTGTATTATGACCTAAACGCAAAACCAGGCCTAGTCACAAAGAAGCTGTATTTTACAAGAAATCATCATTTTTTTAGTGAGATATGATGCGTTTTGGCAAATTTCACGGAAAAAAAAAATGCGGTTTGTTTCACGATTTAAGGAGCATCGTAGTTTTTAAGAAAAAATACGTTTTCAGAGGAAAATAAGAAAAAAAAAATGTACAAAAACTCGTCTTGAGCATCTCAAATCGCAACAGTTGTGCTGAAAGAGCTCTATGAACACGTTTTTAAATAGTTGTTTACTTCTTTTTCTACATAGCTTGTAACAATATTCAAGTATTTTGACCGATTGTAATTATTTAGGGTAATCGTTTTACGCCTGAACGCCGTTATAATCAAAGCTCCGAACGCGAAAGCCACATGGCTTATCAGGCGTTATAAATAAAATGCATTTTCAAGCATTTCTACGTGAAAGATCGGTCTGAAATTGGCATGCACATAGAAAATAGATTTATAAGTATCGAGAAGTGCTTATTTTTCGCGATGTTAAGCAGTAAACGTTGTCTTATACGCAAAACCAGGCCTAGTCACAAAGAAGCGTAGTTTACAGAAATCAATCATTTTTTTAGTGAGATTGATTCGGTTTTGGCAAATTTCCAACGGAAAACATGCGTTTGTTTCACGATTTTAAGGAGCATCGTGAGTTTTTAAGAAAAAAAATACGTTTTCAGAGGAAATAAGAAAAAAAATGTACAAAAACTCGTCTTGAGCATCTCAAATCGCAACAATTTGGTGCTGAAGAGCTCATGAACACGTTTTTAATAGTTGTTTACTTCTTTTTCTACATAGCTTGTACAATATTCAAGTATTTTGACCGATTGTAATTAATTTAGGGTAATCGTTTTACGCCTGCACGCCCGTTATAAATCAAAGCTCCGAACGCGAAAACCACATGGCTTATCCAGGCGTTTATAATAAAATGCATTTTCAAGCATTTCTACGTGAAAGATCGGTCTGAAAATTGGCATGCACATAGAAAATAGATTTATAAGTATCGAGAAGTGCTTATTTTTTCGCGATTGTGAACAGTAAACGTTGTCTTATAGGTTAAATACACTAAATGATCGCTTCATGTAGGGCTGTACCTCTCTAAAAAATATCATAGTTTACAGAAGGCATGTTTACACTTTTTACCATTATTCAGGTGTTATCTGCGGAGATAATGGTAGGGCATGAATAGGTGTTCACTACTGAATCCCTGAAATATGATTACTTGAAGACTATAGTAAACCATGCACTAGAAAAGGTTACATTCCACTAGGAAACGGCCGAAAAAAAAAGTTGCAAAAACAGTCGATTTTGATTGTGTCAAGTTCTTTCTTGCATTGTACATGACATATCTTTTTATTGCATAATCGATTCCGCTTAGAATGGCCTTTAAGAAAAGGTTTGGTTATGGGGGTCTCTATGTGCAAAAATTTGCATTTATTTTCGCTCAAAGTTGTCGCTTTTACATTGAATTATAAGGGAAACTATTTGGTTGTGTATTATGACCTAAACGCAAAACCACGCCTAGGCACAAAGAGCTGTATTTACAGTGAAAATCATCATTTTTTTAGTG